>NC_135497.1:512760200-513128325 GCF_052857255.1 Amblyomma americanum
TTTATGTTCGGGCCGGCCTGCCGCACGTGGTCATGGACCTGTCCGTGCCGTCTCGGGCCCCCCGGAGGCCTGTGCAGTAAACGTGCGGATGGGTGCCACAGTCACCACGGTGGCGTCCATCTACATCCCTCCAGGGGTGAACTGGGCCACACCCATGCTGACCCCAGTGCTTTCTCGTATCGGCCCCAGAGAATTGGTGTGTGGGGATTTCAACGCCCACAGCTGGGAGTGGGGCTGCCGCACCACCAGCCACGCGGGCCGTATTCTGATGGAGGCCACGCTGAGGGCGGGCCTTGTTCTTCTGAAGCCCCATCCCCCACCTTCGTCACCCTCCGGCACTCATCAACCCTGGACCTGGCATTCACAACGCCAGGGATCCGGTACGAGTACCGGAAGCCAGCTGACACCTGGGGTTCTGACCACTTCCCCCTGTTCCTGACCCCAACATCCAGGCGGCCCCAGGAGGATCGGACGTACGCGGTGATCTCCTGGCCAGAGTTCCGCGCCCGCAGCAAGGAGATCCCTCCGGGCCAGAGCTTCCTGGACCACGTAGCTACCTGCGCCCGCGAGGCTACCACTTTGGTCAGGGTCCCGGCCAGTTCCCCTGTCCCAGACCTCCGCCTCCTGAACATCAGGGCAAACCGCAGGCGCCAGGACCGCATTGCCTTGAACACCTCCCTGCCTGCGGACTGGACGGCCTACCGGCGCATCGACGCTGCCTGCCGTCGACACGCCAGACGCCGGCGCCGCCAGAGCCGGACCGGGGTATGCTCCAGCATACAGAGAAGCATCCACTCAGGCAAAGCCTGGCGCCTTCGGAAGGCTCTGGTCCATCCAGAGATCCCCATGCGTCCCATCCTGGCCATTGCCATCGCAAGGACCATCAGCATCGAGGACCTGGCTGAGCTGATGGCTGATCAGTTCAATCCTCCTGGCGGACCGGTCTCCAGCCCCCCTCCAGGCCCTCCAGCCCTGCCCACCCCCAGAACCCCGGCAGCCCCATCTGGTGTACTGGCCCATGTCATGTCGTGGCACAGTGCTATGCCGCAATCACGGCGCATGAGCTGCAGGCAGTCCTGGACCGCCCACGAAAGTGGACGGCCCAGAGGGCAGACGGCATCAGTCATCAAATGCTCCGTAACCTTGAAACCCCAGAGAGGACACGTCTCCTCGAGGCCTTCAACGCCATCTGGGGCTCGGCCACTCTCCCGAGACTGGCTGACGGCCGTGGTCGTGCCAATCCTCAAGCCACGGAAATCGAGCCGCCTGCCGTGCTCCTACAGGCCAGTCTCCCTGACCTCCACAGCCTGCAAGACCATGGAGGCCATCGCCCTGTCCCGCCTCACCTGGATTGCCCGGGTCACCAACTTCCTGCCAGAACAGCTAACGGGCTTCAGACGGGGCAGGTGCACTGCGGACTCAATTGCCGACCTGGTTTCCACCCTGGAGGATGCCCGGCACGATGGGGACGCCGTCATGCTGGTCCTGCTGGATGTCAAGGCTGCCTTTGACACGCTCCCACACAGTGTGATCAATGAGGCCCTGAGCCGCCTGGAAGTCACTGGCCCTCTGCTGGAGTTTATCCAAGCCCTCCTCCAGGGCCGCACCTTCCGGGTTCGAGTTGGCGCACAACTAAGCTCCCCACGGCCCGTCGCAGCAGGAGTACAACAGAGCTCAGTGCTGAGCCCATTCCTATTCAACCTGGCCTTGGCAGGACTACCAGCCTCCCTCAAATCCAGGTCCTCCCACCGGGTGAGGTGCTCTGTGTATGCAGACGACGTGGCCCTGTGGGTGAGGGGCACACCCAGGAGGATCCGTTCTATGTGTACATCTCTCCAGACGGCCCTGGATGCTGCACAGGCCTACCTATCGTCCATCGGCCTCACAGTGTCACCGGCAAAGACGGAGGCCCTGCTGTACCACCCCAGAGGGCGTCGGGCGCACATCACCACCCTGCGGGCTCGGTGCGGATGGGCTCACGTGGCGGGACCAGGTGAAGTACCTCGGCCTGCTGATCGACCGACGTCTCACCTGGCTTCCTGCGGTGAGGGCCCTCCTGCCTCATCTACGACGAATCGGCCAGGCGGTCCAGCGCCTCCAGGCCAGGGACAAGGGCTGCTCTCCTTCCTAGGCTCTCCGCCTCTACCACGCAGCGGCCACGTCTCTAGTGACATATGCCCTCCCGCTGGTGACCCTGCCACCCGCCCGCCTTCGGACTCTAGAGCTTGGACCCCGCTCCGTCCTACGGCAATGCCTGGGCCTCCCGCGCATCTCCGCCATCGCTGCCACTCACGCGGAGGCAGGGTCCTGGCCGCTGTCCCTCCTGCTCCTCCAGACGGGTCTGCGCCATGTCAACCGCCTATATCATGCTCCAGACGGAAGGGCCCTCCTGTCTCGGCTCCGCCGAGCACCGGACTCCCGCATGGGGCTCCTGTGTGGCACATTCCACAGGCTCTTCGGCCCCCCTGTCAACCAGGCACCATTCCCGCCCCCACCAACAAGGCCGCCGCTCCCCATCTCGGTGGACATCCGGAGCTGCAGTAGGCGCCGTACACCTGTTGCTGTCCTGCAGCAGACTGCTGCCGCCCTGCTGCAGGAGTCCCTGGGAGGACATCTCCAGATCTACACCGACGGCTCGGTACTTCCAGCAACAGGCCAGGCCGCTGCGGCCTGCGTAGCACCGGCCTTAGGTGCGGCACTGTCGTGCCGCCTGCGGTTCCCGGCCAACTCCACGGCGGCTGAACTCGCGGGCCTCCACCTGGCAGCGGACCTGCTCCTCCTGCTGCCTGGACAGCAGCCCGCAGTCATCCTAACCGACTCGAGAGCAGCCCTCCAGCTGCTGCGCCAGCACCAGCCCAGGCAGCACACGGTGGCCAACCTTACGGCCCGACTTATGGCCATCCAGGATGCTGGCCGTCCGGTCTCCCTCCAGTGGCTGCCTTCACACGTTGACATCACTGGGAACGAGGCTGCGGATCAGCTGGCCAGAGCCGCCCACACCAATGGCTCCCCGGTGTCCTCAAAAGTAACGCAGCTGGACTTCGCCCGTCCTGCCCTTCGGCAGGCCGTACGGGCCTTCCACCCCGATCCCCGCGTGGCCTCAGGAGTCCGCTTCGTGCGGGTGCCCGACTGCCTGCCACGGAGGAAACGGTCCCTCCTCCTGCGACTACGAACGGGCTGCTCATGGACACAGGCCCGGCTACACCGACATGGCAGAGCCCTGTCCCCGGCCTGCTCCTTCTGTGGGGCAGACGAGACTCTGGGCCACCTGCTCTGCGCCTGCCCGAACCTAGAGGCAGCCCGGCGTGACATGACTACAGGGTACCGCAACCTAGGGCTGCCTTCCTACTCGGACCAGGACCTGCTGCACCCAGAGCGCAGCCAGACTGAGGCCTTCCGACTGCTGCTGGAATTTCTGCAATCTACGGGATTAGCCACTCGGCTCTAAGCCTGGCTCGCATCCCGTGATACAGAACACGGCCCATATTTCCTGGAAACCCCCAGCAGCCGGCGCAGCTGATGACTTTGGCGGCAGCTTGTTCACCACCTCGACACCTGCCGGGGTGCCCTGAACGGGAGTGCGGCTCCCCTGATGCGCTCCCCGCGCGCACTGGTGCGTGCGGGGCCCCGACACGCCGTCTCCCATGGCGGTATCCAGCGTTTTCTCCCCCTGCTGCTGTCCTGACGCAGCCCCCAGCGGTACGACCAGGCCCGCATCCCGTGATCCTGGACACGGCCGCCGGTCCCTCGTGCGCCAGCCCGCTGGCGCCCCAGCTGTAACCACAGCTCCTGCGCGCCGCCGGAAACGGCGGTTTTCCTTATCGCACCCCGCCGCGCGGCTACCCTGTAGCAGTTTACCCCGCGGTCCTCATCGGCCGCCACGTGGTGGCCTCCTGCAGCCAACCCGGCTGAGCTGTAGTCATCGCCCACCTCCGTCCAGCCTTTCGGCCGGTCCGGGGTAATGGGCTGCCTGCCTCCTACAAGCCCCCGACGTGCACGCGCCACTCCCAGTGCGTGCCGTTCACCCTCCCCTCCCCAGTTGTGGCTGCTGCTGCTGCTGCGGGGACCTGCCTTCCTGGACACCAAGGACCACCAGCGCGCGTTGCAAGCGGACATCCCCCTCCCCACATCCCCTTTCCTCATCCCCGCTCCAAGCTGTGCGCCCGCGATATGGGTGGCAGAAATCGAGCATATTCCCTTCACGTAGCCACAAGAAGAAGGCGAAGAGCGGGGTGTCGCGAGTGTCGCGCCCTAACGTGCGCACAAGTCGAGTTCCCGAGCCGAAGACGCTCTTGTGCCCTGCGGCCACAATAGCGTCTTGAGCGAGTCTGTGAATATGCCCAGCGCCCTGTAGGCCGCGAGCATATCACGACGAGCGCCAGCGAACGCGGCACAGCGAAGGAGAAGGTGCTCCAGTCTCCGCTGCACCGCATCCATGTCACACATCCCTCGTGGCGATTTCGTGACGCTCCCGTCGTTGCCCAGGCCACACGCACCCGATGCGCGCGCAGAAGATCATTGCGTGTTGCGACCGCGAAAGAGCGCGGCAGCCGCTGATGCTGGCGATGCGCTCATCTGGGGCGATGCGTGGGTGTGGGTGCTGCCGTCGCAGATGGTCCTGGATGACCGCACGCACGTCCTCCAGCGCAAGGGGCACATCGCTTGCAGGTAGTTGGTGTGCGGCGGTCTCGAGTTCGTCGGCCTCATCGTTGCCAGCGATGCCACAGTGCCCGGGCACGCACTGTGCACGCACAGCGCATCCTTTCTGCGCGAGACACTCGATGCGAGAGCGTATGCCGCGTACTAGTGGGGTACCACGGCCGTTGCACAGCAGGCGGGTGAGGGCAGTGCGGGAGTCGCATAGCAGAACATCACTGGGTGGCGGAGGGATGATGGAGAGCAGCAGGTCCAGTGCCAGCTGGATCGCTATCACCTCCGCCATGGTGGAGGAGCTCAGGAATGTGGCGTGTGGCTGGCTGTGTAGTAGCAGGGTGGGGATGGTAGCCGCCGCTGCGAGTGAGCGGCTGTCACGGACCAATGAGCCGTCAGTGTACACGAGGAGATGGTCCTGAAGTTCCTCGTGTATGACGCCTCTGACCAGCTGCTGCACAGCACAGAGGGGTGTGCTTCGCTTTCCCGCGATGCCGACGATTTCTCGCTGTATCTCCGAGGCAGCAGGCCAGGGCGGGCAGCGGGCGTAGGCGAGGGGGGGGGGGGGGGGGCTTCATCCTTCGTTGGATCCCAGGTCACTCAGCGATTTACGGCAATGAACCTGCAAACCGAATTGCCTGTGAAGCCCTTAACCCGGCACCGTTGATATCCTCGTCAATATAGGAGGCTATGCACTGCCCAGGCGCCTCGGATCACGGGTCGAGACAGTCCTTTCGCGCCTCCATTCAATGAAACTACAATGCTTTCTGCCTTGATCGTCAACTGTACCTCAACCCTTAGCGAAAAAAGGCTGTGCTAAAAATGCTTCTCGAACATAATGTGTTAGTTTCATTATTATTTTGCATTTTTTTCCCTGTGCTCAAATTTTAATAGGAATGCTTTCAAAGTATGCTAGGATTATTATTTGGAACATTCTCACAAATGCATCAAAAATGCATTTCCTGTACGCTTAATATAGTTATTATAAATTTAAAAAATCTTGAAATTATACATTAAATGCAATAAACATATACTAAAATATACATTAAATAGATTTAAAATGCATAAAGCTGTACAATTAATACATTAAAAATATAATAAATAGGTAAATTAAACACGGCTTAAAAAAGATGCACTAGTCGGATTCACCGGATCACACGTAACAATTTTGTTAAAAGCAGATGTAATGGCAGAACTGGATGTAAGCATTAGGAGACAGACAATCCCAAAGAAAACGCGTTGACATAAAGAAGTCTACGACAGTGGAAGGTCCCGTGAGGTGACCTGGACGTGAAAGATTTCGCCACGCAGGAAATGCCGACGGAAATTAACGTAAGCAAACAGGAACTGCTCCGAGAAGTGCAATACTTGGCTTGGCTTATATATATACCCCCGAAGGAAGGCACCTTATCTTGCCCGGTGAGGCGCTTTATCCGCAAAGACTGTGGGCCCCCAAATTGTCGCACAAGTGTCGGAATGCTCGCTTTCAAATCTGCCGTCTGTCCAGAACCGAATTGCTGGTCGTAACTTGCGTCAGGCATCGGTCAGGAGTCGGAACTGTCAACCGACAAATACATGGCCGTCTATGAGAGCCGTTTGCCCCTACCAGTCGGGGTCCTGTTCGCTGGAATGGCATCCTTGCCGGTATATTGCTATCACGCTGTCCACACGCAATTCAAGTAAGTGTTGATTTTTTTTTCCCGGGAAAAGCTACCCTAAAGGAATGGACGACACAAAAGGGAGAGTTTTCCCTGTTCACGCAAGCGTGATTTCGAGCACTAGGTTATTCCACAGCAGCTTGAAGTATGCTACAAATATGCTGACGCGGACAGCTTAGTCTTTAGAATTGAAGTATGCTTTGGACAAATGAATTTCGTAGTTACGAAAGCATACTTTAAATACATTGCCAAAAAGTCATTTCCCGAAACGCGATTTTAGCACTAACTGTTCAACGGCAACTTGAAGTGTGCTGAAAATATGTTTGCGCGGAGAGCTCATACGTTAGAAGAAAAATCCTTTTGGAAGAATTAATGACGCATTTGCGAAAGTACACTTTAAATACACTTTAAATACACTGCAAACATGCAAAGGTCATTTCCCGAAACAGTATTTCGAGCACTAGATTGTTCTACGGCAGCTAAAAGTGTGCTTAAATTGTGTTTAAAATGACTTCCCGTTTGTTAAAACATAAAATTGAAGCATACTTCTGACGAATTAATTTCATATTTACGAAAGTGCACTTTAAATACATTTACAAGATTATAAAACTGCATACATATTTTTTCACGTATTTGAAACGTGCTCGAAGCATACTTTAAGTGATATGTTTTTGGAAAATATTAACTATACATTTCGAATAACGAGCATAAAATTTAACGAACGTATTGCCGGCATATTTCTAATGCATTCATGAATAAAAACTATGTTTAAAATGCATTAAAAATATCTTATTTTAAACTGCCCTTCTCCAACCAAAATACTTTAATTTTAACCCAACGTTTCGAAGCCGACTCGGCTCCTTCATCAGGGGTGACTGAGGGCAGTAGCTAGCGTCTTCAAGTATGGAGGGGATGAGGGGGTCAATGGAACGAACGCTGCGATGCGAAAGGCGGGGGATTAAGGCTGTTAGCCACTTTGTCGTTGTCGCACTGTGGGGAGGCGGTCAGTGGCGACTTTTTTTCGGTTGAGTTGAAGAGCATATACTGGGGGCAGGTTTCCTTTTGTGCGGTTCATGTTGTTCGGTGCGGTTTGGATGCGCCAGGATTCGAGAAGGATTCTTTTGTGGTGATTTGTTTCGGGTCTGAGGATGCTAGTTTCGTCGAAGTTGATTCTGTGGTCTCAGTCTTCGGAATGTTCGGCTAAAGGATTGCGCTCTCTTGCGAAGTTGCGGACCGCGTGTTTATGTTGCCCAATTCTTTCTTTGAGATATTTGGTTTCGCCGATGTAGCTTGCGTCGCAATCGGCGCAAGGAATTTTGTGGACAATGCCTTGCGCCCTTTCTCTCCGCGGCCGGTCTTTGGGGACAGATAGGCAAAGCGCAAGAGTATCTGTGGGCTTGTGCGCAACCTGGATACCCACTTTTTCAGGATTCGGGCGATGGTTTCGCTGTCGCCACCGACGTATGTTAGGGTGACATATTTCGGTGGTGGGTTGGTCTTTTTGTGCAAACAGAAATATGCTCTTGCATGCCTATGTATGATGGAATGCCCATCACTTAAGGTCTTTCTTGATTGGACGGCTCTAGAACGGCGTACAGGAAGTTCTGATTCGCATGCTGTACGTCCTAGGCCACTACAACTCAGGCCCTTAAAATGGTCATTAAATAAGTGGTCAGCAGGCGCTGAGCTTGTTCGCTCTGAAGCAACGCGCCCCCTCCGACTTGCCGCTAAATATTTGAGTATCTCCCGCCTGTACTTGTCTCGTACTTCACATTTGAAACCCTGCACAGCGTGCTTAGAAAAATCACTCAGTGGGGATTTTGTTACCTTCTTCATTTCTTCATGTTCATACTCTGCGCTGTGTGCGTCACCGTTGTATAAAAACTCATTGAGCAGCGCATGGGGCCGGAATCAGCGCGATACCTCGCCGCAGCTACCAGACTACTGCAGCAATCTACGCGAAAGAAAATCCACATCGACGTGCAAACCAGGCGGGAACAAGCACTTTACCCGAAAACCAACGGTCACTGTCTTACTTCAGTTTTCATTAATTGGTGTCCACTGCTCGACCGCTCTGTACAAGGATGACGCAGACTGCGCATAGTCCTCGACACGTTCCTTGCCCAACCTTGGCCCCCGCATGCATTTTTCATCATTTTACAATTTTGTGAGTGCTGTATGCTGGCAAAATGTGCGCCCGCGTGTTCTTTAACAGTTGGCAATATCCTAAATCGATGCGAGAACCTCATCGCGGTAATCGCAGCAAACTCCTCGCTGATCGTGGCGCGCCTTTTTTTGATACTCGCCTTGATGAGGCGCTCACATCACAGACAACCTAACTAGGTGCAACTAAGTCAGGCTTGATAGTTTTCAACGGTACAACTGATCAGCAGCTTACAATACAAGGCCATGAAATAGCCCGAGTGGCCGAATACAAATATCTAGTGGTATGGGTAAACAAAGGACATATGTACACGGAAAAGCACGAAGAGTCTCTCATAGCAAAAGGGCGAAGAGATGCCGAGATAATGAAACATAGGGCATTGGGGGGGGGGTACAACAGGTATGAAGTCCTCAGAGGTATTTGGAAAGCAATAATGGTGCCAGGGCTTTCTTTGGGGAATGCGGTTCTATGCTTAAGGGCTGAAGTTCAGTCGCGATTAGAAGTAAATCAGAAAACTGTTGGAAGATTAGCACTAGGTGCCCGCGGGAAAACCACAAACGAGGCAGTACAGGGGTTATGGGCTGGGCAACGTTCCAAGCACGGGAAGTTCAGAGTACAGTACTATACGAAGAACGCCTGAGGAAATTGGACGATAACTGGAGGGCAGCTAAGGTATTTAAATACCTGTACAGAAAGAGCGTTGATACACAATGGCGGAAAAGAACTAGAAAGCTGGCCAGTAAGTTTTCCAGAGACGAGGACGGAGAAAGAAAGAGCATTGAACGAGAGGTTAAAAACGTCGAAGGTAAAAATTGGATAGATTCAGTGGAAAAGAAGCATAGTGTAGAACTATATCGATGCTGGAAAAGGCAGATCAGGCAGGAAACGTTTTATGATAACTCAAGAGGCAGTGCCCTCCTCTTTGAAGCTAGGTCAGGGTGTCTTAGAACGCGCAGCTACAAAAAGAAATTTAACGAAGATGACACATGTGCTGTGTTGTAAATCTGCAGAAACAATAGAACACCTCATTCTAAAATTTGATGGTATCCATCCCGATGTCGATACAGGCGCAGTTACTCTTCCTGTGGCCTTCGGGTTTAGAGATAACAATAGTCATGTAAATAAATCTGCGATGAAAATGAAAAACCGATTGGAGGATTGGTGGCACAAAAGCCGATGTAGGAAGATGTATTTTAAAGAAAGTGGCGAATTTTATTAACAACTTACAGCAGAGTTAAACAAAAATAAAGGAAAAAAAAACTGAGCATGGTGGCAACTACCACTGCCCCGTTTCAAAGGGGACGCTCCTACCTTCCATCCATCCATCCACCTAGTTCCTGTATATGCTTCCGTAGGGAGCAAAGTTGCGCGAAGGTCCGCCGTCGTGTTCCAAGCTTTGCGGGAAATGCCACCGCTCATGTGTACAGGCGCTGCGATCTCGGGCTCGCTGTGTAGAGCGCTTGGGCTTATTTTTTTTATTTACGTACAAATTGCACTCAATCGCAACTTTTTAAACGTAACGCCAAAATCCAATCTGTGATTTGCCGAGGGTATGCATACAGCATGAAAAAAATCGCCAAAGGTTAACACCAAATTGTAGTAATGACGAATTGACGGATTATATTGCAAACGGCCTGCGAGATTTTTTTTTCTGGAACAAGTAATTTCAGATGAACAAGCAGTCCCATTCCGGATGGGAGAGCGTCTGTCCCGTCCTTTCTTCCTCTGTGCGCGTCTTAAGAGAACAAAAGAGTATTGCGATGAATTAATTTTATCACAACTAGCTTCGCCGCGTGTTCTGTGCGAGTTATGCACGGAAACTCTCAAAACGCACCTCCTAGAACCACATTGACATGGTTCTGCAGATTGTTACAGGCAAGCAGACTAAAGCATCACCAATGCGTTGAACAGGTGGGTCTGACATAACGGAAGAGTTTCAAATTCAATTGCTTTGCCTAAAACATTTTACAAAATGGACCCCTTTGCTAAATGAAGTGAAATAACGAATATTTAAGGAACCTTGAAAGAACTCTTTCTCGTTGATGTTATTCGCTTACCTAACTTTTATTAAAAGGCATTACTTTTTAATCTGTGTTATTAATTTGTATTTCGTCGCGCTTTTTAGGGCCCTTTCTCAAAAGCGACATTAATCTCCGACGCACTTCAGCCGCCAAGCTTCCAACTGGCAGTTCGTAAAACGCTTTGCCGTTTCCAGATCGGTTACTGCAGTTTGGCGCACTGCATGCAGTCATAGCTGACGACTGCGTGGCTCACTGGGACAACAAAACCTCAAACCTGACGCCAAAGGTGTGCATGAGAAATGTGTGAAATGTAGCTGACAGCGTGGGCTCAAGTGAGGCGTCGAGCTGGCGAAGTGTCGCTCGGCGCTTCGCCTGCGAAGTCAGATTCCCCGCGGAAAATTGAACACTTTCCGTCACGAAAATCATGTGACCGCCTCTCGGCGAATGGCGTTCGGAGCGGCGAGGGAAAACAGACGCGCAACTCTGCTCCCTGCGGGAGAATATTGACACAGTGCATTCTGCATGTCCGCTTAGCGCAGAACTGAAGCACTCGCCGCCTAAAAAACAGGAAGTGGAAGTGACAGCGATCTGGAGCTGTGGTCAAGACGTTCTTCGAAACAAGCCGCCGTCTCTTGTGATCAGTGTTCTCCCGCATTCACGCGTGACAATACACAGGGACACTAAGACAACCTAAAGCCTAAGACAACCCACTCCGGGCGGACTGTTTGAAACGTCTCCTCCTTGAAGGGTTGTAGATAGACAATCACCGAGCCTTTCCTTTGCCTATAGGAAAGCACCTAAATATTGTGTGTACATTATAGTTAGCGCAAAAACACCGAAAAGAGAAAAGGGCGCATCACACAGATTTCTACTCACCTTCTACCGTTCTCTACCGATCTCGATGCTCTCGATCACCTCTCCTATGCAAAACATTTCTCATCCATGGACCTCAAATCAGGATACCGGCAAATCGAAATAGATGAATGGGACCGAGAAAAGACCGCATTTATTACTCCGGTCTCTCTCCATGAGTTTAAGGCAAAGCCGTTTTGGCTTGTGCTCTGCACCCGCAACGTTCCAGCGGCTAATGGACACTGTTTTGGCAGAACTGAAGTGGCAGACATGCCTCTTCTACCTTGATGACGTTGTTGTTTTTGCCCCAACGTTCGAGGAGCACCTTCGGCACCTCGATGTTGTGCTACAAGCCATAATGTTTTATGGGATAACGTTAAAAATGCGAAATCCCACTTTGCTTACACTGAGCTAAAGTTCTTGCGTCACGCCGTCAGTTACGAGGGAGTTCGGCCGGACCCAGAAAAAACCGTGCTATTGCCAATTTCTCTCCACCGCAGGATCAAAAGGCAGTGCCCCGCTTTCTAGGATTATGCTCCTACTTTGTGAAATATTTCGCTCCAATCGCCGAGCCTCTGACGCGTTTGGCGAGGACAGACACGCCTTTCACGTGGGACGCCCCTCAAGCCCAAGAATTTGAAACTCTTCAGCGCCCTGCAAGCACCTTCAGTTCTGGCTCACTTCGACGAAACCCCAGGTACGGAGCTTCATACTGACGCAAGCAACGTAGGCCAAGGTGCCGTTATGGTTCAAATCCACAGCAGTCGAGAAGAGTCATCGCTTACGCCGGCCGCTCATGGTCTCATGCTGAAGCAACTGAAGCAACGCAGCAACTGAGAAAGAGTGTCTGGCGATAGTGAGGCCGACGTCGAAATTTCGTCCCTACCTTTATGGAAAACGTTTTACTGTAGTTACGGACCATCGTGCCTTGTGTTGGCTCGCGAACCTCAAAGATCCGACAGCCCGCTTTGTCAGATGAGATGCAGCCTGTGCCTCCAAGAAAACGACATGACATTGGCGCACAAGTCCAACCGGAAGCACTCGGACGCCGACTGCCTCTCGCGCGCCCCGGTCGAATCCCCACCGGAGGAAGGTAACTACGACGACGACAACACCTAAAATGCAATCAGTGCAACGAGCCTCGCTGAAAAACAATGCGCCAACCCGGAACTTCGGCACCTCATGGAATTTCTTAACGGTACCCGCCCGACTCTCCTGAAGGCTTTCAGGCGCTCGGTATCGTCACTCTGCGTTCGCCATGGTGTCCTCGTGAAGAAAAATTTCGCCGAAAACAATCAGCAATACCTTATTGTAATACCGACGAGCCTACGTGACGAAATCCTTCAAGCTTCACACGACGAACCGACTTCTGGACATTTGGGTGTAGCCCGCATGCTTGCAAGAATCAGAAGAAGCATTACTGGCCCCGCCTTCAGTCGGACGTTGCACCCTACGTCAGAACATGCCGATGCTATCAGCGCCCAAAGTGCCCTCATGAAAACCAGCTTTATCCTTGCAGTATATAGAACCACCGTCGCGGCCTTTCCAGCAGATCGAGATGGACAGGCTAGGCCCTTTCCCTCTTTCTCATTCCGGGAACAAGTGGGTAATAGTGGCACCTGACTACCTGATACGATACGTGGAAACTGCCAAGAGCCAGAGCCCTTGACGTGGCAAAATTTTTCATCCATCAGATCGTTTTCCTAATCACCGACAGGGGTAGAGCATTCAAGGCTGACCTAATACAGCAGATTTTACGCCACAGTATTGCCGACCACCTAACGACGACATCATACAACCCTCAGACCAACGGTTTAACGGAACGATTAAACAAAACGCTAGGCGACATGCTCTCAATGTATATCGACATTCAGCACAGAACTTAGGACGAAGTGCTCCCATACGTCAACTTCGCATACAATACGGCCGTACAGGAAACGACAAACATGCCACCGTTCCGTCTCGTTTACGCCCGCGACGTGACCACGATGCTGAACGCCATGTTACCGCATGTGGACGACATCGACCGAATGCGGATCTTCACACCTTCCTGCACCTCGCTGAAGAGGCTCGTGAGCTGGCCAGAGTGCGGATTCTCGACCAACAATGCCGAGATGCCCAACGCTATAACCTCCGACGCCGTGATGGTCGGTACACATCAGAAGACCGTGTGTGGGTCTGGTTTCCCATTCGCCGACGCGGACTTAGCGAAAAGCTCCTCTGTAGGTATTTTGTGCCCTAAAAAGTGATCAGGCCAATTTGAGACCTCAACGATGGGGTCGTTCCTGACGGCTTTCACAAGTCTCGGCGATATCTGCACCCTGAGGTGGTACACGTTGTCCGTCTCAAGCCTCATTACGAGCGGTAGCGGTAGAGCTGGAATTTCGCGCGCACATGACGCTTCCCCTAGTGAACATTCTTTTAAACACATAGGCTACGCATCGGGACGATGCTCTTTCTTTCCGGGGGCCAGTGACACAGTGCATTACGCATGTCCGCTCATGGTGTATCCACACGGCGGGCCACGGACTGGCCCGCGGACTGGTCACGTGGGGTCGACCGCGCGTGGCCCAGCCGGGTCTGGCCGGCGACAGCATCCACAGGACGGACCAAAAGAGCAGGCGATAAGGCGGGCCAAGCCTCTGTGATCAGCCTGCAGCAACGCTCGTCTACGCTTCGACATTCGGCGGCGAGAACCAGCGTAATCCGCGGCCGTGGCAGATTCCACCTAAATACACAGCGGAAAGCCTGATCGGCACGGGACAGATTTCTGCCGCGGTGAGGAGAAAGTAGCATTCCCGCGGCGAAAAACATGGCGGCGCGCTTCCAAGCAGGACCGCTCGCTTCGGACTGTATTCATCGTTGTTACTGCATTTTTGGTTGCGTTCACTGGTAACAAATGGCGCCCCCATTTCTCGCTTGGTCTCAACTCGCCTACAAGAAAACGTATGAGTGAGATATTTACTTTATTTTTTATTTAAGTGACTACTGTGCACATTATAGGCTTAAGCGGAGCGTTCGTTTGTTGACAGAAATAGTTACCCGACCTAACAGCTAGACGGCGCCGCAAGGCTCAGCGTTTCCTTCAGTCTGAGTGTGCATACGCTGAACTTAGAGTGAGAAATGTGAGAAATGCTGTAACGTGTCGAAAAATACCTGCGTTTAGCGTACATGAGAGTGCATGCGCTTATGGCACGTAGACAGCATCAATTGTTCTTTTCCATCCATATCTGCGTACGTCGCGAGCGCCGACGTTGCGACTAATTTCGCTCGCTCTCGCCGCCGAATGCCCAATTATGAACGACCCATAAAGCTGTAGTAAGGCTAAAAAGTAAAACGTAGCGTCCTTCGACCACGTTGACGTGTTAACAGTGGAAGCAAAACTACTTTCGCTGGTGTCTCCTCGGCTGCCAGGAACACTGAGTCGGGAAAGACCAGTGTGGTGTAGCTGCCAGACTTGATGTGTGCGAGTAGGCTAAAAATTGCGTGGTCCGCCGCCAGAAAAACTGCTCTCGCATTTCTCACGCGATCCGGCCCGCGGACCATGCGCGGACCTCGCAGGCCGGAAGCTAACCCCGACGTGACCGCTAGTCAGCGGGCCAAAATAGGTCCGTGGTCCGTCGTCTGGATACACCTTTAGCGCTGACCTGAAGCACGCGCAACCTCAAAAAGGGGAAGCGGAAGTGAGAACGATCTGAAGCTGTGGTCAAGACATTCGTCGAAGCCCGCCGCCGTCTCTTGTGATCAGTGGTCTCCCGCATTTACGCGTGACAATACACAGGAACGCTAAGACAACCTAATGCCTAAGACAACCCACTCCGGGCGCACAGTTTGAAACGTCTCGTCCTTGAAGGGCTGTAGATGGACAAACACCGAGCCTTTCCTTTGCCTATGAGAAAGCACCTAAATATTGTGTGTGCATTACAGTTATCGAAACAACATTGAAAAGAGAAAAAGCGCATCACACAGATTTCTACTGACCTTCTACTGTTCTATTTTTTGCCCTTTTCTTTCCAGCTCAAGCTTGCTCATCTCGAGCTCAAAGCAAGTGATCGTTTTATAGTGTTTTTCAATCTGTAGGATTTCTTCCTTGAAGTGGGCTTTATGCAGCCCTCTTTCTTTTGCTGCAAGTTGAGCCTTTTGAGTAGTTTTGGGGCTTTCCTAAGTGCATCTGCAGCACGCGTCCAAACTGATCTATTATAGTAACAGCGGCATCAGTGAGGAATTTGTAGGTGTCAGCAGCGTCACCTTAATTTTCTGGTGCTTCTGCTGTACTTCCCTCAATCTGTGCAGAACTTTTTGCTTGTAGTAGTATGTGTTCCAGCGCATTATTGCTCCTGTTGACCTAAATGGCCTTGTGAAGGCTCGAGGTTAACTTTGCTGGCCGTGACAAGCATACAGGCTGGGGCATCACTGATGCTGCGGCTTGCTGCTCTGCTGATCGTGGAGCTGGTGGACTTGCTGCTGCTGATGACAGTCCAGCGATAGCCGTGACTGCTGCTCCTTGCCCCATCTTCGGCTCTTCAACTGCTGGTGACAACTCTTCAAGCCGGAATGATGTGTGATTCTCTGCTTGGCTACCTGTGTTTTCAACTTACACATACAATCCCATCTAGTTCTCTTGGGTGAAAGGAGTAAAACATCCCGTCATCCTCCGGATCCAGTGCTAGTGCATGATAAATAGAAACATCCATGAGATTTCTGCCTTGTTGCTGCTCTGGTTCCTCAGGAGGGCAAGATATACAGAGGACGTCACCGTCATTGAAAAACCTGCGTGAATAATTTGTGCTTTTAGTGATTGCGTACGCCAACAAGAGAGATTACAAGAAAGTTGTAGCACCGAAAAAGACAACACATAGCAAGCGAGACGGGACAGGCGCAATGTCCCGTCTCGCCTGTCCCGTATCGCTGGCTATGTGTTGTCTTTTTCGGCGCTACAACCCTCTTCTGGAAACATGCACCAACTAGCCCCCCAACAGGTATTACTCAGAGTTTAGATGGACTGATTAGACCAGTGGTTCGAAGGTATTTCTGCTTGTAGACAAAGCTATGTTTGCAGGAACAGAATTTTAGTGTCTTTAGGTTGAAGGCGTGTCATACAAGACGTGCTGCAACACAGTCATCTTGCAATAACTTTTATCTTTCTTGATGACCTGCATGGAAAGTCGAAATTGTGGCAGGTTTACTCTTCGTACTTTTCCTGAGAAAGTGAGTATTTCTGCACACGATAGTTGCTCATAAGTCACCGTTTAGAAGGTAAAAAGAAAAATCTATTGGCTTGAGCTTTCATGTGTGTGCGTGTGTGTTGTCCAGTTCTGTCCTGTTTTAGCCGATGCTGCAGAGCAGCGACTTCAAAACAGTATCTAACACAAATTGCCCATTGCAACATCTTGTTTTGGTGATTGACATGATGACTATGGGTAACTTCGGTTCACTGCACCGAGAAAGCCATTACGCTTACTCGTCTAGGTTTAAGGAAATCGGTATGCCTTCCAACATGGGGTTCCCAAGGCCGATGGTGCCTCTGATAGCCTCTAGCAGGGCTGGCAACTCATGTTTATCGCGACCTTTGGCTGCACATATTCACAAATGTTGCTTCAGGAATTTCATTCCTTGCAAAGTTTAGAATCATGAGCAAGAAACTCTAAAATGACCAGCTAAGTTGTTACAATAAAGATTCTGTGCTATACACTTTATGTGTACATTGGTATAGTAAATGAAAGTGCATAGGCAAATAACTCATTAGTGATTCTCATTATCCATCTACAACATCTAATTGTGATTATTTCTGTGCTGGGGGTTGCTTGTGTTATGCTGAGTGTCCAGTTTTGTTGAGTGCCTTCTAAGTTTTTGAAATTTGTTGTTCCTGTGAGTACTGCTTAGCCAGGTATTGCTATGCATGTCACTTTTCTGTTCACTTCATGTGTTTTCGTCAATTTCTGTACACTAAACTTTTCCTGTGTCTTCCAGAGCTCTAATGTTGTGTTCTGCTTCATGCGCATCTACTGCCTACAGTGGCAGTCACTTATCAGGCACTTGCAGTGTATCAAAAATTGAGGACAAGATATGTCTGAAAATCCTGCCTCGCAAAATCGCAAAAAGTACTTGGGGCAAGTGTAAAAAAAGCTCTGTGAAGAGAGAATTGTTGCCGGACACGGTTTGCTGCCTTTGCTATTTTCTTAAATTGTGTGAGGTGGAAGGAAAAACAATACACTTAATATTTGCAATTATATATATATATCAAATTCTTCATGGCCTCTGATTAAAACTATAGTATGTTTTGAAAGTCACAATGAAAAACGTAACAAATTTATTCAACGTCTCGACCAGGGAGTGGTCTTTGTCAAGAATGATCATACATTGCATGGACGCGTCTTCTTATAGCATGAGACACCGCACAAAGAAGGCTTAAAAAGAAAAGAAACAAAGAAAAAAGGGGGGAGAGCGGTACACAGCACAGCCACCTACCCCATGTTAGGGAAGAAAGACGCCACGTCGCGTGCGCACGAGCTCACTGCACACACACGAGGTGTAAGAGGGAGGCCGGGCTGGGCGGGCACGCGATTACTTCGGAAAAAAAGATAGAGAGAAAAGCAATAACAAATAAGAAAAAAACGTGGTGGGGGATTAACAAAAGAAGGGAAGTGTCCCCCAGTTGTGGGCGTCTGTACGCCTCTGGCCACGTTTGTGTGGCCCCGTGCGACTCCAAAGATGGGCCAAGGAGGCGGCACAGGTTGCGACTGCCCACACGATGACACGTGAGCCCCGAAAACCAGATGAGGTTTTCATACGAGGACCACATGAAAAGGCTTTCTTACAGGAAAGCAAAAAGGGAATAATGCACAGAGAAAACTGCCGAGCGACGGCTGAGAGAAAGAAAAAACAGGAGACACGAATACACAAAATACACAAAAAAATATGTAACTGTTGTAGCATCTTTGAGCAGAAGCTATGCGGGAAAGCATAGAAGCCCACGAAAACACCAGCACCAGAGTGTTAGAAACTGCCCGAAATAGAGAATTGTAACCCAGGGAACAGTGCGCACAACAACACAACAATAATAGGATAGATACAGATGACAAGCGGAATCATAAAATGGCACCAATGAATGGAAATGCAACACGAGTGTGAATGAAAAGTGTGTCAAAAAGCAAGGTTCAACTAAAATGCAGGGACTAGCAAAAAAACACAACAATAATAATATTAGGATGAATATACATGGGACACGAGCTTCACAGAGTTAGACAGCGTTTAACCACAAGAAGAATTTCAATACCTCGACAAGAAATGAAGCTGTTAAACATAGAAGTATGCATTATAAAAAAGTCAACATAGTAGATTTAAGGAACACCCGTTTGGTTGGAAAATAATTCCCAAGAAAAAACAAAAAACAGAACAAAACCATCGCAGGAATATTTAGCTGAAAGGCAGGACAGTTAGCCAGCGCTCTCATTAATGCCACCAGACAGTGTTAAGCTTAAATATTAGGCATGATTCACAGGTTTAATTGTCGTAATCTGCCTGGAAGCTAGAATGCAGAATGGTGGCCTTGAAGCTTCCAAATGGGTGGCCTTTTTGGTTACGTGTCTTGAAAGGGGAAGTTTTGGCAGTGATCGTATGTGTGCTCTGTGGTTATTTATTCTCAATCGGAAAGGAGTTTCAGTTTGCCCAATGTACTGCGCACGGCACACACCGCATTCGAGATGGTAGGCAACGTTGCTGGTGTCACAGTTCAAGTGTCCTCGAATTTTTAATGAGAAAAAAGACGCTGTGCTACGAACTTCTGTGACCACACTGATCATCGGAGAGAGCTTACAGCGCGGTTTATTGCAAAGGTTGCACCCTGAGACTTCACCGTTGTCTAGTTTCGAGGAGGTTACAGCATCCTTGATATTTCTTGCCCTCCGGTATACAACACGGGGTGGCTCGAGAAGCCGGCGCTTCATTTTGTCACTTTGAAGGAGAATGTTATGATGCTTTTTGAGAATAGCATTAAAATTCGGTGCTGATGGCGAGTAGGTTAATATCGGATTAGCCGGAAAGTTTGTCTGCGCAGGCTTGGTGGTATTTATGATTTTACGACGGTCTTATGCTGCAGCTTTTTTAAGGGCATCGTCGACGATGGGTTTTGGGAAGCGCTATCGGACCAAATCCTTGCAGAGTGCCTCAAAGCTCCAAACGAAGTCCTCTTCATGGGAGCAGATGCGTTTAAATATTAGAGCCTGGCTGTACAGGTATTCTTTTTTTTAAGTTTTACGTGGCTACTCTCAAAATGCAAGTATTGGTGCTTGTCTGTGGGCGTCCTAAACACTGAGGTGACAAGCTTGTGTGGAGATCTGTAGTTGGACGTCCAGAAAGTTGATCATGGAGGTAGCGAAGGAGCGGGAAATGGAGATGCTTTTGTGAGCATTATTGAAGTTAGTGATGAAATTGAGAAGCTCTTCTTCACCATGGCACCATATAAGAAATATGTCATCTATAAACCTCCTATAAAAAAGAGGCCTGAAGAGGCAGCTCTCAATGAATTCGGTTTCGAGAATGCCCATGAATATATTGGCATAATCAGGGCCTACTTTAGCGCCCATTGATGTGCCACTAATTTGCACATAGTGATCGCCATCAAATTCAAAGGTATTCATTTCCAGCGCCAAATGCAGCAGCGTTTCAAGAGTAGTGCTGTCGATTAGGCTTTCAACTTGGGAATTTCTGTAGGCGTTAACGACTGCTCTGATCCCATCCGAGTTGGCTATGTTGGTGTATAAGGACACAACATCGAGGGCAACGAGTATGCTGTTTTCTGGAATGAAGAGATCAATTATGTCAGAAAGAAAATGAGTTGTGTCTTTGACAAGTGAAGATGTGGTCCTCGTATGGAAACCTCATCTGGTTTTAGCGGCTCACGTGTCACCATGTGGGCAGTCGCAACCTGTGGCGCCTCCTTAGGCCATCTTTTAAGGTCGCACGGGGCCACACAAACGCGGCCAGGGGCGTAGAGACGGCCACAATTGGCGGACACTTCCCTTCTTTAGTTAAGCCCCCACCACGTTTTTGTCTTTATGTGTTATTGCTTTTCTCTCTATCTTTTTCTTTTCGAAGTAATCGCGTGCCCGCCCAGCCCGGCCGCGTATTTCCGTTTGCTTGCCGCTGCAGACAAGCTCAATGTTGCCCACGCCAACGCGGGCGCGGAGCAGCTGTTGCCATGACAACTATTTACATGCCATGGTTGCCCTATTTACATGCCATGGATGCGCGGAGCAGCTGTTCCCATGGCAAAATGTGGAAAATAGACGCGACGCCGGTAATTGCAAATGGCGGCGCCCTGCCGCCTCTGGGTGTTCGTGCTTTTGGATGACAGCAAAGATAACTGCCGCTTGCCGCGACTATCAGACTATGAGAGTGCCGTTTGGACAAGCTTAATTCAAGGTGGGTATTTTGTTCACTTTCATTCTTTGCATCGACGTTATCCCATACGGGTGGTATGGGATAAGTTTCATGAAGGTGAGTAATTCATCTGGGACAACTGTGCTGTCCCAGTTTGTTTTTTTTAGTGCGTAAGAGACTACATGAATACATGGCGTAAAAGAGTGCCGTTTGGGCAATTTATCTGGGACACTGGACTGTCCACATTTTTTTTAGTGCGTAAGAGACTGCATGAATACATGGCGTAAAAGAGTGCCGTTTGGGCAGGCTTAATTGAATGTATGTGCATATGGCTGCGTTCCACGACCACAGAACAGTTTACCCTGGTGACGTTCTTCTTAGAGCGGAACAGAAGTTGTGAAGAACAAGGTACCGTGAATGGTACAGGTAAATATTCTAGGTAATGCTCTTTTTTTATTAGAAATATGCCACAGCTTTGGCTATTTTCATCTTGTTCAATCATGCAAATGTTTTATAACCTCCTGGTATTTTCTGGCTTTTTTTGGATATGCCCAAAATTTGGTGCCTACGCACGCAGGCAGCTTACTTGCAAAATAAGCTGGTGATGACAACACCTGTAGTTCACTTTTTGGTGTTTTCCGTATTATTAAAGCTCAGTTTTCGTTGACAAAAGTTTCTTTGACATTAGAATATCACAGTCTGTCAAGTAGCAGGTCAACTTTAATTTATTCTCAATGCTCTTTTAAGTTTAGTTTAATTTGTGCCCAGTCATAACTGAAGCTTATATTGTGTGTATTTATGCAGCATTCATATGGGGGCTGAAATGTTTCAGAGCACTTTAAAATTACTCTCAAAAGTGCACTTTCTCCGTAAATAATTTAGTTAACAAGTGGTTCACGATTGCTATGCACTGAGAGAGCAATAAATCGTCTTCATAACTGTACGTTGTACAAAGATTGTTTTTAGATATCGAGTCTAAAGCTGTGTAAGTGATGTTGTATAATGACTAATATTAAGCTGGTCCATCTAGAAACAGATCTTTCATATGCGCAATTTCATATTCCAGAGAGCTGTGGCGTACAAAGTTTCTGAACGGCAAACACTGAAATATACACCTGATTAGTGTTGCACTCAGCTTCAGTGTATGTTGACTCGAGATAGATTGCTCGAAATGTAGGTGCATGAAACTCTACCTGAAGAGAATTTAGTGAGGAAATCACTTCCAGTTCTCAACATTTGAAAGGGTCATAATCATAGTGTAATTTAGTGAGGAAATCACTTCCTGTTCTCAACAATTGAAAGGGTCACACACATAGTGTAACGCTGAACAAACTTGCTAAGGCTTAGTCCTGTTTTGAGCTGTGCTAATTTCACTTGCAATTCTACATATATAAAATTATATGCATTTAAAAAAAAGATGAGGCCAGGGATGGTGTCAGTGAGGTCATTAATTGTTTCATTCTTGCAGACATGGCCGCTTGTGCTGCTTGGCTAAGTTTTCTCCAACCGTTAAGAATTGCAAACCTGCTATGACAGAAGAAGAAAGTTGGCACATTTTGTAGGTGCCAGTCATAGTTCTTTCATACATTGCACAAGTAGTTTACTTTATTACATAGATAAGATTCATGCAGTTACTATAATCTGAACTGCATGAAAAAGTTGATGTATTGTGAACATGGTTAAACAAAAATAAAGGGAGGCCACAGTAAATGTCATACTGTCACTCACTTTTGAAAATGACACCTAATTTTAGTTACATCTTATCTTCTCTGTAGTGAAGCATAAGACATTAGAATACATGGATCACCACATGATATTTAGCTAGGCCTGCTATGTGATTTAAAATTCCGTTTATTTTCTTATTTTCTCATGCTGTTTCGGTTTAGACAGCCGGACAATGGCTATGACATCAAAGGTCAGTATAGGTCACTTCTTCATTTGTAATCATTCTCACTCTTGAGACAGGCTGGTTTTAGCATTGCAGTTAATGAAAACAAAGAAGGAGCAGTTATATTGCAGTTTATTTTATGCCGCTTGTGGCGTACACCGACCTTTGATATCACAACCATCTCCTAGCTGCTGGAATCAAAACATCATCAAGAGGAAATTCGATTGTAAATTATTTAGCGACTAATCTGTATGGGGTGAATCATATATACTAAAGTCTAACGCATCGTTTCAAACAAGAAAACACGCAAGCAAAGATTTGGTGGGTATAGTCCTGTAAAAAAAAACAGTAAAAAAGCAAGAAAGGAAGGAGGAAAAATGAGAACTACACACACACACATCATTTGAAGAGCAATGAAGAGGGGAAGCGAGTGTGTTCCATGCCTTATCTGCATTATGTTTCTCACGTCAAGAAAGCTGCAGGCAGGTAACGAGTAAGCCTATGTTTTTGGTGCCATTTATGCGAGGAGCTCCAAATTTTTGTTGACTTTGGCAATACATTTTGCCGCATGAATTTTCTGTCTTGTCAAGCTTAGAGTGGCGTTCCTATGTCGTTTTAGAGGCATAACTGCTTCACGGTTCTTTTCCAGATACACATACTGACTATAAATATGAGAAAATGTGGAGATGGTGCAAAGACAACGGCGACATTCTTGAAAGAACAGAAATGAACAAGGATACTGTACCATTTCCACTATGAGCTCAGGCCCACCTATTGATTTGTTGAATTCCAACAGCATTTTGTGAATGAAGATTCATCTAGGACCACTGTTTATTTCCAAAAATGAGACCACTGAAACTCTGAACACTGAATTGCAAAAGCTACAAAGGAATAATTTCAAAGCATATTAGCAAAAATAAATCTGTCACAACAAGAAACACACTGACATCAATGGCAAATATGTTGAGAGAAGTTTGAATGAATAGACTCTTTTGGCACAACCTTTGCCCTTCGTTCCATCAACTAACGGCCACAAATTTTAGACCTCCTCTCGTAAGCTTGCCAAGGTGTACCCAAGGCTGAGCAAAAGATTAAGAGCTGAAAGAGTTAACAAAAAAAAAGACATAAGCAAACACAGTGCGCCTCACGGCCATCAACAAGGCCCTTTATTCCAACTTGCGTCTCATTCCAAAACATTCCATTTGGTAATACTGTCTGTGGGGCTAAGTTGGTGCATGGTTTTGAAAACAGACGCGCAAAATAGACAACGCTGGGGGAAGACAGACAAAACAAGTGCAACTGTTTATTGACCTATTGAAGCAAGTTAATATATAGACAAAAAGGCAAGAACAGAGAGGGACCTACACATGCGCACAAGTAGAAACAAAAAGGTAACAAATGGCTAGAGAAAAAATGTGTCTCAGCACATATCTAAAAAGACTTTCTTTTCTGTCAGTTGTAAGCGAGGGTGTGCTTACATAATCTCTTCCGCCTTTGTTGATGTGGAACGCCTCTATAAGCTCACGAGCTGTAGTATATTTGCCCCTGCTTAGGATTTTTGTTTCCTTCAGCTTCGCCTGGCATTTTTTCTTCTTTTTCTCTGCAGGCTTTACAGCAATGTGCTAAGAAAGAACCCGTGCCGTTCTTTAATGCGTGATTATGGTCAGCAAGGCTATCATTAATACATCAGCCCGTTTGGTCACTGTAAGATTTCCCACACGTCACCGGATCTGATAAACTACGCCCACTGCACATTTCACAAACGGCGTCACATGCTTTTTCTGGCATTCTGCTTATTTCGGTTTGTTTGAATCCATTTTGCCACACAAGGAGAACGGCTTCTTGGAGGTGGAAAAACTACACGAACTTTAAACTTTGCCTCAACATGTTTCAGATTGTGTGCCATCTTATGAATATAAGGAATTATCACAGGTTTAGGTTTCTGTTTTGCAACATCATTTTTTGCACTGTTATTACACTTTTATTTTTTTAACCTTTTTCAGTAACACTTTGGCAACTGAGCAGAGTAGAATAGCCAGCTTGTTGAAGCCTGGCTTTGCCTTTTTGCTCATCTATTCACTCGTTTTCCAAGTGAATACACAGTTGCAGAGTTTCACTTGTTTCGTCTGTCTTTCTCCTGTGTTGTTTGTTTCGCGCATTGTCTTTTTTCAAAATTCCATTCGGTGACACCTCACTGCCCCAAATGGCGGAAGTAGATGCACATCTGCTTCTTGCATTTTGGCCAATTAGGTGTCCCTGAAAGGGACGTTTTCAAAAGGGACACAAATTGGAATACAGGCCGAGATTCGCCTACCGTGTGGGAGTATGCCCATTTGGCAATGCACTGTAGTAAATGCAAGAAACATGGCTGCTGCCCTGCCCTTGAAAACACAGTGTTCTTTGCAAAGGCAAGAGTTAACGCTGTAAGGAAGGTAACTGAGGCTTTCATATCGCCAAGAATGCCGACAAAAATATATGAGCACGCCATCTATCTTCATCACTATCATCATCAGCATGGCTGCGCCCACTGCAGGGCAAAGGCCTCTCCCATGTCTCTCCCATTAATTCTGTCCTTTGCCAGCTGCAGCCACCGTATCCGCATAAACTTCCTAATCTCATCCGCCCACCTAACTTTCTGCCGTCCTCTGCTACTCTTGCCTTCTCTTGGAACTCCGTTACCCCTAAGGACCAATGATTGTTTTGCCTTCGCATTACATGCCCTGCCCAAGCCCATTTCTTCCTCTTAATGTCGACTAGGATGCCATTAACCTGTATTTGTTCCCTCACCCACTCTGCCCGCTTCCGGTCTCATAACGTTACACCTAACATTTTTCTTTCCATAGCTCGCTGTGTTGTTCTTAACTTAAGCTGAACCATTTTTGTTAGCCTCTACGTTTCTGCCCTATAGGCGAGTACCGGCAAGATGCAGCTGCTGTACACTTTTCTGTTGAGGGATATTAGTAAACTGCTATTCATGATTTGAGAGAACCTGTCATATACGCTCCACCTTTCTTATACTTCTAGTTATATCCCTCTCATGATCCGGATCAACAGTCTCTGCCTGCCCTAAGTAGACATTCCCTTACCACTTCCAGCATCTCGCTTCCAATTGTGAACTGCTGTTCCCTTCCTAGGCTATTGAACATTACTTTGGCTTTCTGCATGTTAATTTTTACACCCACCGTTGTGCTCTGCCTGTCTAAATTAGTGATCATGCTTTGCAATTCATCTCGAGAGTCACTCAGCAAGGCAATGTCATCAGCAAATCATAGATTATTTAGGTATTCTCCTTTAACTCTTATCCCCAGCGGTTCCCAATTCAGGCCACATGATGTTATAACCCTTTTTTGCTGTAGTATGCAGTCTCTCCTTCATTTTTGTGCATATACAAGATGTCCGATTTAATTCAATACAAATGGTTTATTAAACATTGCATTTGCTGTACACCACAGCTTTGGAAGTTGAATAATCGGTGAGGCTGATGCCTCAGTCAAGTGCAATGTAAATAATAAATGCTTATACATCTAACACTTTCAGATCGGCTATTTAAATTCTGCGTTTAGGTCATATCTACAGGGAATAACATGGCACACCCTGTATACCATGAGTATTCCGGCCAAACATATTCTTTAAGAATAAATGAAAACACTGAAATGGGCTCCATTGCGCCATCTTCTCACAATATGTCCAATGCTAATGGCAATTGCTAGAGTTTAGCAAGGCCGGAAATAAAAGCAGCGTTTCAACGGACGGACCATACCAGGTGCTGGAACCACATCGGTGGAACTTCTTCTTGAAAATTTATTTTTCGCCCACAAAAATATTTTTTCTAGTTTTTTTTTAATATGCGAAACTAAATCGGTTGAACATTTCGCTAATTTTTCTGTCTAGCACTTTTGCCCACATAGCGTTTTCTGGTCCTCAATGTGGCCGTTTCCGCAGAAATCTATGTACTTTTTATTAAATTACAGAACAACGCAAGGTTCAAGTTTAATTCAAACAGTGCTAGATCAAGGTTTCAGGCAAAACTCCAAAAAAGTTTGCTTAAATTTAGACTCCAAGTTTAGTTTAAAAAATGCGGAAATCTTCAAATTTTCCTCCTCTTAAGCACTTCCATTTTAAACCAAAATGACATCATCCACAGTTTATTTTTTGAGGCTAGACAGGGCATCTCAATACCAGACTACATGCGGAGATAAACTATGCCGACAAGGACCGTTTCCTGAACAATAATTCTTGCAAAATGCCTAGATGAAGGTGATGTCTTACACTTTGGAGCATGATATATGGAGAAAAATTTTTTTTCTTTGAAAGGTCTCTACACTTCTGTGGGGACTGGTCTTCTATGAATTTCCTCAGCGAAATCTAAAATACCAACAATTTGGTGCATCCCCTTTCGTGTGGAATGACTCTGCTGGCCCCAAATTTAATTCTTGAAATCGACTGGGAAGTACTGTAAAAAAATTGTTTCATGAACCTCGGCGGCTGTGAATAGTGACGAAACATTAAAGAAACGGTCAATTTTCTCTGTTAAGGTTTTCTGCCTAGATACATGCCTTACGGAGCATACTTGTCCCCAACAGTTTTGTTTTCAGGACCACTTCTTTCGTTGCACTCCTAGGACCGCAGCGCAGGTCTAGACTGCCGTTTTTTCAAATTTATGAATTTTAAACTTCTTGTATGAAATTGTCTTCACACTTTAATATGTCAACAAACAATGAATCTCAAAAATTCAAAACAAAAATTTCAGCTTTGCAAAACAAAAAGAATTAAAAGAATGACTTCACCCTGCAAGAACATTGAATGCTGAACTAGCCTTCTGCCATATTTTCTTAGCTTTGCAGGTTTCAAGAAAAATATATATCGGAAAAAAATGTTCTGCACATAAAACAGTGACATTTGATGAGAGCAGTAATAAAATTATTTTAAATTTCTCAAAAATTTCATGTATATACAGCTAGAAATAAACTAAATTTTGTTGAAAGTTGCGTCTCTTTTTAAATGGAGGTGTGGGACAGACTGCCGGACATATCATGCTCACTTGAAATCCTATTGTTTACATCAAGTGCCATATTGCTTGCTACATTGCCTTTCTGACTGGTCCTCGCATTTCCTTGTCAAGTGCGAGTGAACTTTGAAAATGGGCAAGGTGCCACCTCTTTTTGACACAGAGTGGCTATGACCAGAAATGTTGTTTGAAGTAAAGGACATTTGGCAATCACTAATTGCCGGCAGACTGGTTGGAAATATGCAGAAATCACTCTTGCTTGACACTTCAGCAGCCGACCATGATGCAGTAATACTTTACTGTGAGACGTTATTGCCATAGGTGCACTCCAGAAACAACGTTGTAGCACTCTGTATGTAGTCACTGTCTAAAAGTTACCACATCTGTTCTTCCATGGCCGAGATAAAGGTGACCCCCTGCCATCATTGGTATCCAAAGAGTCTCCCTATGCATCGCTTCCACTATAGTGGCAATGTTTATCATGCGGTTCGTCCTTTGATACAGCCACATTAGAAGATGCATGCAAAGTTAGTGGGCTTCCACATAAAAGGAACATTGAAAGGACTCTCAAAATGAACACTGAAGCTTGTTTGGCTGGCTGCTGTTTACTTCATAAAGTTTTGCATAATACCTTTTCTGTGTGCTCAACTTCCTGCTCTACCATTTCTGTATTTTTCTCTCATAGCAGGGATGAGGGACGTTCTTTAGGAAGGCCTTGCATATCATGCGAAACCAGGTGGTTTTTTTCGAATACTGCATGGTTATAGGGGCATGCCTCGTTAATATGGTACTTTCGTCCCCCGTCAAAACTGTCCATAACAAATTGGGAAGAAAAATAAAAAGAGGATATTTATTCAGATATATACTCTGGGATTACAGTGTGCTTTTCTGCATAACAACAAGCAGTGAATTGCAAATTATAATCTTAGAAACTTGAACATTTTCCCGGTCCCAAAAGCTGTACTGCGGTGCGAAGTGCCTCACAGGCCGTGAGAGACATGATGGCAGGATTCACACTGTGTGTCCGATTCTGTGTTTGCTGTTGTATCCACAGTGGCCCTGTAGACGATTTGCTTGTTCACCAGTTGTTCATCACTTCCTGGTCTACTGCATCAGATGCAGGCATTCCTGAAGACTCACGAGGAGAATGTCATTGATGCGCACATTCATTTGCCTGTGACCTCCCTGTGAGGAATGCGATTTCTTGGCTGCTCTGTGACAACGATGGTGAGCCAATGTATATGTGGGCTTTGTTGGCTATGCAGAATCCTTCCACGTTTGTGTGCGTTTGCACCTTTTGTACAGCAGTTATGGGTTCCCTGGTTTACCTATCTGTTTGCATATGGTTCTGTGTTCATGTTAGCGCCATTTTCATGTTCCCTAACGAAATTACAATTCTTGTGCAGGATATCTGCACAATGACAGACATTGCACTGCTGAGTTGAGCCGTTCCCGAATCTGGCAGTATTGATGCTAGAGTCTGCGCGTCAAAGCTGAGGTCAAGTGTTGGACCTGTCTAACTCCCAAAGTTTAATTTCGGTTTCATTCCTCACTGGTTGGACTAAATTAAATTGTTCTTGCTGCTTATACTTGTAAATTTAGAACTTTGAACTGCAGTTAAGCTCAGTTCCTCTGCGCTTACCTGCAGTCATATCTCAATACCAAATACCGCTTAATTTTCACCGCAACTGTTTTTCTTGTGTGCTTTTTTCCCTAGTGGTCATCACACTGCAAGTGAACAGCTTTGTTTTCATTATTTTTTGAGTGGCTTTGTTCTCTTTGCAGGCGCAGGTTGAAGCAACAAAGGCTGACGAAGCTTCCATTCTTTTCTTTACATAGTTGAAATGCTTATGGAGGTGGTCATTTGAAACTTTATTTATTTTCACATCCTGCAGCCTCAGGTGAAACTGTGTCGTGAGGAGAGGAAAAATTATGTACCCCAGTGTGCCCTTCTGAACACCTGCCCGATGACAGCAGGGTCTAATACACTGAATATTGTGCAGTGGAATTTTTTCCTTACATATTTCTTTGTACACTTTTTTCCAAGAAGTGGTTGCCCTCATCCTACAAAGTAATGCAACTAGTGCTGTGTCGAAAAAAAACTGACATTAGTTTGCTGCCTGATTTTCAAGCTATGCAACAGCTGAAATGCCCTGGAGACTATACCATGAAGCCTTCAGCAACACCCGCCGCGGTGGCTCAGTGGTTATGGCGCTCGGCTGCTGACCCGGAAGACGCGGGTTCAATCCCGGCCGTGGCGCTGAAGTGCGGCTGAATTTCGATGGAGGCGAAATTCAAGAGGCCCGTGTACTGTGCGATGTCAGTGCACGTTAAAGAACCCTAGGTGGTTGAAATTTCCGGAGCCCTTCACTACGGCGTCCCTCATAGCCTGAGTCACTTTGGGGCGTTAAGACCCATAACCCTTGAGCAACATTGGCCAAAACGTACTTAAGGTTCTGTGCTTCTGCTAAGTGTGCATTCTTTGAGAACCTGATGCCAACAGGGTTTGAATATGACATTAAAGAGATGTCTTCACAATAGTTGTCTTCACAAGTTTACGGTGGAATGAATTGTATGAAAGCAGTCCTTTAATAAAGGCACTGTCTCCTCATTGCTCTTGAGAGAAACGAAACTGTCATGTATATAGCCAAGTGAAAATCGGACAGCGATTCAATGTCAAAGTGGTTGTTTGCTGTGCCAAATGAGCTGCAATCGTTGTACCAAATGACTAGGCCAACCATTTCTTCCACGAATAGAATGCGAAAAAAACATAACATCAGATTTTTTCAGTGCACAGGATTCATTGTACATTGGATCCCGCTGTCTTAGGTACGGTTTCTTTAACGACAGACTGGGGTACATTTAAATTATTGTTTTCACGAGCATTGCAAAAATGTAAAAGTCAGAGAATGGTGGTTTCCTCAGCTTTCACTGCAGAGTATGCAGATGCCAACATATCTTTGACATATTGTAACGGGTAGAAGCCTATCTGATAACCCGAGAAATTGTCTAAACAGAAATAATTCATAGTCTGAAAAGAGAAAACTGCACATCTACTCCGGCCGACATTTTACTGCAGAAACCTGCCGTCATGATGATGATTCTTATTCATTCACAGTGCCAGCACTCTTTACTGCATCACTCTGTGCAAGAGTGCGAACAGTATATGGCAAGCAGCAGCAGCAGCAGTGCATCATCCTTTCCTTTGTATTCATTGTCTGTATAGTTAAACAAAAATAAAAATTACGATTACTGACGCTGCAAGACCAGGCCCCTTCTCATCAAACAAGCCATTTCCTACAATGTACTTCGCACCAAGGCACTGCGAGTTTTCTGTTCGAAACTTATGTTAAGGAGCTGCACAACAGAGTCCACACAACTTTCTGCACAGTGCGGATGTCAGACGAGTGATGTATTCCTTCCAGTCCTCATAAATTGGCAGTCAAACCACACCTTCGGCCACATGCAGCGTCACACTGATGTGGATGTTAGTTTTCTGTACAGTATGGTACACTGTTAAAGGGAACATGCGGTCGCGTCAAATTGACTTTCCGCGAGACGCTGCTGAGGAAAGTCGGAAAGAATGCCGAGCTGATTATGGTCCGGAATTTTTTTCGGCATTCTGTCCCCATGCATGGATCTCATTTTTCAACCCACAACACATCGATTACCTCTTCTCGCTGCTGAATTCGCTTTTTCCATTCTGTGGTCGCTTTTCGTGCGAAATAAGCAAGATTTTCTGCGGACTAGATTATCCATTTGTGAGTGACTTGGTTCATATGCCACTTAACGCGTACAGTACACATTGATAAACAGTAATAAACATGCTGTTCTTATTGACATATTCATGCACTAACACTGCACCTTGGTTTAATCGGCACCAACATCGCCGAAACAATAACAAAAAGGCCTTTACAGACAGGCTGACTGCTGGAAACGCTACAAAGGCTGGAAATGCTACAAAGCATGCGATAAGGATTATCAGTTGATGTCTAAAAAATGGTGTCATTACATGGCATCAATTTTTTGGGAAGGAAGCATTCGAGTATTTTTTATTTATTTACACATACTGCTGTCTCTTATCTTAAGAGGCATAACAGGGGTGGGCTACACAGCATTTGATTACAACAATGTCAATAACATAGTTAGGCAGTTCTTTTTGAAATTGATGATTTAGCAATGCACGAAGATCACCGTCCAAGTTGTTCTATAATTTAACATACTGTGCACCTTGATATGCCGGCCTGTTGACATTGCAGATCTGCAAGCTTGAGCCATTTTTGCAAGCCACCCAAGACAAACACATTAAACACCATTAGGTAAAAAATTGTGAAGCGTAGTAGTGATGTCATTGTTAAAGAGTGCGGGAAGACGGGACACATGAAAGGAAGACAAGCAACACAACCACTTAAGCAAATGGATCATTATCAGGTCGCCCAAACAGAATCTTTAATTTAGTGGTGATATGTTCACTTTTTCAAGAACTGGTGAGCGGTTTCAGCAGCTTTACATCGTACCAGTCTTTTAGTTTTCATTTACCCACTGCAGAATATTTTTTTCACATTCACACTGCTCTGATATAATAACTACCAGCCCTTCTGACATGTATGATCCTGACAAAACTCAACGAAATTTGGATGCGCATAAAAACCCATATACATGCGCCATAACCCATAGCAACATTTCCAAGGCAATCATGAGGGAACATAGACGCTCCATTCACTGGCATAATGCCAGGCAACTGCTACACAAGGCACCAGCACACCAATGAAGTTTTTCCTACACAGCCACATTCTGCAAACCTTTGAGGCAGACAAAACAGAAGATAGCAGTCCAGCACAAGGTCATGAGTGTGACTCAAGATTTCTGGATGATAGGATTTAACAAGAGTGACCATGGAAAACTGTCAAACATGCACATAGCTAACATACAACAGCGGAGAACCGTACATTGGTGAGTTGTTGCTATATCATGGCAACAGCAGCACCACAAGACAATGGCACAGGATCAGCACAGCCCCCTAGTTCTTCTGTCAATATTGTCACGTAGTGGTGACGGCAGTCGAAGCAGCGATGAAGACGGACGAAAGGGGTCTTCTAAAAGAACTGTTTATTGGGCTGACTTGCACCCAAAATGGACTGAATCACTCGGCGGCGGCGAAGCGACAAGCGTGCTCGGCGGTCGTCGAACAGAATGCCCGCCGCTGTCGGCCGTGCTCAATTTAAAGCTGATAGCGAACATTCGAGATAAAGGGCGCAAAGTTACTAGAACATTCCGGAACAACGTAGAATCAGCTTTGCCTGGCTGCGATCAATCGAGATAAATCTAGTCGCGTCTTGCGTCGCAAACAAAGCGATAAGGTGGTGTCGCGGCAGATTTGAAAAACGAACAAACACTGCAAATATTGGCGGCATTACTCCCCTCTCAAAGAAGCATCGACCCGATGCATTAAAACAAATAATGCGACTGGTAAGGGAAAAAAACGGATCTTGCGAAAATAGAGCATGGAAATGCAGCGGCCTTTAGCGCGCATAATACGGCTTCAGACGGACTACATGGACAACTTCTGGTCGTACGCGGCGTCGCTGGGATGCAGTCATTGCGTCAGGGATGACTTCATAATCCAGTTCACTCAGCCGACGAAGAACCTTGTACGGGCCGAAATAGCGGCGCAAAAGCTTTTCACTCAATCCACGGCGGCGAATGGGCGTCCTCACCCATACTTGGTCTCCTGGCTTGTATTCCGCGTTGCGTCTTCGTAGGTTGTAGCGTCTGGCGTCGGACCGCTGCTGATCTTTGATCCGTAATCGGGCAAGCCTTCGAGCTTCTTCTGCGCGTTGAAGGTAGGCGGCAACGTCGACGTTCTCTTCTTCTGTAACGTTGGGCAGCATGGCGTCTAGCGTGGTCGTGGCCTCCCTGCCATGGACGAGCCTAAAGGGCGTCATCTGGGTGGTCTCCTGCACTGCGGTGTTGTAGGCGAAGACGACGTAAGGCAGGATGACATCCCAGGTTTTATGTTCGGCATCGACATACATAGCGAGCATATCGGAGATGGTTTTGTTCAGGCGCTCGGTCAGTCCGTTGGTCTGCGGATGGTATGCAGTTGTCCTCCGGTGGCTGGTTTGGCTGTAGCGCAGGATGGCTTGCGTGAGTTCCGCCGTAAATGCTGTTCCTCTGTCCGTGATGAGCACATCGGGGGCGCCGTGTCGAAGAAGAATGCACTCCACGAAAAATTTGGCCACTTCTGCTGCTGTTCCGTTCGGTAGGGCTTTCGCCTCGGCGTAGCGGGTCAGGTAGTCGGTCGCTATGATGATCCACTTATTTCCAGATGTTGACGTTGGAAAAGGGCCAAGCAAGTCCATGCCAATCTGCTGAAATGGTCTTGAGGGAGGTTCAATGGGGTTCAGAAATCCTGCTGGTCGTGTGGGAGGAGTCTTTCGTCGCTGACAATCTCGGCATGTTTTCACATAGTGTGCGACATCAGCAGACAGTCGAGGCCAGTAATACTTGTCTTGAATGCGGCGGAGGGTGCGAGTAAACCCCAGATGTCCAGCTGTTGGCTCGTCGTGTGAAGCCTGTAGAACTTCTTCGCGGAGACAAGTAGGTACAACAAGGAGGTAGGCTGTTTTGTTCGCTGTAAAGTTCTTCTTCACAAGGACCTCATTCTGCACACAGAAAGAAGACAGTCCTCGCTTGAATGAAGCGGGGGGTGAAGAAACCTTGCCTTCCAGGTACTCGATGAGGCCTTTTAGGTTGGGGTCCGAGCGTTGCTGCTGAGCAAAAGAGCTTGCGCTGATGGGTCCCAGGAAGGCGTCCTCATCGTCGTCCAGCGGCGGTGCATCTACAGGGGCTCGTGAGAGGCAATCGGCGTCAGTGTGCTTGCGTCCGGACTTGTAAACGACGGTGACGTCAAACTCCTGGAGACGCAGACTCCATCGAGCGAGTCGGCCAGAGGGATCCTTCAAATTGGCAAGCCAGCAGAGCGCGTGGTGGTCGCTGACCACCTTGAACGGCCGTCCGTAGAGGTAGGGGCGGAATTTCGACGTAGCCCAGATGATGGCAAGGCACTCCTTCTCAGTGGTCGAATAGTTAGCCTCGGCCTTGGAAAGGGAACGGCTAGCGTATGCGATGACCTTCTCCAGCCCGTCACTTTTTTGAACGAGAACGGCGCCTAGTCCCACGCTGCTTGCGTCGGTATGAACTTCAGTATCGGCGTTTTCATCAAAATGCGCAAGGATCGGTGGGGACTGTAAACGACGCTGAAGTTCCTTGAAGGCTTCTGCTTGCGGCGCTTCCCATTTAAACGGCACGTCTGCCTTCGTCAGTTGGGTCAGGGGCTCGGCGATGCGCGAAAAGTTTTTCACAAATCGTCGGTAATATGCGCATAGTCCGAGAAATCTGCGCACTGCTTTCTTATCGGCCGGTGGTTGAAACTGTTCAATAGCAGCTGTTTTCTGCGGGTCTGGGCGTACTCCTTCCTTGCTAACGATGTGGCCTAGAAACAGCAGCTCTTCGTAGTCAAAGTGGCATTTCTCGGCTTTCAAGGTTAGGCCAGACGACTTGATTGCGTCTAGTACTGTTCGAAGTCTTTTGAGGTGCTCTTCAAAGTTCGAGGCGAAGACAACGACGTCATCTAAATATACCAGACAAATCTGCCACTTCAGGCCTGCCAGCACTGTATCCATTACTCGCTGAAACGTCGCTGGTGCGTAACAGAGACCAAATGGCATCACCTTGAACTCAAACAGCCCATCCGGAGTTATGAATGCTGTCTTCTCGCGATCTCTTTCGTCGACCTCAATTTGCCAGTAGCCGCTCTTGAGGTCCATCGATGAGAAATATTTGGCGTTGCAGAGGCGGTCCAGTGTGTCGTCGACGCGGGGGAGGGGGTAGACGTCCTTCTTTGTTATGTTGTTCAAGCGGCGGTAATCCACGCAGAATCGAAGTGCGCCGTCTTTCTTTCTCACTAGAACAACCGGTGCCGCCCATGGGCTGTTTGAAGGCTGGATGACGTCGTCGCGAAGCATTTCTTCGACTTGGTCCCGGATGGCTTGTCGTTCTCGCGGAGACACACGGTAGGGGCTTTGACGGAGAGGTCGGACGTGTTGATCCGTTATAATGCGATGCTTGGCAATTGGCGTCTGTCGCACCTTCGGCGATGTCGAAAAGCACTCACTGTAGTTTTGAAGCAGATTGCGGATCTGGTCTTGTCTGTTCCGGTGCAGGGCTGGGTTGATGTCGAAAGTGGGCGAGTTCTCTTGGTCAGGCGGATCTTCTGCGGAGGGGTCGGAGAGGGCGAAGGAATCTCCTACGTCAGATATTTCGTCGTAGAAAGCAATCGTCGTTCCTCTGTTAATATGCCGGTATTCTACGCTGAAGTTAGTCAGCAGTACTTCGGCCTGGCCATTGCGGAAATGTGCGATGCCTCTTGCGATGCTGATTCCTCGGTCTAGTAGCAACTGCATGTTCCCCTCGATGATGGCTTCAGTGTTTATGGCTTTCGTGGCGCCTACGGTCACGATAACGCTTGAACGGGGTGGGACGCTCACTTCTTCCTCCAGGACACTTAGGGCAACGTGATTTTCCCGAGTTTTCATCGAAGCGATGGCTTCGTCCGTCGAAAGCGTGATCAGCTTGGATCGCAGGTCGATGATCGCCTGATGCTCATTAAGGAAATCCATACCCAAGATCACTTCGCGGGAGCATTGCGGTAGCACAACAAAGGTCGCAGGATAGGTATGTCCTTTGACAGTCACTCGCGCTGTGCATCGTCCTGATGGCGTAATGAGGTGGCCCCCAGCGGTGCGAATTTGTGGGCCGTCCCAAGCCGTTGTGACTTTTCTGAGCTGCGCAGCGAATGTTCCATTTATCACCGAGTAATCGGCTCCTGTGTCGACTAGAGCGGTAACTTTCCGGCCGTCGATAGTCACTTCTAGGTCGGAGGTCCTGGCTCTTGCATTGCATGTCGCTCTCGGCGTCGGGTAACGGCTTCGTCGCGTATGCGAGTCACGGGTTGGGCGTGTGGTCGAAGCTCCTCTGGGTGGCGGCGTCGATTTCAAGGTAGCTTGCGTCGTGGTCGAGGTTCTCATTGTGTGCGGCGTCGGTGCAGCGAGTGTCGGTTCTTCATGCGGCGTCGCGGGTGCAGCGTCTTCATGGGGCGTGGTCGGTGGAGGATCTTCGGCGTTTAGCTCGTGAGCAACCTCACCTCCAGAGGTTGCTGCCTTTAGTTTCCCCTACGGGGGCTGGTAGACCTTCCTCGTACCGAGGCTGCGTAGCTGCGGCGTGGCGACGCAAAGCGCGAGGTTGACGGCGATGGAGAGCGCGAAAAGCGGTTCGGCGTGTACTCTTCTCGACGAAGGTACTCGTCGATTTCGTGCGGACGTTGTCCGAAGCGTGGTCGTGGGGCGTTAACGGCAAATCCTCGATGACCGATACGTCGGTACGGACAGTGACGAAGAATATGGCCGGCCTCACCGCAATGGAAGCACAACGGCCGGTTGTCGGAAGTCCTCCAGGCGTCGCATTTCCTGGGGCTTGAGCGTCGGTCATAGGCTGGGCGGGCGGGGGCTGCGAGGCGGCGTTGTGGAACGATTGGCTCATCTCGGGAAGGACGTGGGGGTTGTCGCTGGGGCTGAGCAGTACTTACTGCAGCGGCGTAGGTCATGCCCTGGGGTTCTGTGGCTGTCGGGGTACCAAGTGCCTGTTGCACTTCTTCCCGTACCACATCCATCAGAGTCGCTGCTTGTGGCTGTGGGGAAGATGGCAGTAATCGGCGTAGCTCCTCTCGGACGATTTCGCGGATAACTTCCCGCAAGCTGTCGCTGGTGGTGGCCGGCGTGTCCGAACGGATTGCACAGGCAGAGGAAGGGCGATTGTACTGCCGAGCTCGAACGTCGAGGGTCTTCTCAATCGTGCAGGCTTCTTGCATAAACTCCTCGACTGTTTTTGGCGGCTGGCGGACGAGGCTTGCAAAGAGTTGTTCTTTTACGCCGCGCATTAAAAACTGAACTTTCTTTTCCTCGGTCATCCCGGGATCGGCGCGGCGAAATAGGCGCTTCATCTCCTCGACGTAACTGCGGACGGGCTCATTCGGAAGCTGGATCCTGGACTCGAGGAGTCGTTCGGCTCTTTCTTTCCTCACGACACTGGTGAATACCTTCAATAGTTCTCTCTTGAATAGTTCCCATGTCGTAAGGGACGACTCGTAGTTTTCGTACCACGTGCGTGCAGAGCCATCCAATGAGAAGAACACGTGTCCAATTTTTGCCGCATCATCCCACTTGTTGAATGACGCCACACGCTCAAATTGGTCTAACCATTCTTCAGGGTCTTCGCCTAGGGATCCATTGAAAGTTGGCGGCACCCGCGGCTGCTGCAGTATGATCGGTGTCGACATCTTTGGCGAGGTTGCAGTGCTGGTAGCAGCGTCTTTTCGCTGTCTGGTGCGGTCCGGCAGTTTCCCGAACTCAGGCTCCTCTCCCTGGAGACGTCGGCTGGCTCGCTGAGCTGCTGGTTCGTCCTCGGGTGTGAAGCGCTTAGGGCTGGGTTCACGACTTGAAGGGGGCGTCCGGAACATGGAAGTACCCAGCACCTCCACCAGATGTCACGTAGTGGTGACGGCAGTCGAAGCAGCGATGAAGACGGACGAAAGGGGTCTTCTAAAAGAACTGTTTATTGGGCTGACTTGCACCCAAAATGGACTGAATCACTCGGCGGCGGCGAAGCGACAAGCGTGCTCGGCGGTCATCGAACAGAATGCCCGCCGCTGTCGGCCGTGCTCAATTTAAAGCTGATAGCGAACATTCGAGATAAAGGGCGCAAAGTTACTAGAACATTCCGGAACAACGTAGAATCAGCTTTGCCTGGCTGCGATCAATCGAGATAAATCTAGTCGCGTCTTGCGTCGCAAACAAAGCGATAAGGTGGTGTCGCGGCAGATTTGAAAAACGAACAAACACTGCAAATATTGGCGGCAATATCTTTTGGTGCTGCTTCTACCACAGATTGAATATTATATATTCAGTACTTCTCATGATAACTTGGTATCTTGTAAATACTTTAAAAAATCTATATTTAGAATGAACTTAAACACTGGTACCAATTCTTGAATTACTCATAACATGTTTCAAGTTTTTTTTTCTGGAAAGAGGGGGGATGCGAGATGCTGGCAGAAAACTTCAAACATGTTTGCTACGTACTTTTGCATACATTCCTACCAGATATTTTTGGGGACATGTTATCTGTTTTTATAAGTAAACACAGGTTTTTTTGTAATGCTCCTTTTCTTATTCTCAATTTGCTGTTAACTATTGTTACAACCCTGCTAGGAGAACGTTGTTTGACCCCTGGTTGACCTTACGAAAAAGAAAAAAAGATGTCTCGGGGAAACTACCCGTGGAATCTCCCACGCACGCTCCCCTTGTGTCGGACCGTGAGACGCGACCGACGATGGACAAGATGACGAAAGGAAGCGGGCAGAAGCGCATTCCCGAGGACTAAGTAGCAGCGGACCTCCGTATCCTCATCGCCCATTCCCACAGGGCTCAGCGTGCTATGTGCGGCGACTCTTCCGATCTGTGAATCCTGTGGTGAGAGCGGCGGAACCTCAGTGTATTTAACGAGTGTCCTGAGTACGAACGATCGCTCTGGGCCCTGACGACAAGGCTCATCCAGTTGCTCGACGCTATGAACATTTAATTCTTGACGGTTTCCTCTTTCTGTTTCCTTTTAAAGTATGTAATCAAGTTTCATGAAAAGTGCCAGTAAACCCGTTTGTTTTTCGTTTTCCCAAGCTTGAAGTTCCATATTTCTTCAAGCCGAAGGCTCGGACACGCTACCCAACGGAGCCCGGGTTCGAGTGAACCCCTGCGCAACAACACTATGACTGATTTACTTCTCACTGTTCAGACATTTTTTTACAGTTGAACATAGTCTCGGCAGATACTTTCTTGTTACACAGTACTCAGTACCATAAGTAACTGTTTCACGAAAAGTATTTTCAACAAATCTGTTTTGCGCTCATGTGCCCAAACTTTGACCTACAGCAGATAGATCCGAGAAAACGCACCAAGTACGCACGCACCAAGGCAAATGCCACTCAATGTTATTTCACAATATCAGCATACGGTGATGCCAAGTTCAGCAATACATAGTACCACCACTTGTTTGGCAGACTTCGCTACAAATGTATTAGGCTGTCTTGCCATGCTGTTGCCAAATACAAGACATGTTAACCAGTTCTGGCATTTGTCATTATGAGCAGGCAGTGGTGGTGAAACACTTACAGTAAAAGTGAGAGAGAGAAGAGGCTATCAAATACAGATGCTTTACTAAAGCATGTTGATGACCTCTGTTAACACTAGTTATGTCAAACTGAACTGGTAGCCGCGTTCACACTCATTTGAGGTGCTCAATTGAGCTGGACTGGCCAGAAACGTGCTTATGGAGTGTCTTTATACGGTTATGAAGGCATCAACTGTACAGCAATTGTAAACGTTGTCACTGTCATTTTGGCTCAGGAGGGCTAATATTTTAGTGTTAAAGTACTACTTCACGAGGTCTAACTGGCTCACAGAGTTAGTGTAAAGCTTGACATTCAGGATGACCTTGGCAAACATAATAAACTAAATATTTCCGCGACTGGGATTCGAACCTGTGGCGGCGCGAGCAGATCAATTTCGCTGGCCTGTGCACGAGAGCACTATGCTGCTGCCGCAGATGACCCCGGCTCGCGTTAAACTGCAACACACGCTCGCGCTGTGCAATGCATGTCGTCGTCTTCCATCAACTAAAACTACTCCAGAACTAATTTCGTCGCCAGAAGTGCCGACGACCTAGCAAAGCAAAACCATGAGCCAACCAGGCTAAACACGTGCTTTCACACATACACTCGGTTTAACTACGTTAAAACCCTACCATTCCCCCCCCCCTTTGTGCGGTACCCGTTTACTATACAGGGTCACAGTGGCTCTGAGCTCGTGCACTGCGCTCAGTATTTCTAAGAAAATTAACTGTGTGAACTCGCTTAATTGAACAGGTCAGGCCAGAAGTGATCAATTTCGAATCGCGTCACACGGAGGTACTATCGGCATGCAAAATTTACGAGGTGGGAGTGTACGGGGAAGAAGAAGATTGGTTTTGGGGGAAAAGAAATGGCGCAGTATCTGTCTCGCATCTTGGCGGACAACTGAACCGTGCCGTAAGGGAACGGGTAAAGGAGAGACTGAGAGAAGAAAGCAAGAAAGATGAGCCGTAGTGTATGGCTCCGGAATAATTTCGACCACCTAGGGATGTTTAACGTGCATTCACATCGCACAGCACACGGGCGCCTTTGCGTTTGGCCTCCATCGATAACGCGGCCGCCACAGTCGGGTTCGGACCCAGGAACTCCGGCACAGTAGCCAAGCGCCACGTAAGCCAATTGCTCGAAGTGTCTGGACGAGGGGACTTGCATTCGCCACACGCTGGTAGCATTCTTAAAGCACTAGGTCGCGAGGAAGCCCCACTATAACTTTTCTTCCCCGAGAACACGCACCCCAATAACTTTTGCTGCTGGTGGTACATACATTTACGCGGTATGAACTCGACTCTGTCCGATAGAATTACGCAGCAATAAAAGCCTCTGAAAAGAAAAGTGACCATAAGGTACCACAACTGCTGTTTATCCAAAAATTAGCACAGTACTAACGAAGGCCGTGTAGGTAGCCGCGCAGCACGGAAAGCTCACCTGAACTGGCTCCAACGTGTCATTCTTGAACACTGCAGCATAACTTTTTTGCTTGCGCTTAAAAATGCACTCAGTGTTACAACACACGCAAAAACAGCACAAATCCAGCCACAGATTCAAACGACCCGCGGCACGCAGGATGATGCTGATGTCGATGGGCAGGCCGTCCCAGGCTGATGGCGCTACAACGCTACCTACGAAATCAACTTTTTCTGCAACTGATACAAAATACGCTGGAAACATGGCTCACAATTGTTAAGAAATGACACCACAATAGCACCATAAAAACAATGAAAGCTGACAGCAAAAATAATGAAAGTAGAGATTTTAGACACAACTGCCAACCGTAAAATTAAAACCGAAACTCTGCGAAGAATGCACTCGGAAGGCAACTTCAACAATTTTTTTTGTCATCGAAGCGCGTTGACCTACAGCTGCACCAACTTGAGTTTCAATTTTGAAGCGCGAAAATGTGATTCCTAAAACCGGCACCATTTTTTTCTTGTCCGAATCGCGACAGCGCCTGCGTCACGGCAGCGGCAGATCTGCCGGGCATGAGAAGCATTTCAAGTAGAAATTTACAAGCTACATATGTACAGCGAAGGTCTAGATACTTTTTATCGAATCAAATGCTCTCTCGTAACCGAAACAAGACTGGTTTCGGTTCCATAGCGTGCACTGCCATCAGACAGTAAACGGTCCTCTAGCATTAACGCCTCCATCGAAATGCGACAGGCGCCGCGGAATCGAACCCGCGTCTTTCGGGTCAGGAGCCGAGCACAATAACCACAGCAGCGGCTGAACGGTGGTGCTGGCATTCATGGAGGTACATGGAAGATATGACGAAGCTATTATAATTGTGCAGTCTCAACCCCTTTTCTCGAGGCGTCATATCTCATATCTCGCTTCACAATTGGACGGGTAAAGATTGCAGGCTGAGATAAGCCGCGTTTACAAGAATACAGCAGTGCCGCACCGCATATTTCGCGGACGCGACACGCCACTATTCACATATATACTATCGGGCACAAAAGTTTGCGGAATGAGAGTTCTTGGAAAAACGTTTATTGCAGCTCCAACTCGCTAGTCCGCGGCCAGATAGTGTATGAAGTATACGAACAAGTGCTTGGCTAAGGTGGCCTAGCTTGGCCATTGTTTGGGCCCTTGGCAAGTTTCGACTTTATCATAATGACCGTCCTTTTGACGTAGTCACCAACCACCACGCCCTATGCTGGCTTTCTTCGCTAAAAGATACCTCCGGTCGCCTGCCAAGGCTCGATGGGCTCTCCATCTACAAGGATATAACATACGTGTCGTATATCGGTCGGGCCGCAAGCACCATGATGCTGATGCCTTGTCCCGCTCCCCGCTACTGGCCGAGCTTGCCAGCCTCTCTGCCTTCGAATCCGCTGCGCCTTCGCTCAACACATGCGACATGACTTCTGAGCCGCGTAAAGATCACTGGATAGCCTCTCTTCTTGACTTTCTCTCTGCCCCATCTACGGCACCAGCGTACCGCACGTGAAAAATGTGTAAATTGAAGGGTTTAACATCCAAAAACAACCCGCCGGCTACAAGGGTCGCCTTAGTGAAGGGCTTCGGATTAATTTCAAGCACGTAACGAAGACTGAAGACACATACACTTAATGCAATGTGACAATGCTGCCTCGAGAACTTTTGCATAGGATGTCAGAGGCAAAAGGTCAAGGGTTATCCCGAACAATTTCCTGCGTAGTGTCTCATGGTGTCAGAAGCTTCAAACCATTTTGGTAAAGAGAGCTAATTGATCAACAGCTCAGAGCGAGACTAACACCGTTCTTTCTTCAGGTTGTTGATCAATTTGACCTCACCGTGACATCTGCTTGGCATCCTGGTTAGCTTAAATGTAGAGTGACTACCCAGGCAAGCAGTGGTCCCTGGTTTTATCCCCAGACTAAGAAGAATTTTTCTTCAGCTGCAAAGCTTCTGAGAAAGCTGTCTAGCTTTGTTCTGCAACCGTATAACTGCGATTAAGTAGAAACTCATGAGTAATTACAGCCTAATTGAAATGCACTTCGCCCCTAGTGTTTCCCTTAAACACTTTGGACTACATTGTGAATGTGCATTCCAAGAGCATCTTCCATTCGCCAATATTATCCTTGTCCTAAAACAGTTAGCAATCTGAAACTCAAAACAAAACAAGAGGCTCCATGCTGACACTGTCAACAGGAATTTTCTATTCAGTCTTTAAGAATATATGCATCCTATTGTAACAATATTTTTGATACAGCATTGTGTACACAGACTTAGGACACAAATAAATCACACTTTCACTTTACAGTTCCATTAAGTGCCTCTCACGATGAACCTTCATGTTTACTCTTTGCTTATAAGAGGGTTTTTGCTGCAGTGCTGCCTGCATTACCTACCCCTTTCAAATTTCCTATTCTTCTTTTGCCAAGGCTGTGAAGTCTGATTGCACCTGTTTCAGATAATAGGTATATTTAGCAGGCTAGTAGCTGCAGTCCACAGAGTGTTTGAAGTTACTTTCCTTGCAATGGAATAAAATGTAGCAGGAAGCTTTTAGATAACTGGATTCTTATGCTGCAAACCTGTTGGACCTAACATGTGCTTTCTGGCAGTTTCTCAGGGTCATCTATCTGCATTTTTGGAGTACACTGAAACTTAGGATTAGAGACAGTGTTATATAATGCTTTGTGCAACATGCATGGAAGCAACTTCACATTTTTTGCCGTGGCTGCAATCCTAGCAGGATGACCTAGAGCATGAACTAACACATGGTGACGTCTGAGTTTAGGTTCCCTGCTGGGCTTTCTAGAAACTATATGCTTGCTAACATGAAGTCGAGGGTTGGACGGAAACCTGTCTGGTCGGGGCTGTACGTGGAGAAGGCAGAACACCGAGCAAAATAAAATGAACTCCTAAATGACATTTCAGCTCCCACACGGGAGCCTTGTTCACAAACAGGTGCAGACGTGTAAGGCTGGCAATTTAGGCTTGAAAATGTGCCCTAGGCAGCGGGCATATGCACTAGGAAGTGCCCCATGAATGCGATTAAGAGTGTGTTTGGTTGTCTGAATCATTAAGGATTCTAGATATAGACAGCTGTGGAGATCCTTTCTGTTTTCAAAATGCACGCGTTGCTCAATTTATATGATGCTGCTTGCTTTCAGAATTTTCGGCGAGTGCATTTGACGAAGCTTTCTTGTTTGCAACATCATACTGGTGTTGTTTCAACCTTTCAACGAAGTTTCCACTTTCACCCACATGCACATGGTTTTACAGTCTCTGCACGGTATACTGTACATTACGCCCGGAAATTTTTTTTTGGTGCGGACAACAGCTCTCTACTTGGCTTGAAAAGTGATGATATTCTAGAGTTTCGTTTTTATTCATTATTCTCAGCAATCACTGTCTGCAACTCTCTACTAACAATCATCACATCATCTAGTACAGAAACATCATTCCATAAAAGGTTGAAAAAGTGTGTACTTTTTAATTACCTTCATTTGCCATGCCAATGAACCCTGTATTTATTGTGTATGGCTTTTATTGCTTGAGTGCTTAGAGTATTGTGTTCTCTTTTTGCCATGTTCCGTAATGAGTTTGTAAAATTGAGTATGCTTAATCTAATTTTCTGATGTGATTGTTAATTCCTGCTGCACCTGTTTTCCGATATGTAGTTGCTATCTGCCGTATGTTTAATATGCGTCATATATACAATTAATAACAGGAGGTCCCCCTGACAGTTTCTACTCGGGGCCTCCTCGTCTACTAATTTATTTACTTCATGCCTGCACTAGTTCTTGAATAAACAATAATGTATGTCAAAGAAAACTTTGCAGTGGTTATTCGTCATCTGCATGCCGTCTTGCTCACATACTGTTAGATTCACACCGCCTGCGAAGCTGACCGCATGCTGGAGGTCAGATATTGAGTTAACGGGATTGGTATATTATTCCAAGATGTTAATTAGGCCCAGGTATTTAGTCCTGATGATATTCCTCCAGTGTAATTCACAAATTGTGTATGAATCATCTACTTTGCTAAAAGCTTCGCAAACTGTTCACATCACCTTTACAAAAAAGTGTTGTAACCACTTCGATAGGTACAGAGTTAATCATATTACTTTAAGAACAAGCAAACAATTTATGTTTAGGAGTGCTTTTTATCTCACGCCTTGCATTAAGCATGTGAATTACATTTGAAACGAGCCAGCCATCAGCTCCGGGTTTATTAAAGTAGAGATTCGGTCATTTGCAAAGTGATTTCAGAATACAGCTGATAGTCAAGTCTGACCTATACTTGAGTATGGATGTGTTTGTTGGGGCTTGCGTACATGGCCACTTATAAGTAAATTGAAAAAATTCACAACAGTGCTGCTTCATTTCCACCGGGAAATTAAAGACAGTAACTCAGAATGACAGAGCAAATACAAACTGAAATAGAAACAGCAGCAGAACGACCACGGGAAAAATCTTGATTAAAATCTTTATACAAAATTTACTTGCTAAAACTGCTGTAAACTTTGAGAAATATGCTCAACCAACAACTTAATTACATATTGAAGCATTTCAAGGTAAAAGAGCTTTCCTTAAAGGGTGGTGTTTTCCAGTCTTCTGTTTTTTACCTATCCTAGAGTAGAACAGCTTAGTGTCAAGTAGCGTTCATATATTATCCAATGGTGCTTTCTTCCATGATTTCAATGAGTAGACTGTTTTCTTTTTCAACATTTTTAACTCCTTGGATGCTATGGGGTGGTGCAAGTAACTATTAAAAAAATTTAATAATGTTCAGAGAGTAGTCACCCTTTTTTATTCTGAGGACACTAGATAAGCTCCAAGCCATCAAAGGGGGGCTCACTACACAACATCAAAAGAGTCATTATGCATTGGACAAAAGGAGCAAGCACATAAACCAAGCATGGAAAGCAGGTACCTAAGTGAGAGAAGCTTGCACTTTCAGAAGCAATATCACTTGTGTTTAGGACCTGCCGGATCACAGATTGCAGAAGATATGCGGATGCCACATCGAGCTCAGATTAGACACAGAGCAGTGGATTGAATATTAATAATCACTACTGTTTGCACCCTGAACAGTTTATTTAGGGGAGGTTGTGCTTAGTGGGATTTTTCCTTCCTGTGCCCAATATTAAGATAAGACAGCAAGTATATGCCATCATGAAACTGTTTGCAACAGTGTCTAAATTAAGGAAATGATCTTATAGCCCAATGCACTGTTCTAGGCTACCTGACACAATTGTCACTTCAGCTCCTTTATTTCAGCTTCGCCTAATCAATCATGCGACAACGTCACACGTAACCGCGCGCAGCTTTCGTGAGAGGTGTGAGATAGTTATAAACGTTTGACGATTCAGCAATTTGAAAAAATATCTGCCAGAACCCAAGACGAATAATGGACAAAATGAGTATGGACTGTCGTGACAATTTTTGCAGCAAACCACTAAAATATACGCTGAAATCCTACATCCTACAAAAACCACTCCGGCAGGGACATTACAGCAGCCCCGCTAAGAGAAAAGACTCAAGAAAGCGACGGTTACGCAGAAAAATCACCGACAAGGAAACAAAAGTGCCAGCAGGAATGCTGGCTAGCTTATTGTGAAAGTCCAGGAATTTTACACACTGCCTGTGACACTCGCCTATTCGCATTACTACAATACAACTTGGGCCTGGCAGGCGCTTACATTTGTTGGGAACGGGCGTGGGCAACACTGCACATGGCTGCAGCGTCTGTGCTTTGGCAACATTGCACTAGTCGGGAACGGGCGTGGGCAACACTGAACTTTGCTGCAGAGTCTGTTTTGGCAACATTGCACTTGTTGGGAACGGGCATGGGCAACATTGGGCTTGTCTGCAGCGGCTAGCAAACGGAAATACGCAGCCCGGCCTCCTTCTTACACCTCATGTGTGTGCAGTGAGTTCGTGCGTACGCGACGTGGCGCCTTTCGTCCCTACCATGGGGTAGGTGTCTTTGCAGTGTTCCGCTCTCCCCCCTCTTTTTTTCTTGATTTCTTTTCTTTTTCAGCCCTCTGTGTGCCATGTCCCATGCTATAAGAAGACGCGTCGATCCACTGTATGATCGTTCTTGACAAAGAACAGTCCCTGGTTGAAGCGTTGAATAATTCGTTACTTTTTCAACGTGACTTCCACAACTATATATATAATTTATAAATGTAGATTATATATATTTGCAACTTAATTTTCGCACAAGAAGCATGTGGCATCTAAATTTGAAATTTTTGATGGCAGAATGATTGTGCAGGAGGAAATAAGAAATACATACTGTATGCGCGAAAATATTTCGTATTTGCCGGAATGCAGGAATCTAAAATAAACGAGGGACAAATAGGCTCCCACCGCTGCTCTCAAATGCCGAGTTCTCGTTCTTGAAACCGGCGTAATTGCATGCGTGCCCACGGCGCGGTTCCCCTATAAGCGTGGTGTACGTACAAACGCTGAAGCGATAAATGCGCATCTTATTTCAGACGGATGCGAGTGCCTGGAGCCCTTGTTATAATCAAGGAAACTACGAAGAGGCTGCTGTTGTATTCGAAATACAGCATTGATTACAGGATCGAACACAACCAATTTCCTAAGTGAATCCCTCGAACGCCGCTTAAAGGGCAACTGCATAGGTTTTAGAAATTGACGAGATTAAAGGGGTTGAATGTGTGAAACTTGCAGGTAAAGCATGCAAAGTATGTTATGTTAGGATTTGAATTGGTTGCGTAATCGCCGAGTAAAATTGCGATGCCTTTCGATATTCTTCGAAGCACACAGCACTCATTTTTTTTTTTTTTGGCGGGGGGAGGGCCCATGAAGACGTCATCGAAGGTACCGATGCATTCCCAACGCATGAAACCTTGCTTTCAAGGAAAATACCAACGTCACCGAAGGCAAAGTCCGCCGAGAGTTGTTTGGCAGCATGAAACGACGCACGGCAGGGTGTGGTTGAAGGCAGCGGTAAATTGAAATCCTACCTTCTGTGATGTGACACCAAACTCTTCCGGACTTCTCCAGTGCATTGAGAAGAAGCCTAAAATTCAATCCTTGATTACGTCACTATTTTAAATGCTAGCGCAGAAACACTTCGCATGTTTTACCTAAGGCTTATATAGGCCTAAATCTGAATATTGCGTAGTTCTCCAAAAATGGTGCAGTTGCCCTTCAACGAAACGCTCGCATTCTGTCGTGAATGCAGGTTCAGCAAACCGCATGCTCTGTACTCGATCCCAAGTAGCGTCACGATAACCTAACGCGTCCACAAAATGGGCTGTAGCAATTCGTAATGAACCGATAGTTTCACCACAAGCCGAACCGATGGCAAGTGCACTTATACCAGTTTCCCTCTCGTGGTGACGCCCACTCTGAATGGCCGCCTTCAGCGGCTGCTTCATGTTCTGCCACTCTTTTTTCCAGTTAATTTGCTTTCCTCTTTGTTGCGTGGTGTGAACTGAGTTTCCCGGCAACGTCTGCCCAGGCCTGCTCGCGTTTTTCTTGTGACAGCCAAATTGAATATGGAGTCACTTGGCGGGCGGTTGTGAGGGCATGCTTCAACGCTCAAATTTTCGTGCGAGCTGCTATTCAAAAAGCGCGGTAGTGTGGCCGGCTGTTCACCTCGAATCGAGACCGTCTACTGGACAGCGCCATTGCGTGTCGCACCCGCTACTAACTTCCGGGCCATTCCCCATCTCATTCCTTTTCTGCGGCTAAGTTTCATTCCTACGTACTAAATGTACCTACCGGCATGAATAAGTCTGGGCTGCAGTTAACTGTTATCGGTTCACGCAAGCGTACTGCGTCTGCAGGGAAGTTCAGGCTGAGGTTAGCATAAGACGAGATTCGTATTTAAATCTGGACTCCGAGGCTCGCGTTTGTCCAAGTGGGCCAAAGAGTGCCCAGTCCGGCGATAGATAGCCACCTTCGTTGGAATCCTGGACTATGGACTCCACCAAGTGGGGGCGAAACGCACCACTTTAATAAAGTTTTTCTTTCTCACTTTCTCTATGCATTGCCATACGTCTCTTGAGATCAAAAATTACATCGGCTAAGGAACTGCGTAACCGAAGCAATGAGCAAAAAGCTTTCCCCGCTGCTTTTTGACTCTGCGAGAGCTCTGGTCATTCGTTAGCACACGCTTAGCAGGCGGCGGCTCCGTCGAGGATCCGGAGACGTCCAGGGAGGGCACCTAGAGCAAATACTTCCTTTTACGCTTGCGATACTCCCGATCATATGCTGCTTTTGTCTAGCGAAGATGCTCGGCTTCACTGCTTGGCGTCGCGTTGCGCCTCGTGTATGGCACGATTTTGTAATTGCCGGCGCTTCTTCTCACTAATGAAAACGCCTATTCTTGTCGTTCTCATATATGATAGCTGTTTATGGTCAGCAGCAACCATTCTTATACATTTGATTGATGTCATGTTCACACTCCTTTTATGGCAATGCTGACAAGTCTCTGAAATGATCACTTTTCATTAAGGAAGGAAAGACGTCATGACGGAGTAGTTCTGCTGGCGGTTTTATGGCGCCAGCCCTACGAAAAGGGCATGGAAGAGAGAATTACAATATTCGATTTATGGACCTTTTATGTTGCCACTATAAAGGGTGTTTCGCCTAAGACTGTGCACAATTTTCACAAACAGACTCTTGAGTTAGAAGAGCGCTTTTCTCGGCAGAACATTGTGAGCGGTGTAGCAAATCAGAATACAGCTCATACGTGCTAACTAGCAGGCTGGTTTACAAATATTGGATTGCTAACTTTAAATTACTACTGTTAGGCTCATTAATTATTGAGAGGCATGTAGCCCACCGTAAATAATCCCCCTATCAGTTTTTAGAATTTCGACAACGCAATTACGCTCAGTGCTGTGGCGCAACAAATGTTCGCCACATCACGCAAAAGTACATGCGCTTTCGATAGGTTTGCAGGCAGAGAAATCTTTCCAGTGCACGTAACTCGTCGACATATCCCAAATGTGTTAGGCTGCAGCGCCGAGGGTACGCGCGTATTTGAAATTCTAAAAAATGATGTGAACGTTAGTTACGGTGGGCTACACGCCTATCAATAATTAAAAACCTAACAGTAATCGTTAAAAAGTTAAATATTTAATATTAGTTAACCAGCCTGCTGTTAGCCATTCTTAGCTGTATTCTGATGTAATGCACTGGTGACAATGCAAGGCCGAAAAAAGCGCTGTTCTAGCTCAAAACGCCTATTTTTAAAAATTATGTAAAACGTTAGGTGCAACGCCCGCTATATATACAGCGTGTTTGGGAGAACAATTTCAAAAATTTGGAAACATAGGCTTTTTGGGGTAAAAATATGGCTTTTGCGGTACCGTATTACCAGTGTTGGTGGGCACCAAAAAATCGGTGAATCGTCTTAAGTAGTAGCCTGGTTAACTAATATTTAATTATCTTTTAACTAGTACAGTTAGGCGTCTACTTTCAACTAAAAGATTTGTAGCTGGCCGTTAGTAATAGCCATATCGGTTTTCAGAATTTCGAAAAAGTGATTACCCTTGGCGTTGTGGCTCGACAAAATTGAGCTTTTTCGACTACTTACGCGCACTAGAGGGCTTCAGTATCGATGGCGTATGCCGGGGGTAGCAAAAATCTTTTCCCTTCTTTTTATTATTTGAATAAACCACCTACTACTACTACTGCGGTAAGAGCCAGACATCGCCGTCCTGCCAAAATATCGGAATGAGAAAAGGCCCAGCTGCCCCGGAGATCAAGCGGCACTAGCCCATCTAAGCTTCACGTAGGTATTTTGGGGACCTGCCCTGCAGCCCCCTGAGTTTGCTTTCCCACGAGGCACCGTGCAGCGGCAGTCTCACCTCGAGGCTGAGCGCATTCCCTTGTCAGTTACATTAACTGGCAAGAGAGGGCGCCAGCATCGCTGCGCAGAGATTGCCAAAGCCCGCGCGCGGGAGAGGGGCTTCGGCTGGGATCGACGGCCTGAGCGGACGCGTCGCTCGGGGCTCCGCTCTTCGCCGGCGGGGCGAGGAAGCGACGGGGAGACAGGCTCCCGTACTCGTCCCGTCCAGCCTGCGGAGTTTATATCCCTTGCCCTAGCGCGGGCGAACATTCGCTCGGAACCTTGCTGGTGAGTCGGATGACCTTGATTCATTAGCGTACCTTGTTGCTAGCTGGCGTTATTGTTTCTGTAGCAATAAATGCCTGTTTGTGTCAGCCAGTGTGTCGTTCCTTTGTTCCCTCAGAGCAAGGCCCGCCGTGGTCGGTGAGCGCTCGGTAGCGTACGCGATCACGGAGTGGGGTCCGGGCGGCTTTCAACCGTGTCAGCCGCGATTGAGTGGGGAGAACGTACTTATCTCCCCAATTCAAACCCCACATCTGGCAGCCCAACGTGGGGCCTGCTCTTGGAACATTGGACGACTGTCGGTTCGGTTCGAGGAACGCTCTTTGTCCGGACTCGACAAGTGCTAGGCCTAGAGTGAATTTTGATCGCTAGCACCTGCGGCATGCTTTCTTGAGTGCGAGGGGTATTGCGCGGCAGCATGAACTTTTCGTCATGCTCAGCACATTTTTTCTCGAGTTTCTTCGCGAGAATCACTTGGTCCGCATCGAGGAAGCGCGAGGCCTAGCTCCCGTGGAGTTGCCAAGCCCGAAGCGAGTGAGTACGGAAGCCGCGTGGGTGGTCCGAGTTTCTGTATATATTTTCTCTACTGTCTCTTATTCGACTCTGGGAGTCGCGGCTCCGGGAGCCGGGTGGCCTGGGGCCACGGGTCCCGCTACGAGCTCGCTGGTATTGCAGCTCGGCACCGGTCGCTTCGACACCGTCCGATATGGTGGGCGCCGACCGCTCAGAAGCTGTTTTGTGCAGTGAGCGGGTAGGACCACCCCACAAATCTGACGTCTCCTCGCGGCTGCGCGCACATCACCCGTTTCGGGTCTTTGTTGTGGTCACGGTCGTTGTCGGAGTGGTCGTTAGGCCTGAGGTTTTTCAGAGCTGCCTGCACCACGTTAAAAGAGACGCGACCACCAGACCGTGTCGTTGAGAGGGGGCGCACTTGCTGCCCGCCCGTTTTTTTTGTTTGTAACCTCCCACGAACTGAGCAGTCTCGTTCAACTCAAGAAAGGGCTTTGTTCACTCGAATTTTGCGTTTGCACAGCCGCCGACACGTTTTGCTAACGAGTTAGGCATTGTGCCACGAGGCCCTGGCGGATGGCGTTTCCCCTCCCGTGACCTACGTTAAAGGCACGCCGAGAGCGTTTCGGCAATTTTGCAGATCCGGTGGAGCCACCCAGGCTTGCTGTCCGGTGCACACCGTCTCGCTGCTACCTGCTGCGACGGAGCGGCCTGTATCCTGTTCGCCGCATCAATCCGGGGCAGCTGTGGCGAGACCAGTCAGCAGTCACCTACGGCTGCTGCGGCCCTGGCGACTACTGCAGGATCCTGGCCTGCAGTTTTCCCACCGGCCTTCGATTCGCGGGCCTGCGGACACGGTAGTCCGCAGGCCATGCGAGTCGTCCCAGCGGAGACCTTCACGCCGCCTTCGGAATACCGCGGAAGTCTGCGTGGACGCTGTCGGCGTGACCTCCGTTGTTAGACGTGCCTCAACGACATGAAGACCAGGAGACTCCTCCATAACATGTACCTTCAGGCGCGTGGGTATATTTAAGGTTGGGGGGATGTGGGGACCTGCCCTGCAGCCCCCTGAGTTTGCTTTCCCGCGAGGCACCGTGCAGCGGCGGTCTCACCTCGAGGCTGAGCGCAATCCCTTGTGAGTTACATTAACTGGCAAGAGTGGGCGCCAGCATCGCTGCGCGGAGATTGCCAAAGCCCGCGCGCGGGAGAGGGGCTTCGGCTGGGATCGTCGGCCTGAGCGGACGCGTCGCTCGCGGCTCCGCTTTTCGCCGGCGGGGCGAGGAAGCGACGGGGAGACAGGCTCCCGTACTCGTCCCGTCCGGCCTGCGGAGTTTATATCCCTTGCCCTAGCGCGGGCGAACATTCGCTCGGAACCTTGCTGGTGAGTCGGATGACCTTGATTCATTAGCGTACCTTGTTGCTAGCTGGCGTTATTGTTTCTGTAGCAATAAATGCCTGTTTGTTTCAGCCAGTGTGTCGTTCCTTTGTTCCCTCAGAGCAAGGCCCGCCGTGGTCGGCGAGCGCTCGGTAGCGTACGCGATCACGGGTTGGGTCCGGGCGGCTTTTAACCGTGTCAGCCGCGATTGAGTAGGGAGAACGTACTTATCTCCCCAATTCAAACCCCACAATATACACACACACACATTATATATATATATATATATATATATATATATATATATATATATATATATATATATATATATACAAGGACGGCACCCACCCATGCCAATATCTTCATGCATAGTATTGAATCCAAATTTCTGAAAGATTGCCTCATTATGCCCACCCTATACAAACGGTACTTGGATGACATCTTTTCAATATGGACTAACACGGAGCAAGAACTCATACGTTTTATTGAAAACTTCAACCTCGTCCAGCCCAACATATCTTTCTCTTACACGTACTCCAACACCACAGTTAACTTTGTGGTGTTGAGATTTGGGTAAACGAAGGCTCTCTTACCACCGGTGTATATAGAAAACCGACGGGCCACCAACAATACCTACACTGCCAAAGCTGCCATCCTGGTTACTCTAAAACAAGCATCCCATACTCTCAGGCACATCGATTTAAAAGAATGTGTTCCCTAGACGAGGACTTCGTAAAAAATTTCAAACGCATGCGAGAAGTCCTCAGTAAGCAACGATACCCCCGCCATTGTCGACAATGCCATTGAAAAGGCATCTAAACTCAACCGAGAGCAAATACTGGAGGGACGTCGCTACAGTGAGGAAACAGATCACTGGACAAATCACGTATATATTTACCTTCAACAGTACCCCGCCTACCGTAAACAAAATCCTCAGAAAACATTTCAACACTCTCGCACAAATTGAGCGCCTCACCAAAATTTTCACTGCTCCCCTCACGCGGTCTACAGACGACCAAAAAACATTTAAAACATTCTAGTACAATCAAAAACAAATAACCAGCCGGTTTTGGGGTGCCGGCCGTGTGGAAAAAGTAAATGCCAGGTCTGCGAACACATACAATCATCACGCTGTGCAGTAAGCACAGCTTCTGGCTTCAAATGGAAAATTAATGGCAATTTTTATAGTGATTCCTGCAAAATAATATACCTCCTAGAATGCAGTGCGTGCAGTATGCAGTACATTGGACAGACCATCACCCTCTACGAATTCGCTTTAATAACCACCGCGCGCATATCTTATTCCTACCCAACCTTCCCTTGTCAAAACGCATTAATGAGAGAAACCACCCATTTGATGCAATTAAGTTAAGAGTCCTACAAGGTGTGTTCCACAACACCCGGGAAAGAGAACAACGCGAGTCGTACTTTATTTACAAACTTGGAACAATTCCTCACGGCATTAGTGGAAGTCCAGGTGTATTGACCTCCATCCGCCCCTTGTAGGGCCGTTGTTGACATTACGAGTGCCAGCTCGACATACGTCGTTCGTTTCTTGCCAGCGACATCTTTTTCAAGCTCACACAAATTTCTTCATACCCCACCCCATCCCTCCCCTATCGTCCCAGTTCGATTACCTTGCCGAGCAAGGTGCAATTGAAGAACCCTTGCCCAAGTGCTCACGCCATTCACATTTACCTCCCACACGACACTTGCCCGAACTCGGATGTTTTGCCACCTTTTTCTTTTTGCGTGTCTGGGTGTTTTCAGGCACATTGCGCGTGTGTCTAGTTAAGCTCACGTCGCCGCTGATTCAGCCTTGACTCTGACTGCGGAAGAGGTTCCATATGACGGAAGTCTCCGGCCCTGTCTGCATTTTATTGTTTATTTATTTACTCTTTATGGCCGGGGCACGCGTGTCTAATTTTTGTCTGTTGGGCGATCCCGCCACCGTCTGTTTCTGTGCACCTTACTCGCCGCCGCTCTCTTGAGGGGTGGCCATTACCCCCACCCGCTACTCGTTTTTCTTTCTTTTTTTCTCGTCCTGGGTCGGCTCCCCGCGGCTGCGGGGTGGGCGGCGGGGGACAGCGCGTTTTTCGTATTTATTTGTTCCTCCTTTTTTTCCTTTCTCTCTCTCTTTTCTTGTATTCTTTCCTTTGTGCCCATCTTCTTTCCAGCCTCCGTTTGTTTCCTTTGTTCATGTGTCGTACATGTGTGCCAATGCCAACTCCTCAAGAAGAGGAAGATCGCTGTAACTGCAGTCTCGAGAAAGGATAGTCTCTGTCCGAAACGTCGACTCAAAATAAATCTATGGCTAAATGAAGCGTTTCGCGACTTAGCATTTTGCCTCTAGGAACTAAATACGTTTATCTTTCATAACTCTCTCTCTCTCTCTCTATATATATATATATATATATATATATATATATATATATATATATATATATATATATATATATATATATATATATATATAGAAAGATAAACGCATTTGGTTGCTAGAGGCAAAAATTGAAAGTTGAAAACGCTTCATTTAGCCATAGATTTATTTTGAGTCGACGTTTCGGACAGAGCCTGTCATTTCTCAAGACTGAGGTTACAGGGGTCTTCTTCCTCTTCTTAAGGAGTTGGCACTGGCACAGATGTACGACACATGAACAAAAGAAACAAACGGAGGCAAAGAATACTAGAAAAGATACAGATAGAAAGGAAAAAAGGGGAAGAAATAAAAAAGAAAAACGTGTTGCCCTGCCGCCCACCCCGCAGCCGCGGGGAACCGACCCCGGACGAGGAAAAAAAAGGAAAACACGGAGCGGGAGGGGATAACGGCTACCCATCAAGGCAACAGAGCGGCTGCGTGTAAGGTGCACAGGAGCAGACGGTGGCGGGATCGCCCTACACACAAAAGTTAGACGCGTGCACTCCCGTGCCCCGACCATAAAGAGTAAACAAATAAACAGAATAAAATGCAGACAGGGCCGGAGCTTCCGTCATCTGGAACCACTTCGGCAGCCAGAGCCAAGGCCGTATCAGCGGCGCCGTGAGCTTAACTAAACACACGTGCACTGTGCATGAAAACACCCAGACACACAGCAATAAAACATCCGAGCTCATGCCAGTGTCGTGTGGCGGCTAAATGACAATGGCGGAAGCATTTAAGCGAGTAAGGTGTACAGAAACAGACGGTGGCGGAATTGTCCAACATATATAAATTGGAGATGCTTGCACTCGCGTGACCTGGCCAGAAAAAGTAAACAAATAAACAGATTAAAATGCAGACAGGACAGGAGACTTCCGTCATCTGGAACCACTTCCGCAGCCCGAGTCAAGGTAGAATCAGCGGCGCCGTGAGCTTAACTACACACACGTGCACTGTGCCTGAAAGCACCCACAAAAGAAAAAAAAGTGGAAAAACATCCGAGTTCGGCCAAGTGTGGTGTAGGAGGTAAATGTGAATGGCGTGAGCACTTAGGTAAGGGTTCTTCAATTGCACCCCGTCGTCAAGGTAATCGAACTGGGAAGATAGGGGCGGGATGGGGTAGGGAATGAAGAAATTTGTGTGAGCTTGAAAAAGATGTCGCTGGCAAGAAATGACCGAGGTATGTCAAGCTGGCTCTCGTAATGTCAGCAACGGCCCTGCAAGGGGCGGATGGAGGACAATACACCTGGACTTTCATTAATGCCGTGAGGAATTGTCTCAAATTTGTAAATGAAGTACGACTCGCGTTGTTCTCTTTCCCGGGTGTTGTGGAACCCACCCTGTAGGACTGTTAACTTAATTGCATCAAATGGGTGGTTTCGCTCATTAATGTGTTTTGACAAGGGAAGGTTGGGTAGGGATAAGATATGCGCGCGGTGGTTATTAAAGCGAATTCGTAGAGGGTTGAGGGTCTGTCCAATGTACTGCATACTGCACACACTGCATTCTAGGAGGTATATTACGTTGCAGGAATCACAATCAAAGATGCCATTAATTTCCCATTTGAAGCCTGAAGCTGTGCTTACTGCACAGCTTGATGTTTGTCTGTGTTTGCAGACCTGGCATCTACTTTTTCCACAGGGCCGGCACCCCAAAACCGGCTGGTTATTTGTTTTTGAGTGTACAAGAATATTTTTAATGTTTTTGGTCGTCTGTAGACCACGTGAGGGGGAGCAGTGAAATTTTTGGTGAGGCGCTCGCTTTGTTCGAGGATGTTGAAATGTTTTCTGAGTATTTTGTTTACGTTAGGCGGGTCACTGGTGAAGGTAAGTACGAGATTTGCCCGGTGGTCTGTTTCGTCGTTGTAGCGACATCCCTCCAGTATTTGCTCTCGGTTGAGTTTAGATGCCTTTTCAATGGCATCGTCGACAATGGCGGGGGGGTATCGTTGCTTAATGAGGACTTCTCGCATGCGTTTGGAATTTTTTACGAAGTCCTCGTCTTGGGAACATATTGTTTTAAATCGATGTGCCTGAGAGTATGGGATGCTTGTTATAGAGTGACGAGGATGGCAGCTTTGTAATTGTAGGTATTGTTGGCGGTCCGTCGGTTTTCTATATACACCGGTGGTAAGTGAGCCTTTGTTTACCGAAATCTCAACATCTAGAAAGTTAATTTTGGTGTTGGAGTACGTGTAAGTGAAAGATATGTTGGGGTGGACGAGGTTGAAGTTTTCAATAAAACGTATGAGTTCTTGCTCTGTGTCAGTCCATATTAAAAAGATGTCATCCAAGTAGCGTTTGAATAGGGTGGGCTTAATTGGGCAATCTTTCAGAAATTTCGATTCAATACTATGCATGAAGATACTGGCGTAGGTTGATGCCATCCTTGTACCCATGGCTGTGCCATTAATTTGCAAATAGTGTTCATTGCTAAATTCGAAGTTGTTATATTCGAGTACGATTTTTGCCAGTATTTCTAAAACACGTGGGGTAGGGGTTTCCTCCTTTCTGTTTTGTTCATACGCTTCGTTCAGAGATTTAATGCCATCGGAATGAGGAATGTTTGTGTAGAGAGAGACTACATCTAGTGTTGCCAGGAAGGCTCCTTCCGGGAGTTTGAGACCTGCTATTGCGCGAAGGAAATGGTTTGTGTCGCGTATGTATGATGCGTGTGTTGTTGGAATATGTCTAATTAGTGTGTCAATGTAACTGGAAATTGGTTCTGTAATCGTGCCGATGCCGGATACTATAGGGCGGCCAGGATTATTCTTTTTGTGGATTTTCGGTAACATGTAGAATCGGCCCGGCGACGGGTGTGGTGCGGTGAGGGCTTTAGATAACCGTAGGGATATGTCCCCATTCTTCGCAAGTTGACCCAGGGTCTCCGCTACAAAATGTTGGTATTGCGCAGTTGGGTCTGCTTCAAGACGTTGATAGAAACTAATGTTAGAGAGTTGTCTCAAGCCTTCTTCAATGTATTTTTCGCTGTCCATGACAACTATACCACCTCCCTTATCCGCTGGCTTAATGATTATATCTGTCCTTCTGCTCAGAGCCTTCAATGCATCCCGTTCGTTTTTAGACAAGTTCTGCCTCCCTGGAGTGTGGTTCTTTTAGGCGTAAATAATGCCTTTCTGGACGGCGTTAATGTACATGTCCAAGTGTTTGTCCCTTCCTATACTAGGAGTCCAGTGGTGGTTAGTAACGACGAGTTCTCTGCTATCAGCGGTAACCCGCGCCCGATCGAAGAAGTATTCCCGGAGTCGCAACATTCGTGCAAAGTTGTCCAAATCTTTTAACACCGAGAATTCACTGTATTTACCGGTGGTAGGCCAAAATGTAAGGCCTCGAGAAAGGATGGATCTTTCCTCTGTCGTTAAGGCCCTGGTTGATAGATTAATAATATTGTGCTGGAAAGCAAAGTCGGCGCTTGGAACCGCAGGATTTTTATTAGTAGATGCTGTCATTTCAGATCGTTCTACGCGTGTTTCTTGAACTGTTGATGTTTGTGTCGTTCTACTGGATTTGTTGTTGGAGTTTATTATAATAGGGGGGTTAATATTTGTAGCTGCCTCCGTTTTTGATTCTTTTTCGCTTGTTATTGATTTTGACCACACGTGTTGTGGAACCCCGTCTGGAATAAATTTTTTGTGTTTGGTCTTGCGTACCTCAGTCGCTCTCTTTTCCTCAAAGAACATAAGCTCTGTGGCCTCCAGCGCGGTAAGGGTAATTTGTTGATGAGCACGACTCTCTTCCATTCTCAGAGCCACCAACGCCTTCTTAAAGTGGCCAATGGTAACTACAAGCAAATTTAAAGAGGCAGATTGTAGTATACGATTCCAACTAGCCTTCTCCTCTTCACACAGGTCACCCATTGATGGTGTTAGCGACACTTGTAAACCTTTTGGTACGATTTTTGATTCAAGATAGGCCTTTAGGCTATGAATATGTAGTTCATGCCTAATTCGTTTATCCACAATTTTCTTAATTTTAAAAAATTAGAGTTATTTGAGGAAGGCTGTCGGTAGGATGAGTGAGAGAGAGTCGGCGTACTCACGCGGCCTGAATGTCACTGTTGACGAACCCGTTGTGCCGAACCGCAGCGCTTTCGAAGATCGTAGCGTGATAGAGGGGTGCTGGGAAGCTCTTCTTTCCGGCTGGATATCGTATCAACCTGGCCCTCTATATATATATATATATATATATATATATATATATATATATATATATATATATATATATATATATATATATATATATATATATATATATATATATATATATAAATTCAAAACTTTAATTCCAACGACTCGTTGGGGGTCATCAGGCAAAAAAGCTGCCATTGGCAGCTTGAGGGTGCCTGATGCCCGTACAAGGCAGCAGCATATAGCCAACACAAAATTCTGAACACATGTTCAGTTACACTTTCACAGAAATTGACTCATCGGAACACATTCGAAACACATTAAAACACAGCACAAGAAAGTATACAGTACGAAAAACATAAAGGCAATGAAAATACATTGAATACGATTAGCTGCACAAAAACTGGGATGAGAAAAAAATTTCACGTGTCTGTTTTCTATTACATGCGCTTAAGTCAAAATTTGCAGACAGTAATTTGTTAAGCAAGCACGGCAACTTGTGCGTGAGCGACTGTAGCATATAATTTGTACGTCTGCGTGGTATCAGCCATGTCTCAGATCCACGGGTGCGACAATCACTTTTCTATATAAAAGATAAAGGAAATGAGGGGCCCGTTTGACAAACTTATGAAGGGAGCCAACAGGTCACCGAAACCAAGGTGCATAGGGGAACGTTATTTTTTTTAATGTGTTCTGCTTATCAGTGGCAGAATAATACTTCGATTAATAAATCGCTTAAAGAAAATTACTTAAAGCAGAAAAAAAAACAACCATGCCGCCGGTGGGATGCGAACCCACGAATTCCAAATATCGCGTCCGGTGGCCTTACCAACTGAGCTACGACGACGGCTGTCCAATCTGCTGCTCTCGTAAGTATTTATGTTTATTGGGTGTAAGCGAACCTTGAGAGCGTTCACCAGCGCCACCCTCGACCATAGCTCTGTTGGTAAGAGCACCGGACGCGATATTTGGAATTCGTGGGTTCGCATCCCACCGGCGGCATGGTTGTTGTTTTTTTTTGCTGTCTTAAGTAATTTTCTTTAAGCGATTTATTGATCTAAGTATTATTATCCCACTTATAAGCACAACACATTAAAAAAGATAAAGTTCCCCTATGGACCTTGGTTACGGTGACTGTTGGCTCCCTTCATAAGTTTGTCAAACGGGCCCCTCATTTCCTTTACCTTGTCTGCTAATAGCTTAACGAGGGTCTCGGTTCTGGCAGTCTTAATGCCACAGGTAGCGTAAGAGGGTTCTCGCACAGTTTCCGGCCTCGCCGTTATATGACGTTCTACTTCACGCTCGCGGTATTACAGGGCGTGCTACGTCCGCCGCTATGGTCGAGGGTGGCGCTGGTGAACACTCTCAAGTTTCGCTTACACCCAATAAGCATCAATACCCACGAGAGCAGCAGATTGGAACGCCGTCGCCGTAGCTCAGTTCATTCGACATCCGGCCACCGAGCGTGACGGACGTGTTTCTATGGGCTCCCGATGAGCGGTTTCGGCGGCCCGGTATCAGGTGTACAGACAAGCCGAACGAGGATTATCAGTTTGGTTCTGCCACATCTGCCCAAAGGTTCGTCAGTTTTAAATATAGTTTTTTTGCATGGCCACACTCAAGCGCGGCCTTTCCGTGTTGAACATTTCTGAGACGCTCTATCGCGTTTGTCACTGCTGCCGGAAATAGTTGCCCTCGGTGCTTATCAAATGAATCACGTGTGGGCGGTAACATTCAAGGACAAAGAAGGGAAAAAGACGATTTTGCAGGCCGAGGCTTTCGACATCAAGGAGCACCGCTGTGTGGTCATAGATCCAAGCAACCAGGGCGTCCGGCTGAAGCTGTATTGACTGCTGCACGGTGTGCGCGACGACGACGTGCGGGCGGCGTTGGCGCCCTTCGGAAAAGTGACCGATATAGCTAAAGACAAGTGGAAGGTGAGTGGCTGCGTCGATAAAGCGTCGACGACGTGTTCCGTAATGCTCAAGTTAAACGCAGCTCTTACCATTGAGGACCTCCCGCACCAGCTACGTGTCGCCGAGGATGTCGCCCTTGTTTACGTCCCTGGTAGAGCTCCGCTCTGTCTTCGGTGCCGAGGCACTGGGCATATACGTCGAGAGTGCCGTGTGCCGCGCTGCGGAATCTGCCGTCGCTTCGGCCACGGCGAGACCCAGTGTGTGCGTACATACGCGAGTGTGGCAGGCCCGGCCCGAAAGGATGAGATGGCAGATCACCTGATGGATGAGGTAGACGCTGCGGAAGCCACGTGTGAAGGTAGCATTGAAGGGTCCTCGAAGGACACGCCCCCTGAACTCCCCAAGTCGGATGGAACGCCGAATGTGGACTGTGGCGTGGTGGACGTAACGCCCGACGATGCTGCGACGACAGACGTAGGAAAGCTACGCGACGTCTCGGATGGAGAACCAGCCTCCCATCCGCAGCAGAGTACCGCATGCGAAACTGAGGACGTCGACATGCCCCCGAATTCGAGCGTGCCAGCAAAGCGGGCGCATGACGACCGCAACGGAGAAACCATCAAAGACGGGGACGGCTACGAGGAACCCCCGCTAAAGACCCTTCAAGTACGGCGGCCGTCTTTCAAACCGAAGCCTAATGTGCCACCTGCCCGGAGGACTACGGCTGCAACGCCTCCGCTGTAGCGGGGGTGACGCTTCAAAAACAGAAGCGGTGTCTCGGTCGATGACCGAGAACAGTGTCTGCCTGGAGCCACCTTCCGGCTACTGCGACGTGCACCTGAACAGCGCGAAAGAATTACGGACTTGCATCACGACTTCCTGTAATTGAGACGTGAGTAACTTCTTCGGCGACTTCCACATGCTTTCAATGGCGGCCAATCTAGAAAGTAGCCTACGGGCCGCGACACTGAATGTGAGAGGCCTTTCAACGAGAAGAAGACAGGAACAGCTAAATTGTCTTTTATCAGATAACGATATCGATCAGCTGGCTGTCCAAGAAACGAAAATTGAAAGTGTAGAACAAACTGAATGTATGGTTGAAGTTTTCCGTAATAGGTACAGCGTGCGCGTTTGTCATTCGGTGGAAAAGTCGGGAGGTTGTGTTATCTTGATCCGTAATTCTAGCGCAGTAGTTGAATCCGTGATAACGTGTGACTCGGGTCGACTTGTTGTCTGTGATTTTCTTTTTTCTGCAATGCCATGGAGAGCTGTATGTGTCTATGCACCGAATAGATGTCGTGAACGTGAAGCTTTCTTTAAAAGTATTGAATCGTACGTGGCGTGCGAAAGGTGTGTTATATTGCTTGGAGACTTTAATTGTGTCTGCAGACCGGAAGACAAAACTACTAGACAAGCTTCACGGGACGTTAGTGCAGAATTGTTACTGCAAATCGTTAATGAAAATGGGCTAAAGGACATTGGCATTGTGCTGTCACCAGAAGACCAAGCAAATATCACTCACTTTCAAGGTGTTTCTCATGCAAGACTTGACCGCATGTATGTCCCTGTTGAATTGGTGCCAGTTTGTTGTAGTTATCAGATCCGACATGTAAGCTTTTCTGATCACTCTTTGGTTATGGTCACCTTCGGTAGAAAGGAAAGAGTGGCAAAATTCAACTGGGAGCTATGGAGATTCAATGAGAAGTTATTGCAAGATGAAATATTTGATGCTAAAACAAAGGAATATATCAGCGACTTGTTGCTGAGAACATCGGGAAATTTCATATATGAATGGGAACAGTTTAAATGTAATCTTAAACTCGCCGCGATAGAAAGAGCGCGTGTACTGAGACACAATCGAAGACAACAAGAAAAAGAGCTCCATAACCAACTAAACTATATGTTAAGCGCAGAAAGCTTCTAGCCGGGATCGTTCGCGCAAGAAATAAAAGAAATAAAAAGTAAACTTGAAGTTATTGATGAAGAGAGGTACCGAGGCGCGGTGATAAGGGCACGTGCCGAGAGGCTCTGGCAGGGTGAAACGCCTACAAAACGAGCGCTGGGCGAAGAAAAAGGGCATGCGGTGAAAAAAGAGATAAACAAAATCTGTTATCAAAACCAAGTTACCAGTGAAAAGGCGTTGGCTGAGCGGGCCATTTTCGAATATTATAGAGAGTTGCTTAGCCAGAAACTAAATGCTATTGGCAACTTCAGAGCAGACTTTCTTCCGCTCATGCCTGTTCTGGATGATGACGTCAAGCAGACTCTCGAAAGACCTATAAGTGTGTCAGAAATAGAAGCAGCCATTGTCGAATTAGGTGCCAGTAAGTCGCCGGGGCCGGACGGGTTTGGTGCGCCATATACAAGTTTTTTAAAGCTGAAATGGCTTCTTGCCTACAGCGCGTGATAGCTTAATGCTATGAACACAATATGACCCCTCCGTCTTTCGGGATTTTAGGTTACTCTGCGTCGAAAACTACCGTCCTGTAAGTCTAACAAATGTCGAGTATAAGATATACATGAAGGTGCTTGCCAGTCGGTTACAGAATGTTATCACGTCACTCGTAGGTCCACACCAGACATGCGGCATAAAAGGGAGGTCAATTTTCACAAATATACACACAGCAAGAAATGTCCTGGAATGTTGCGACGCAATGCTTTATCGCGTAGCTATGCTGCAATTAGATCTGCAGAAGGCATTCGACAGGGTCGGACACGATATCCTGTTCGCTCTTTTGGAGCATGTGAACGTCGGCTCTGTCATCACTGACGGCGTGAAAATGTGTATAAAGAGTGTCTCGCCAAATTAGTCATAAACAGGGATTTAAGTGAAAGCATACCAGTGCTGTCTTCTGTCCGACACGACTGTCCACTCTCGCCCCTCCTCTTCGCCCTTTGCTTGGAGTAATTCTGTTTGAGACTCCTTACGGGACCAAACATTCGAGGGTATACCTTCTTTGATGCGGAAGTTAGGGTTTTGGCCTATGCTGACGACATCGCAGTGTTTTGTGCTGACCAGGACAGTGTGCGTGCAGTTGTTAAGGAAACCGCGAAGTTCTGTAGGGTAACTGTTAGCGCAGTAAGTTGGACAAAATGCTTAGGATTCTGGCATGGAGACTGGGAACACACTCCGGAATTTTTCTTCCATATGCAATGGACGATAACCCCTGGCAAGTACCTTGGCTTCCCTCTCAAGCATTACCGGAAAAGTAAACAATATTGGGACGAGGAAACTCAACGAGTTAGATCTCAGACAGCTAAATGGGGAGGCTAAAATTTTTCCATGTTTTCGAGAACCACTGTGTGTAATGTATTTCTGGTTGCTAAAATATTTTATGTTTTGCAAGCGTTGTGCATGGCAAGACGGGCGGTGCAGAAGCTGCATCGAGTTTTTGCGACGTTTGTATGGGCCTCTACATGGGAACGTACAGGCCGGTGCAACCGATTCCATGCCGTACGGAACGGGGGTCTCGGGCTATCACATTTATTTCTCAAACAAGTAGTTACCAGGTTTTTGTTCTTGCGCGATCAAAGTGATCATTTTCTAAGAAAAATAATACAAGTGCGATTGTCATTCACTGCCTGAGTACATAGTGTCCACTGTATCAAGCACAACGGCGTTAAGTTCATTTTTGCACGAAGTTGTCGCATCCTTTCGTATTCTCCAGGCGAGGTTTTCGCGAGAGTATTTGGCCAATGTCTCGCGGAAGGTGCTATATAAGGACCTACGTGGTGTGTTCTTGCCTGTACCAGTGTATCGTGCTGTGTATAAATTGGCTTCTGAACGTGATGTCCTTCAAAGGGTTAAAAAATGCCAATCAGAGCTTCGGCCAAGTCTTTCTTTCAGTTGCATACTGGCACTCTAATAGTGAAGCCATGGCTGCAAAGCAAAGGTCTCTTTGTGCCTTGCAGCGTTAACTGTATTCTCTGTCAAAAGCCAGAAACTATTGAACATATCTTTCTCGACTGCCACGACGCAGTTTTCCTGTAGGATATTCTTCAGCGAGCTTTAAAAAAAGATCTGCCGATAACGCCTTTTGGGATACGTTTTCTGCCATGTGGTTCACCTGAAGAAGTGCCGTGTGACATTATGATGCTGCTGTGCATGCACAGCGTGTCGAAAACAAGAATGGATGTAAGACACGAACATGTTGTTATACGTCCCGCTCGACAGTATTTCGCTGAGAGTGTGATGTACATCAGGGATGTTTTCAAGGCACACAATGAACCTCCAGATTGGTTACCGGTCCTGGACGAGCCGTCCTCAATGAGGTATTTTTAACTTAATTGCACTAGACAAAACTAAACTACTGCTTTTATCTCTTTGTCTATAGCAGTGTTGCCTTGTGTGTGATTGTGTGTATTTGCCAAGTCGGTAATAAAGAAAAAAAAGTCGCCGTAGCTCAGTTGGTAAGAGCACCGGACGCGATATTCGGAGGCCGTGGGTTCGGATCCCACCGGCGGCATGGTTGTTTTTTCTGCTGCTTTATAAGTAATTTTTTTAGCGATTTTTCAATCTAAGTATTATTATCCCACTGATAAACACAACCCATTAAAAAAAATAACGGTCCCCTATGCACCTTGGTTTCGGTGACTGTTCGCTCCCTTCGTAATTTTCGCCCGCAGGGGGGCGCCTGCAGCTTGCAGGCGTCGCGACGGTGAGTGGCGACACCGCGGGTTCCCGAGCATCCGCAGGGGCATCCTCGTAAGGGGATGATGGTGAACTGTGCATCACCACGGACCCGAGCACCCGCGCCTCGCCGTGCGTGGCATCGCCGTGTCCGGGGAAAAGGGGATCCTGGTCGTTGAGCCGATGCCGAGCGTTTGGACCCTTAAGGCCCCTTGGCGGAGGCAACACACCACTTTGGCCCCAGCTTCCTGCAGACGGCACCTCCGGCCTGACCCGACCGGGGGGAAATCGGCAGTCGCCCTTTCCTATCCTCCTCTCCATCTTTCACTTTCCTATCTCTGTCTCACAACTCTCCTATATCCTACTCGCTTCTTGGTTTTTCCTTTTTTCCTGGCGGCGAGGGTTAACCTTGTGTGACCAACAACCCTGAGTTGCGTCATATTTGGTTATAGTTGAGGTGTACAGCTGGCGTGGGCAGGACTTGCTATCAAGTTCCTGTCCCGTCCCCTTGTTGGACTCCGTGGTGGGTGGCTGGCACCATGACCGAAAAACAAAATTTTTTTATGGCTCCACAACTTTCAAAACCTGATCGTTCTCTCAAAAGAGGGCGGAACGAGGCAGACAACTTCTTTCAAAAAAGAAAAGTAACTTTCCCCAAATATCATGTGATCCACAGTGAACAAGATAAACAGGCAAGAATAATATCCCCCTTCCTTGTGTCAAAGTGCTTGACTGAAACCTTAGGCATTGACTATAAGCTGTCAAAAATGGCCAGCGGCGACTTATTGCTCGAACTGTGTGACAATGTCCAACAATCTAAGCTCTCCAACCTAACGTCCATAGGGGAAATCCCGGTCTCCGTGACTCCTCATCGCTCACTTAACACTGTCCGAGGCGTAATATCGGAAAATGATTTTCCTCACATAACTGAAAAAGAAATGCTCGAAGGGCTCATCGACCAAGACGTCATAGATGTCCACCGAATCAAAATCCGCAAGGACAACAAGGAAATAGACACAAAACACATGATTCTGACGTTCAACACCAGCACCCTGCCCGACACAATCAACGTGGGATATTTGAAAATCGATGTAAGACCATACATACCAAACCCTCGCAGATTTTTCCACTGCCAAAGGTTCGGCCACGGCTCACAGAGCTGCCGCGGTCGCAAAACGTGCGCAAAATGTGCCTCGAACGATCACCAGTCTTATGTATGTGACGCAGCCCTGTGCTGTGCAAACTGTGAAGGAGAACATGCTGCATACTCCAGGGCGTGTCCGTCCTGGAAGACAGAAAAAGAGATAATCACCATAAAGACAAAAGAAAAACATTTCTATTAAAGAAGCGAGAAGGCGTTCTGCGCTTACAAACACATTCTCCTTCACAGCAAAACAAAACTTCACTGATGTGGTGCGCAGGGGCGTATCACCACACAGCACTCCGGCACCTGCCAAGGCCGCTCCCACCGAGCCGATGGCAGGGCCATCCACGCCCCAGGCAGGGTCAGCGAAAGCTGCCCTGTCATTGCCAAAGCAGGGACCGCCGGTCCATGGGTCGGCATCCCGCAGGACCTCCCCCCGTCGGGAGAAACCTGAAACTAACACAACCGCGACTGCGCGGTCGTCCAGCACCTCTGTTGAGGTGATGGATACAACACCCACTCCGCCTACATTACAGCGGCGGAACAGCTCTCGTGAGCGAAAAAAAGACAGGCCTCTCATAACGGGCCCACCACATAAGTAAATCCTCTTTCATTTTCTCTCAAAAACACAAGCATGGCTTTTTTAATTCAATGGAATTGTAGAGGACTTATGCGGAATTATAGTGACATAACACATATTTTAGGGTGAATGCTACCCATAGTTTTATGTCTTCAGGAGACCAATCTTCGTCCACAACATGTACATATCCTGAAACATTATCAAACTTTTAGACGCGATCGCGAGCAGGCAAATCGACTCTCAGGAGGCATCGCAATCGTCGTCCAAAGCTCAATACAAAACTTGAGGCGGTTGCAGTCAGCATCGTCAGCTATAAAACACTATCAATCTGTTCCGTATACATTCCTTCACATTTTACATTAGCAGTCCATGATCTAGAAGAATTGATAGATGAACTTCCAGAGCCATATCTTGTAGTTGGGGATTTTAACGCCCACTCCCCTTTTTGGGGAAGCGAGCGCTGCGACCCTAGGGGGCAAACAATCGAAGATTTTATCCTCTCAAATAACATCTGTCTTTTAAATACAGGAAAAGCAACTTATTGTTGCCCAAGCTCGGCAAAAATGAGCTTTCTCGATTTAGCTTTCGCACCACCATCGCTTTTTAACGATTTTAAATGGGATGTTTTAAATGACCCTCTGGGAAGTGATCACCTACCAATTATCATCAGCCTCTCATCGTCTACTGCAGTCATCCCCACAAGACAACGGCGCTGGAAGCTTCACCTCGCCGACTGGTCACTTTTTACAGCAAGTGCCACACTAGAAAAAGAATTTTGTGAAGATCTTAGCATAGACTAAATTAATGGAAAGTTTACTACATGCATAATATCGGCCGCTACACTAGTCATACCACAAACAACAGGACTCGTACACAAAAATCAAAGTATGGTGGACACAAGAATGCACATTGGCAAAAAAACACCAAAATAAAGCTTGGGGCTCTCTGCGTCGGTATCCCACAGCGGAGAACTTGATTGCCTTTAAGAGGGCCAAGGCCAGAGCGCGATTCGTTCGGAGAAATGCCGAGAAATCCTCGTGGCAGAAATGTGTCTTCAATAAACAGCTCAATAACCTCAAATCAATGTGGGGAAAGGTTCCAAGATTCAGTAGTGACCATACCCCTTTCACACTTCCTCTATTGACTACACCCGGGACACAAACATCATTAGAAGAACAGGCCAACATACTAGGTGAGCATTTTGCTGAAGTTTCCAGTTCGTCCAATTACACAAACACGTTCCAGAAGTACAAAGAAATAGCAGAAAAACAAAAACTTCCATTTGCAGCAGGTATGCACGAGGACTACAATCAACCCATCACACTCCAGGAATTGATTAGGGTATTATCTTCTGGTAAAAAGACAGCAACAGGCCCAGATAATGTGCATTACGCTATGCACGCCCATCTCTCTGAAGCTGCCGTGCAGGCATTGCTGAAATTCTTTAACAAAATATGGACAACTGGGAATATACCTGAGGAGTGGAAGAAAGCAATAAAAGTACCTTTTCTGAAACCCGGAAAACAACCAACAAGTCCTAACAATTACAGACCGAAAGCCCTCACCAGCTGCATCGCTAAATCTTTCGAAAGCATAATAAACATTAGACTGACCTTCACACTTGAATCTCGTCGACTCTTAGATTTACATCAATGTGGATTTAAGAAAGCATGCTCGACCACTGATCACCTCGTCCGCCTAGAAAACACCATCCGGGAGGCGTTCATCCACAAACAGCACCGTATCGGGGTCTTCTTCGATTTGGAGAAGGCCTATGATACTGCGTGGAAGTTCGGCATCCTCCTTGACCTAGCAGAGCTAGGGATCCGCGGCAGGATGCTGAACTGCTTGAACGACTTCCTCACTAACCGCACATTCAGAGTCCGTCTGGGAGCAACTCTATCAATGACATTCACCCAAGAGAATGGCGTACCCCAGGGATGCATTTTAAGTACGACACTCTTTATATTAAAAATGAATTCTTTGGCCAAAGTAATACCTAAGTCCGTAATGTATTCAGTTTATGTAGATGACATACAGATAGCATACACTTCTTCCAACATACTGTCCTGCGAGAGACAAATACAAATCACACTAAATAAACTGGCTGCTTGGGCAGAGAAAAATGGATTCAAGTTCCCCCCTTAAAAAACAGTAGCTGTTTTGTTCTCATTACGACGAGGCGTACAGGTCGATCCCAATCTGGGCTTGAATCAAACCACACTGCCAGTCAAACAGGAACATAAATTTTTAGGCGTCACTTTTGACAAGAAACTTGCATTTCTGTCACACATTAACAACCTGAAAAAGAAAGCATCCCAAGCCCTCAATGTATTAAAGGTACTCTCGCGAAAACGGTGGGGGTGCGATAGAGCTTGCCTATTGCAAATATATCGCTCTTTGGTGCGCTCCAAGCTGGACTACGGGTGCATAGTATATGGTTCGGCAAGAGCATCCTACTTGAAACGACTGGACCCTGTTCATAATCTTGGTTTGCGCCTATGAACTGGAGCTTATAGAACATCCCCGGTAAATAGTCTTTACGTTGAAGCTAATGAGCCCACACTAGAGAATGGAAGAGTCACACTAACATGCACGTACATCCTAAAAACCCGTTCTCTCCCTAAACATCTCTGCTATCCCATTGTTACCAAGTGCCCATCTAGGAGATTATTCAATAATAAACCACATTTTATCAGGCCACTAATAATGCGTTTTGAAGATAAATGTGAAGACTTAGCAGTGCTGGACGCCCTACCTAATATTCCACAAAGACATGAATATCTACCACCATGGTACAGCCTTCCTTCGGTGTGTGACTTCACATTGACACACGTAAACAGAGAAAATACCACACGAGCACATATTGCAAGAGTTTTTGCACTACAAGAAAAATATGACACACTGAATTTTACACTGATGGCTCAAAAACAGAAAGTCATGTCGGAAGTGCTGTAATTCAAGGAACAAATGAAAAATGATACGATTGCCACAGTATGCATCGGTATTTACTGCGGAGTGTTATGCCATCTTTGTAGCTGTAGAACAAATAGTAAAACAAAACATAAAAAATAGCATCATTTACACCGATTTACTGAGTATGCTAAAAGCGCTGCATTCTACAAACGCTGCTGAACCCATATTAGGAAAAATCATACATAACTGTGAAAATTACAAAGCAAAAACATAACATTATATTCTGCTGGGTCCCTAGTCATGTTGGAATTTTAGGTAATGAGAGAGAAGATGCTTGCGCAGCACAAGTTAGAATTGGCCATATAAAACAAGTTAACATACCACAGAGGGATGTTTCTAAATTACTGCACAGTAAACTCAGGAATAAGTGGCAGATTGCATGGGACGAACAAACAAAAAACAAACTACATTCTATAAAACCTGTTTTGGGAGAATGGAGATCATGTACACATCAGGAGCGTTTCATAGAAGTTATTTTGTGTCGACTACGCATTGGACACACATACCTTACTCACAACTTCTTACTGTCAAAAAAGACAAACCTCTCTGCGATATGTGAGGCGATGAACTCACGGTAAACCACATTTTAATTGTATGCAAAAAACTTGAACAACCGAGGAAAAAATATTTCACAACATTGTACAATGAATACATCCCACTACACCCCATGTTACTTTTAGGAGATCAAGCACTGGTTGATTTTTCAAGCATTTTTAAATTTCTCACAGAAGCCAATGTTTTATACAAACTTTAGATATAAAAAGCGTAACCTTTAACAAAAGCTCTAACCGTGTGCTTGGCGCATCATAGCCTCAGTTGCTTGTAACACAGCAGCCTGGCTACACGCTCGTTTCGACAACAAAAGCCGCGACTCGCATAGGAAGAAATTTTACCACGCGTTTTGCGGCATTCGTAGACCGAATCAGGGTAGCTACGCGCAGGCTGTAAATAGCCAGCGGCCTTAACACGCAGACGCAAACTCAGCTCAGCGCCTTTTTAGTCAATGGCGCAGAACGATGTAAAACAGTAAGCTAGTTTAGATTGCCAGAACTGTGGCTGGCGGAGCGAAAGGTGCGGAATTTTAAGAGCTAATGTTTTCAGGGGTGTACCCTTGCACGCAATCTGCTGCAGCGTAGTTAAAGGAAGAATAAAAACGCTCGCGCAGTGCTGATTACGAAGCCACTACAGCAGTATTTTCACAATACAATATGCTGGGAGGATTGGTTATTAACTTCCATATCTACAGCGCTAAAGACGAGACAGAAGGAACGGCCACAAGTGACACAACAGAGCGCTGTCTGACAACTCAGACAGCGCTCTGTTGTGTGATTTTTGTGTGTTCCCTCTGTCTCGTCTTTAGCGCTGTAGATATGTGTGTTTATGGTTTATGGAGGTTTAACGTCCCAAAACGACTCAGGCCATGAGGTAAGCCGTAGTGAAAGGCTCCGGAAATTTCGACCAACTGAGGTTCTTGAACGTGCACTGACATCGCTCTGTACACGGGCATCTAGAATTTTACCTCCATCGAAATTCTCCATTGTCCAGATGACCATAAGTCAGGGCGACGGCGGAGCAGTGCATCAGGTGTGTGTCGCAGCACGCGGATATAAAACTCCTGATTCGTCTTTTCTTGGCCTAGTTGGTTTTTCATGCTGTAGGTGTTTGCAGCGCACACGAAACACGGACGGACAGAAAAGGACAGCGCTGTGTTTCGTTCCCTTTTCTGTCCGTCCGTGTTTCGTGTACGCTGCAAACACCTACATCCTGATTCACCGTCTGCCCTTGTGGGACGAACTCATGGTGTATGACACCTCTGGCATCGAAAAAAAGCTATCAGCATCGTCTTTGTTTTGGTCTTCTGTCGCCGCACCTTTCTCGACGCCGGAGAGCTTGAGGACCGCCATTCGGCGCTCTGCCTCTTTGTTTGAGGATTGTATTGAAAACATGTTTCGTCTTCAGCAATGTTGTCGAATTCAGCATCCTTCTCTGCCTCAGAGAGCAAATCAGCGCTCACTGATGGCCCTGTGTCCTTCTGGTCCGGTGTGAAGGAGTGCGGCACAAGTCTGGCATTCAACTTTTACTTCTCCAAGTTCTCACGCAAAACTTGGCGGCATGTTGTCTTACGAATTTCGAAAGCATCTGATAGCATGTGGACTTAATGGTGCGGTCCTGCTGTACGATTTGTCTGATCCAAGCCACGTTGTTTTCATTCCTTGAGGTTGAAGGGCGCACATGCCTTGTGTCGTATTCCACCGACGTTCTCCCCGAAATGAACTTCTTTTGCCAATCTAAAACTCGCGCCCGCGATAATGTCTCGCCGTCAGCATCACGAACGAGCTAATACGTCTGTGTGGGATCTTGCCAAGCTTCATACAGAATTTTATGTTTACACGCTATTCGAGGTGGACGTCCATCTCTAAACTTTCACAAACAGTAGAATGCGCAGACGACTAGTCCCTACGTTATTTTCTACATGTACTGCCATCTGGCGGCTGCCACAGCAAATAACAAATAGCTCAGGTTAGCCCAAAAAGATAGCGCTACACATGCGCACCAATATTTGTTTTGGGGAATCATTTCTAGAGAAGGAAATAAATCAGTTTAGAAACCTTAAGGACAAAGGTTGCAAATAGGTTGCGAGTTCAAAACCTGATCAGCATGCTAGAAGCGGAATGTTTATTAGGTTACGGTCATTTCTAGACAAAGTCGCGCCATTTCAATCTGTTTCTCAGCCTCGCTGCCAGGCGGCGCTAGCAATCCGTTGACTGTTTCGGAGGAGGAAATTGGTCAACACTTGATACCTCTCTCTAAAGGGCTTCACCCTACAGTGGAAAGCAGCGGGGCTGATTTATACAAAATATTGGGGTTTGAGGACAGTGATGGAAATGTAGATTTTAAGCGAGTAGAAGTAACGAAGCGAAGGTTATCTGAATGATGGCTAAAATCAAGACAAGAGTAAAATTTCACAAGTCATATCTAGGTGGCTTGAACCACCGCCCGATTTAAAGGATTCAGGCTTAGCCATCCATCCATCCATCCTGTCCAGGGAACTGAATCGAAAAAAAATTTCGTTTGGACCGCAGTGTTCAATACACAGAGTACCAACAATCAGGGGCTCGCGTAGTGTTCGCTTTTAAACATCATTAAGCAACCTCGGTGAGGAGCTGCAACACCTGACAGCACGATGTTAAAAGAGACGCGAGGGAAGCCTGACTGCATTGGGAAAACTCTAGACATGAGTCTTAAGAGCACCAGCAGATAAATGTAACGGACTAAATAAAGAACGATGAACAGGCAAAGGACCCGAGGTCGTTCCTTGCTATTTGCATGTAGTTTTGCTCCGGTTTCTTCGATGATTCAGTGGCTAAACAAGTGCGTCTCGCCTTGTTTTTTCGCCTGTTATCTCGGTCACCTGCTCCTGAAAAATAAAATGGCCCAATACCATAGTTCCTCCTTGTTCAAAAATAAAAGGTGCACTTTCAACGCCTCTGTCACTGTGGCCTATGTCCACACGTTTGTCTTGTAATTATCCGCTATGCTTTTCTGCGCTGCTTTTTGGAAGTGGGACACAGTAACTAGCCTAGCAGCAAATGTTTTCACATGACAAGTTGTCTTCACCAAGAGTCCTGTTGAAACGGTCGTGCACGCACTGAGGCGCGCTAGCCTGACCGTGTTCATGTATTGTTTTCAAGGGTTGTCGATTTAATACTGACTACAAGTACCGCCACGGTCATCACTGGAAATGAGAGTTGGAGTGAGCTTTTGGACTCACTGTTTTCTGAAAAAAAAAAAACATATAGTAGAGTTGAGTTATCCGGCTTAACTCATTGTTTAGCGAAAGGTGGTTGGAAATAGCGGCGTTTGCCGACGGTAAGGTCGGTCTGCTGCATGCATGCAGCGAGAGCAATAGCATTGTCACATTCATATTTACGCATTTTATGCGCGCGACGAACCAACCTACCACACAAATAGCTACTTGGCTTTGCTTTTCTATTTCGCGCAGATTAAGCGACATGGCTTCTCTTCTCTTTTCGAGCATAGCTACTTGGTTTAGGCCTGCTTATATCGAGCACGTTTAAGCTCTTGGCTTAGCCTCTTTGTTTCGAGCTCGTTTGACCACTGCACTTCGCCGCTTTACGAGGCAGCACCACTGCTAGCGGTGCGATCTTGCGCCTTCAGCTAGGATATCAACAGACTCGACTCTTCTGACGGAATGGAGGATATCTACTTCGGCCAGCATGACCACTGATCTCGACTAGGTGGCCGGATGCCGCATTCTCGCTTTCCGAAGCCGGCGCAAGTGAAGCCACCGGAAGTTCAGTGGCATGTCCCGGAAGTTTGGTGTCTGCTGTGTACTTCAATGCAAAAAGTCGCGTCTTTCGACCTTTCGTCCTCAGTTTTTCGCGTTGTTTTTATGTACAGTCTGCTGTAATATCAAAGTAATAAGCAAGCTCAAAGCTAGAAGTGTGTACATTGTTTCTAGAACCCTGTAATTTCAGAGAAACCGAAGAAAACAGGCATGCAGGTCTCAAGCTGCTGCGGCAAAGGAGTATGTGCATTAAACACCGCATTCTTATCTGGTTCTTGTCTTCCGAGCATAATTAGTACAAGTAGTGGAATGACAATAAGTCGAGGTCATCTTAAAAACAAATTTTCGTGTAGCAAAGAACAGGCGAATGATGGCGCGGAAATCCATTCGAAGAGCCACTCGTTATACAGCTGCCGCAGTTTGAGTTTCGGGTTGGTGGCGGACGATGTCTCTTCTCATCGATGACGGTTGATGTTTATCGCTTTAGGGTGTCATTTACCTTAAAGACGTGCTTTCCAGCTAACTCCATAGCAAAGTCATGTTTCATCTACACGGCGCGAGAGAAACGACTGGCGAGAAAGACGAATGCAGCAGCGCATGTGACAAGCGCTGTTAGAAGTCAACTGCACCAAGAATCATGAATAAAACCCCAGTACGGCACAATTTGCTACAGTACGAAGCTGTACTTGATACACACCGTAAAAAAGCAGTACCATATACATTTTGGACGCGCTAATGTTAAACAGCAGAACACCGTCGGCACCTCAGCAGTTCGTGGCCTCGCCCTCGCTCCGGTTATTCGGTCTAAACATAATTCGGTAAAATGGTGACTGCAAAGTCGGCTGCGTGGTGAAGGTTTCCACCTACTCTTTCTTAAATTTACCCCCCACTGATGGTATAACTTGGCCTCAGAGCGCGACGATGTGCATCACAACAAAGAGCAGAGCTGGCGACGCTAGCGCAACGGGACGGCACAAAGCTGAGCAAACGACGCTCCGTACGTGCTTTGTGTGGCGACGTTCTGTCGTCTGCTAGTGTCGTCCCTTAGCGATGCAATGAACTCTTATTTTTGAAACGTCTTTTCCGAAGACTTTGCTGCTCTCCTCATGCAGTTGACGGCGCAACAGGTAGGCATTGTCATGAAAAAAGACGAGAACGTCGAAAACACAAAATGCTAAGTGTAAAACGAAAACTAAAGCTGAAAAACCGTGCTTAGTCCCATTTCGTGCACTGCCAAAGGCCGTCTTCCGGGACATGCCATCCGACATCCGGTGGCTTTAGTTTCGGGAGCCCGATGCGGCATCCAGCCCCCTAGTGGAGATCAGTAGGCATGACGAATCTACGAGCAGCCAACGGCGCATGCTTTTCGCGAACAACCGTCGTGGACTCCTCTGCTTGCCGCACCTCCTGAACGTGGCACTGGACTCCGCAGCTGCGTCGTTGGAGGAAAGAGAATAGAGCAGTAACTGTCCATTTCCCAGTGGACGCCTTAACCGCAGCCAAAGTTGGCGTCGCTAGTACAGGGTGGAAAGGAAAGATGGACAGCACCGAGGAGGTGGGGGTTAGGCAGAAAGGTGGGAGAGAAAAGAAAGAGAGAAAGAGGTGCCGAGGCTTGCCGAGGCTCCGGTGGAGCCTCCACTATGGTACCTCTTTCTGTTTTCCTTCTTTCTTTCCCTCTTTTAGCTTTTCCCTCAAGGCGTTCTGCGTTTTTGAAAGCCTTATGGCTGACTCAGAGTGACGTTCGCGGCACTCCAGTAACCATTCATAAAATGCAGTCTGGCAACTTGGCAGAGATCACCATCAGCACCATTCGTCGGCGCGTGCGCCATATTTTACGCATCAACTTACTCCCGCGGGCACATCATTTGCATCCGCTCGCATCCTTGGGCATTTCTGTGATACCTTCGTCACTTTGCGCCTGTGAGAGCGAGGGCGGAAGAAAACCTGCAGTGCTAAAGTGATCTGGCTATTGTCCCGGACTGATTTTCGCAAAGGCTAGTGGGCGCGTATTGCAATGCCCACGGTGTACACTGTCCGTCCAGCCGCACTTCACAGCACGGCCAGAAGCTTCTTTGTGAATCCTACGCCGATCCATCGACAGTGCGTGTTGCATTGTCATATTTAAGGTACAGCACCCCAGAGTGATTTACAATAGTTTCTCTCTTCCGCACTTGAAGATATCCTGTTCCTAAGTGCTTCCGCTGCGTCTTCGTTGCCGTGTATGGGCTGCAGGTTTGTGGGAACAAATCTGGTTGCTAAGCACGGCATATGTGTCGTCTGTCCAGGTGAATAATGTGTTAACAACTTTTAATGCATAAACTTTAAATCTGGCGTTATGTGGCTGAAAAATTCCGTACCAAATTGCGTTGAGGTGTGCACGCAGGTCTAGTGCTCTGGAATGTTGTTTTGCGGGACAAGTAATCTGAAATATACTTCCATATCTTGACTCAGTGGTTATGGCTCTCGGCTGCAGTCCCGAAAGACGCAAGTTCGATCCCGTTCGCGGCGGTAGAACTTCGATGGAGGTAAATTTCAAGATGCCCGTTTACTGTGCGATGTCAGTGCACGTTAAAGAACCTCAGGTGCTCAAAATTTCCGGAGCCTTTCACTACGGCTTCCCTCATTGCCTGAATCACGTTGGGACGTTAAACCTCCATAAACCATATACACACATATCTACAGCGCTAAAGACGAGACTGAAGGAACAAACAAAATCACACAACAGAGCGCTGTCTGAGTTGTCAGACAGCGCTCTGTTGTGTCACTTGTGGCCTTTCCTTCTGTATCGTCTTTAGCGCTGCAGATATGGAAGTTAATAACCAATCCGCCCAGCATATTGTATTGTGAAAATACTGCTGCAGCTTCTTCGTTATCAGCCCTGCGCCAGCGTTTTTATTCTTCCTTTAACTGCGCTGCAGCGATTGCGCGCAAGAGTACACCCCTGAAAACATTAGCTCTTTTAAAATTCCACACCTTTTGCTCCGCCAGCCACAGTTCTGGCAGTTTAGACAAGCTTACTGCTTTACATCGTTCTGTGCCATTGACTAAAACGCGCTGCGCTGAGTTTGCGTCTGCGTGTTAAGGCCGCTGGCTATTTACGGCCTACGCGTAGCTACCCTGAATCGGTTTACTAATACCGCAAAACGCCTGGTAAAATTTCTTCCTATGCGAGTCATGGCTTCTGTTGTCGGAACGAGCGTGTAGCCAGGCTGCTGTATTACAAGAACAGTTCGCCATAGCATCCTAGCACTTGAAATGGAGCAAAAAAACTGATATTGGTATATTGAGAGCTCCACACATCGATATAGCAGTTTCAAGCTAACAACTCCGTTAGCACATATATAACTACTTTCATGTATATTTCACCAAACAGCTTGCATGCAGCAGCTTCTTATAGCAGAAGTGCTTTTCTTTTCAGGAAGGCATTATTCAGTAGCCACCACAAAATTTACAAGAGGGAGGTGACCATAGCCTCTTTGGTCGTAAGCGCATGCTGATGTCGAAGCGTCCGTAGTAGTCCTTGCGCAGTGTAAGGTCAGGTGGGCCACTTTTGAGGACACCGGCTTCCGCGAGAGGCAGCAAAAATGCCGCCCACGCTCCCAGCAGAAGCTACGGTAAATGAAGGTTTATTCATACTGTGGGATCTATCGTGGGATTCATACTGTGGGATCGGTGACTACAGAAAAATATGACGCTAAAAAATGCACAGATTCTATGCCTTTTTTGAAGTTCCGGTACGCGTGAAAACAAGCCATCTTGTTTTACTTGCTTTTCTCCGGCCTTCTCTTCCTTGGCCATTGACGCCACCGATTTTAATTTATATATATATATATATATATATATATATATATATATATATATATATATATATATATATATATATATATATATATATTTATATATATATATATACAGTTTAGAAAGATGAACGCATTTTGTTGCTAGAGGCAAAATTTAAAGTTGTGAAACGCTTCATTTAGCCATAGATTTATTTTGAGTCGACGTTTCGGACAGAGCCTGTCCCCCTTCCTCAAGACTGCAGTTACAGCGATCTTCTTCCTCTTCTTAAGGAGTTGGCATTGGCACACATGTACGACACACGAACAAAAGAAACAAACGGAGGCTGGAAAGAAGCTGGGCACAAAAGAAAGAATACAAGAAAAGAGAGAGAGAGAGAAAGGGACCAACTGAGCTATGGTCGAGGGTGGCGCTGGTGAACACTCTCAAGGTTCGCTTACACCCAATAAACATAAATACCCACGAGAGCAGCAGACTGGACAGCCGTCGCCGTAGCTCAGTTGGTAAGAGCACCGGATGCGATATTCGGAGGTCGTGGGTTCGCATACCACCGGCGGCATGGTTGTTTTTTCTGCTGATTTATAAGTAATTTTCTTTAAGCGATTTATTAAACTAAGTGTTATTACCCCACTGATAAGCGCAACACATTAAAATTATAACGTTCTCCTATGCGCCTTGCTTTCGGTGACTGTTGGCTCCCTGCATAAGTTTGTCAAACGGGCTTCTCATTTCCTTTAACTTACCTGCTAACAGCTTAACGAGGGTCTCGGTTCTGGCAGTCTTGATGCCCTAGGTAGCTTAAGAGGGCTCTCGCACAGTTTCCGCCCTCGCCGTTAGATGACGTTCCACGTCACGCTCGAGGTATTACAGGACGTGCTACGTCCGCCGCTATGGTTGAGGGTGGCGCTGGTGAACACTCTCAAGGTTCGCTTACACACAATGAACATAAATACCCAGGAGAGCAGCAGATTGGACAGCCGTCGCCGTAGCTCAGTTTGTAAGAGCACCGGACGCGATATTCGGAGGTCGTGCGTTCGGATCCCACCGGCGGCATGGTTGTTTTTTCTGCAGCTTTATAAGTAATTTTCTTTATGCGATTTATTAATCTAAGTACTACAATATACCAGTGATAAGCACAACACATAAAAAAAACATTCCCCCTATGCACCCTGGTTTCGGTGACGGTTCGCTCCCTTCATAACTTAGTCAAACGGGCAACTTATCCGTATATATATATATATATATATATATATATATATATATATATATATATATATATATATATATGCAGTATAGAAAGATAAACGTATTTGGTTGCTAGAGGCAAAAATTCAAAGTTGAAAACGCTTCATTTAGCCATAGATTTATTTTGAGTCGACGTTTCGGACAGAGCCTGTCCTTTCTCAAGACTGAAGTTACAGGGGTCTTCTTCCTCTTCTTAAGGAGTTGGCACTGGCACACATGTACGACACATGAACAAAAGAAACAAACGGTGGCAAAGAATACTAGAAAAGATACAGATAGAAAGGGAAAAAAGGGGGAACAAATAAAAAAAAAAAACGTGTTGTACCCCGCCGCCCACCCCGAAGCCGCGGGGAGCCGACCCCGGACGAGGGAAACAAAAAAAAAAGGAAAACACGGAGCGGGAGAGGATAATGGCTACCCATCAAGGCAACAGAGCGGCGGCGTGTAAGGTGGACAGGAGCAGACGGTGGCGGGATCGCCCTACACACAAAAGTTAAAGACGCGTGCAAGCACGCGAGTGCAAGCATCTCCAATTTATATATGTTGGACAATTCCGCCACCGTCTGTTTCTGTACACCTTACTCGCTTAAATGCTCCCGCCATTGTCATTTAGCCGCCACACGACACTGGCATGAGCTCGGATGTTTTACTGCTGTGTGTCTGGGTGTTTTCATGCACAGTGCACGTGTGTTTAGTTAAGCTCACGGCGCCGCTGATTCGGCCTTGGCTCTGGCTGCCGAAGTGGTTCAAGATGACGGAAGCTCCGACCCTGTCTGCATTTTATTCTGTTTATTTGTTTACTCTTTGTGTACAGGGCACGCGAGTGCACGCGTCTTTAACTTTTGTGTGTAGGGCGATCCCGCCACCGTCTGCTCCTGTCCACCTTACACGCCGCCGCTCTGTTGCCTTGATGGGTAGCCATTATCCTCTCCTGCTCCGTGTTTTCCTTTTTTTTTTGTTTCCCTCGTCCGGGGTCGGCTCCCCGCGGCTTCGGGGTGGGCGGCGGGGTACAACACGTTTTTCTTTTTTATTTGTTCCCCCTTTTTTCCCTTTCTATCTGTATCTTTTCTAGTATTCTTTGCCACCGTTTGTTTCTTTTGTTCATGTGTCGTACATGTGTGCCAGTGCCAACTCCTTAAGAAGAGGAAGAAGACCCCTGTAACTTCAGTCTTGAGAAAGGACAGGCTCTGTCCGAAACGTCGACTCAAAATAAATCTATGGCTAAATGAAGCGTTTTCAACTTTGAATATATATATATATATATATATATATATATATATATATATATATATATATATATATATATATATATATATATATATATATATATATATATATAATATGGCGGCGGCGTAGTACGCAGATGCATGCAGGCAAAGCAACCCCTCCAGTGCGCGTAAGTAGTAGAAAAAGACCAAACTTGTGCTACAGCGCCAAGGGCAATCACTTTTTGGAAATTCTGAAAACCGATACGGCTATTACTAACAGCCAGCTACAAATCTTTAGTTGAAACTAGGCGCCTAACTTTACTAGTTAAAAAGCCAATTAAATATTAGTTAACCAGCCTACTACTTAAGACGATTCACCGATTTTATGGTGCCCACCAACACTGGTAATACGGTACCGCAAAAGCCATATTTTTACCCCAAAAAGCCTATGTTTCAAAATTTTTGGAATTGTTCTCCCAAACACGCTGTATATATATAGCGGGTGTTTCACCTAACGTTTTACATAATTTTTAAAAATAGGCGTTTTGAGTCAGAACAGCGCTTTTTTCGGCCTAGCATTCTCACCAGTGCATTACATCAGAATACAGCTAAGAATTGCTAACAGCAGGCTGGTTAACTAATATTAAATATTTAACTCTTTAACGATTACTGTTAGGCTTTTTAATTATTGATAGGCGTGTAGCCCACCGTAACTAACATTCACATCATTTTTTAGAATTTCAAATACGCGCGTACCCTCGGCGCTGCAGCCCAACACATTTGGGATATGTCGACGAGTTACGTGCACTGGAAAGGTTTCTCTGCCTGCAAACCTATCGAAAGCGCATGTACTTTGGCGTGATGTGGCGAACATTTGTTGCGCCACAGCGCTGAGCGTAACCGCGTTGTCGAAATTCTAAAAATTGATAGGGGGATTATTTACGGTGGGCTACATGCCTCTCAATAATTAATGAGCCTAACAGTAGCAGTTTAAAGTTAGCAATCCAATATTAGTAAACCAGCCTGCTAGTTAGCACGTTTGAGCTGTATTCTGACTTTCTACACCGCTCACAATGTTCTGCCGAGAAAAGCGCTCTTCTAACTCAAGAGCCTGTTTGTGAAAATTGTGCACAGTCTTAGGCGAAACACCCTTTATAGTGGCAACATAAAAGGTCCATAAATCGAATATTGTAATTCTCCCTTCCATGCCCTTTTCATAGGGCTGGCGCCATAAAACCGCCAGCAGAACTACTCCGTCATGACGTCTTTCCTTCCTTAATGAAAAGTGATCATTTCAGAGACTTGTCAGCGTTGCCAGAAAAGGAGTGTGAACATGACATCAATCAAATGTATAAGAATGGTTGCTGCTGACCATAAACAGCTCTCATATATGAGAACGACAAGAATAGGCGTTTTCATTAGTGAGAAGAAGCGCCGGCAATTACAAAATCGTGCCATACACGAGGCGCAACGCGAAGCCAAGCAGTGAAGCCGAGCATCTTCGCTAGACGAAAGCAGCATATGATCGGGAGTATCGCAAGCGTAAAAGGACGCATTTGCTCTAGGTGCCCTCCCTGGACGTCTCCGGATCCTCGACGGAGCCGCCGCCTGCTAAGCGTGTGCTAACGAATGACCAGAGCTCTCGCAGAGTCAAACAGCAGCGGGGAAAGCTTTTTGCTCAATTGCCTCTGTTAGCAAGTTACTTAGCCGATGTAATTTTTGATCTCAAGAGACGTATGGCAATGCATAGAGAAACTGAGAAAGAAAAACTTTATTAAAGTGGTGCGTTTCGCCCCCACTTGGTGGAGTCCATAGTCCAGGATTCCAACGAAAGTGGTTATCTATCGCCGGACTGGGCACTCTTTGGCCCACTTGGACAAACGCGAGCCTCGGAGTCCAGATTTAAATACGAATCTCGTCTTATGCTAACCTCAGCCTGAACTTCCCTGCAGACGCAGTACGCTTGCGTGAACCGATAACAGTTAACTGCAGCCCAGACTTATTCATGCCGGTAGGTACATTTAGTACGTAGGAATGAAACTTAGCCGCAGAAAAGGAATGAGATGGGGAATGGCCCGGAAGTTAGTAGCGGGTGCGACACGCACTGGCGCTGTCCAGTAGACGGCCTCGATTCGAGGTGAACAGCCGGCCACACTACCGCGCTTTTTGAATAGCAGCTCGCACGAAAATTTGAGCGTTGAAGCATGCCCTCACAACCGCCCGCCAAGTGACTCCATATTCAATTTGGCTGTCACAAGAAAAACGCGAGCAGGCCTGGGCAGACGTTGCCGGGAAACTCAGTTCACACCACGCAACAAAGAGGAAAGCAAATTAACTGGAAAAAAGAGTGGCAGAACATGAAGCAGCCGCTGAAGGCGGCCATTCAGAGTGGGCGTCACCACGAGAGGGAAACTGGTATAAGTGCACTTGCCATCGGTTCGGCTTGTGGTGAAACTATCGGTTCATTACGAATTGCTACAGCCCATTTTGTGGACGCGTTAGGTTATCGTGACGCTACTTGTGAGCGAGTACAGAGCATACGGTTTGCTGAACCTGCATTCAGGACAGAATGCGAGCGTTTCGTTGAAGGGCAACTGCACCATTTTTAGAGAACTCCGCAATATTCAGATTTAGGCCTATATAAGCCTTAGGTAAAACATGCCAAGTGTTTCTGCGCTAGCATTTAAAATAGTTACGTAATCAAGGATTGAATTTTAGGCTTCTTCTCAATGCACTGGAGAATTCCGGAAGAGTTTGGTGTCACATCACAGAAGGTAGGATTTCAATTTACCGCTGCCTTCAACCACACCCTGCCGTGCGTCGTTTCATGCTGCCAAACAACTCTCGGCGGACTTTGCCTTCGGTGACGTTGGTATTTTCCTTGAAAGCAAGGTTTCATGCGTTGGGAATGCACCGGTACCTTCGATGACGTCTTCATGGGCCCTCCCCCCCAAGAAAAAGAAATAAAAAAATGGGTGCTGTGTCCTGCGAAGAATATTGAAAGGCATCGCAATTTTACTCGGCGATTACTTAACCATTTCAAATCCCAACTTAAAATACTTCGCATGCTTTACCTGCAAGTTTCACACACTCGACCCTTTTAAGCTCGTCAATTTCTAAAACCTATGCAGTTGCCCTTTAAGTGGCATTCGAGGGATTCACTCAGGAAATTGGTTGTGCTCTATCCTGTAATCAGTACTGTATTTCGAATATAACTGCAGCCTCTTCGTAGTTTTCTTGATTATGACAAGCGCTCCAGGCACTCGCATATGTCTGAAATAAGGTGCGCATGCATCGCTTCAGCGTTTGTACGTACACCGCGGTTATACGGGAACCGCGCCGTGGGCACGTATGCAATTACGCCGGTTTCATGACCGAGAACTCGACAGTTTAGAGCAGCGGTGGGAGCCTATTTGTCCCTCCTTTATTTTAGATGCCTGCATTCCGGCAAATACGAAATATTTTTGGGCATACAGTATATATTTCTTATTTCCCCCTGCACAATGATTCTGCCGTCAAAAATTTGAAATTTAGATGCCACAAGCTTGCTTGTGCAAATATTAAGATTATATATATATATATATATATATATATATATATATATATATATATATATATATATATATATATATATATATATATATATATATATATATATATATATATATATTGCCACCTAGTGTTGCCAGGTGGCGCAAGCTGTCCGCGAAGACGATGAGGTTGCGATCGTGCTATCGCGTGTCGGCCGCCATTACCGTCTCCTCTTGCCGACTCCAGCTGTTGAAGCGTCTCTCCGTGAGAACTCCATGACAATTTGGTGGAGCCTGCTGGGTACGAGTATCCCATGCAAGAAACCCCTCCAGGGAGCCGTGCCGCCAGCCCTGCGCCGATTGCCACCCCGGTACACCGCTTCAGCCGGAGGCTGCAGGGACTTTCACCGGAGCTTGGACCACTCGCGCCAGTCATGATACCAGCCACCGGTATTCTCACGCAAGCTGCCGGTGCTACACCTGCCCACTATACCTTACAGACCCCGCGGGTTCCCAAGGCCTTCCACGGGGACCTTTTCGAAGACGTGGAGGACTGGTTCCTTCACTTCGAGCGTGTGGCTGCTTATAACCAGTGGGACGACGCCGCGAAACTAAGAAACGTCTACTTTAGCCTAGAGGATGGCGCCCGCACGTGGTTTGAGAACCGTGAGGAAGTTCTAACTTCCTGGCGAGAGTTTCGCCGTCGCCTGCTGGAGGCCTACACCAGCGCGGATCGCCGCGAAAGAGCGGAGCGGGCAATCCAGTCCCGCGTCCAGCTACCGAACGAAAGCGTACAAATGTACGTCGAGGACATGACGCGGCTCTTCCGGAGAGCTGATCCTGCCATGCCTGAAGAGAAGAAACTTCGGCACTTAATGAGAGGCGTCAAAGAGCAGCTGTTCGCAGGCCTCGTGCGCAGCCCACCATCTACAGTTGCTGCATTTCTTTCGGAAGCCACAACGATGGAGAAGGTCCTGCAACAGCGTTGCGCCAGTTACGACCGGCCCGTGCATGCTGCTGCAGTCACATCATCGTTTGCCACCATCGGACAGCATCCTGATGATTTGCGGGAACTTATTCGCACAATCGTGCGTGAGGAGCTTCACAAATTTTGTAGCCCGTCGCAGCCTGCGCTCGGTTCCATCTCCGCTCTTGTACGAGAGGAGGTGCAACAGGCGTTCCGGGGCCCTGTTCCTGTGGTCGACGTACCACCTCTGCCTGGGGACTACCACCGTCCGACGTACGCCGAAGTTGCAAGGCGTCCGGCTCCCGCTTCGCCGCCACCAATTCACGCCACGCCTCAAGCCCCGCGGCCCTCTGTGCAACCGGTGCAGTACTTCGAGGATCGTCGAGCACCCCTCCGAAAGGCCGACGTTTGGCGTACACCTAACCGACGACCGCTCTGTTTTCACTGCGGAGAGCCAGGTCATCTTTATCGAAATTGTTATTACCGACGCATCGGCATCCAAGGCTTCCGCACCGACTCACCGAGACCCCGTCAAGGTGAACGACCCCCTGAAATTGAAGAATTCCTTGCGGACCAGCGCAATCCATCTCGAGCGCAGCGGCAGTCGCGCTCACCCTCACCGAGGCGCTCTTCCCCGACACCTCCCGGCTTCTCGCGAGCGGCACCGGGCCGATCGCCAAGTCCTCGTCGGGAAAACTGAAACCCGCGACCTTCGGGGGCGAGGTCACTGGGGGGCGCTGTGCTGAAGACCTCCCGTCGTCGCCGCTACAATCCGACAAAAACCCGCCGACGCCATCACCAGAGTTAAAAAACCGCGTTTCTTTAGAAATACCCGTTCTTATCGATGGTCGCAGAGTAAGCGCATTAGTTGATACCGGGGCCGATTATTCGATCTTAAGTGGACAACTGGCGACCATTCTGAAAAAAGTGATTACCCCTTGGCCTGGCGCGCACCTTCGAACTGCCGGCGGTCATCTGGTTACGCCCAAGGGTATGTGCACTGCTCGCGTTCAGATCAGCAAGTCCACTTTCGTCGTCAGCTGCATCGTCCTGGGCGAGTGTTCTCGGGACCTAATCCTCGGCATCGACTTTCTGCGGGAGTATGGAGCAATTATCGATCTGCGCAACCGAATCGTCATGTTTTCCACAGAGCAAGCCGCCGAACTCGACAACTCCTGCCAACGCAGTGCCGCACTTCGCGTTTTCGCCGACAGCGTCACACTTCCGCCCCGTAGCAGTGTTTTGATTGAAGTCGCCTGTGCTGAGTTGCACGACGCTGAAGCAGTCGCCGAGGCTAATCATTCGCTCCTCCTGACTCAAGGCATCTGCGCCGCTCGAAGCTTACTAACAATTCGCGCTGGCCGGTCTGCGATCCTTGTTACAAATTTTTCTCCAGAGCACCGGCACCTTTTCTCTGGAACTGCGATCGCTACCGCTGAAGCGGTTGTGGATGTTCCGGTCTGCTTTGCGTTCGCGGCAGCGGCCCCTGACGACCAATCATCGCGCGCCACTGACGACCAATCTGTTCCGAATGTCGACATCAACTGCAACCTCCCCGAAGGAAAGCGCCTGGCCTTAGAGCACTTGCTATTGGAGTATAAACAGTGTTTCGCTTCTTCGTCGAAAGTTCGTCAAACGCCCCTAACGCAACACCGGATCATTACGTATGACGACGCTCGCCCTATCCGCCAGCAGCCTTATCGTGTTTCCGCCAAAGAACGGGAAGTAATCCAAAAGCAAGTTCAGGAGATGATTGACGACGGTGTAGTTCAACCTTCCCAAAGCCCGTGGTCTTCGCCTGTTGTCCTTGATAAAAAGAAGGATGGAACACTTCGATTCTGCGTGGACTACCGTAAATTAAACAATGTGACTAAAAAGGACGTCTACCCGTTGCCCCGCATTGATGACTCCCTGGACAGATTACGGCGTGCTAAGTACTTTTCATCCATTGACCTGAAGAGCGGTTATTGGCAAATTGAAGTGGACGAACGGGACCGCGAAAAAACTGCCTTCGTTACACCAGATGGCCTCTATGAATTCAAAGTGCTGCCTTTTGGCTTGTGCTCTGCCCCAGCGACGTTTCAACGGATGATGGACACTGTCCTCACCGGCCTCAAGTGGCAAAGTTGTCTTGTATACCTGGACGACGTTGTCGTTTTTTCAGAAACTTTTGAACAGCATCTCGTGCGCCTGCGAACTGTCCTCAGAGCCCTCCATTCCGCTGACCTTACGCTGAAGCCCCAGAAGTGCCACTTCGGTTACACAGAGCTCAGGTTCCTCGGTCACGTTGTGAGCGCCGACGGAGTTCGACCCGACCCCGACAAGACAGCCGCCGTCGCCAATTTTCCTACTCCGACTGACAAGAAAGCTGTCCAGCGTTTTCTGGGTCTCTGTGCATATTACCGACGGTTTATTGCGGACTTCGCAAAGATTGCAGAGCCGTTGACGCGCCTCACCAGGAGCAACACCTCCTTCGTTTGGACAATAGACCAAGAGACGGCTTTCTCTTCGCTCCGCCAACGCCTTCAGACATCTCCCGTTCTTGCACACTTCGACGAAGAGGCCGGCACCGAGATCCACACCGACGCCAGCAATATCGGTCTTGGAGCTGTCCTTGTCCAACACCAAGAGGGCATTGAGAGAGTTATAGCCTATGCTAGCCGTACTCTCTCCCGCGCCGAACGCAATTACTCTACGTCAGAGAAGGAATGCCTTGCTGTCGTATGGGCCACCATGAAATTTCGCCCTTACCTTTACGGCCGCGCATTCAAAGTCGTAACCGACCACCACTGCCTATGCTGGCTGGCTAATTTGCGAGACCCGTCTGGACGATTGGCCCGCTGGAGTTTACGGCTCCAAGAATTCGACATTACCATCGTATATAAGTCGGGCCGTAAACACGAAGACGCCGACACGCTGTCGCGTGCACCACTCGACTCTTCCGGTCCCGAAATCGACGACGACAGCGGTTTCCTCGGTATACTTAATGCATCGGACATAATAGCCCGGCAGCGGGCTGACACGGACCTCCGACCGCTGATTGACAACCTTGAAGGTCACGCCATGCCTCTACCACGACACTTCGCTCGACGTCTCGGCTCTTTCTGTTTGCGCGAAGGTATCTTATACAAGAAGAACTCGAGAGGCCAAGAAAGAGCTTACCTTCTGGTACTTCCGGCCGATCTTCGCGCCGACATTTTATTGGCATGCCACGACGAGCCCACTTCAGGCCATCTGGGTTTTTCCCGGACGCTCGCCAGGATACGCAACATGTACTACTGGCCCGGACTCTCGGACGATGTCCAAAGGTACGTAAAAAGCTGCCGCGAATGCCAGCGCCGGAAGACGCCACCGCTTAAGCCGGCGGGTTTTCTCAAGCCCGTTACTACACCCCGCTCTCCGTTCGATCAAATAGGAATGGACCTTCTCGGTCCTTTTCCGTTGTCACTCTCAGGAAACAAGTGGATCATAGTCGCTACTGACTATTTGACTCGCTACGCCGAGACCAAGGCGATACCCTGTGCCACAGCTTCAGAGGTCGCCGACTTTTTCATGCAAAACATCGTCTTGCGGCACGGAGCCCCTTCGTGCGTTATTACCGACAGAGGCACAGCGTTTACAGCGCAGCTAATCGACCATATATTTACATTGAGCTGCACTAGCCATCGCAAGACCACAGCTTATCATCCGCAGAGCAATGGGCTAACCGAACCCTTAAACAAGACCATTGCGGACATGCTGTCAATGTACGTAGACGTTCAGCACAAAACTTGGGATGAGGTGCTACCGTACGTCACATTTGCGTACAACACGGCCCTCCAGGAGACTACCCGCTTTACTTCCTTTCGTCTTGTATATGGACGTGAAGTCCAGAGCATGCTTGACGCGATGCTACCATGCCTCGATGACGACCAACTCGCACCCGATGTTCATGAAATTGCCCAACGCGCTGAAGAAGCCCGTCAGCTTGCCCGCGTACACATCGGCCAGCAGCAGTGCACTGATGCGCGCCGTTACAACCTTCGACACCGACAGGTTGACTACAATCCCGGTGAACAAGTTTGGGTGTGGACACCTGTCCGCCGCCAGGGCTTGTCCGAGAAACTACTCTGCCGGTACTTTGGCCCCTATAAAGTGCTACGGCGTATCAGTGATGTTACCTATGAAGTGGTTCCCGACGGTGCCGCGCAACCGAGACGTCGACAGCCCAACAGCTCTGACATTGTGCACGTTGTGCGGCTTAAGCCGTACTATGCCCGATAACGGCTTAGCGGCCCTCCGTTGTGACTCTGTGTGTGCTCCGTTTTCCTCGCGTCCTTCTCTGTTTCCCTTCTGAACCTTAGCGCGCCTACGCTGCTGGCGGCCCCACTGCGATGCCCTTCTTTTTCGGAGGGGGGAATAATGCCACCTAGTGTTGCCAGGTGGCGCAAGCTGTCCGCGAAGACGAGGTTGCGATCGTGCTATCGCGGATCGGCCGCCATTACCGTCTCCTCTTGCCGACTCCAGCTGTTGAAGCGTCTCTCCGTGAAAACTCCGTGACAATATATATATATATATATATATATATATATATATATATATATATTTAGTTGGGGAAGTCACATTGAAAAACGTAACGAATTATTCAACGTTTTCACCAGGGACTGGTCTTTGTCAAGAATGATAATACAGTGTATCGACCCATCTTCTTATAGCATGGACATGGAGCGCAGAGGGCTTAAAAAGAGAAATAAAGATAAAGGGGGGAGAGCGGAACACAGCACAGAGACCTATCCGTTGTTAGGGATGAAAGGCGCCCCGTCGCGTACCCACGAACTCACTCCACACACACGAGGTGTGAGCGGGAGGCCGGCCTGAGCGGGCACACGATTTCTTCGAAAAAAAGATAGAGAGAAAAGCAATAACAAATAAAGAAAAAACGTGGTGGGGGTTAACGAAAGAAGGGAAGTGTCCGCCAATTGTGGGCGTCTGTACGCCTCTGGCCGCGTTTGTGTGTCTTGACCACAGCTCCAGATCTCTCTCACTTCCACTTCCTCTTTTTGTGGTTGCGCGTGCTTCAGGTCAGCGCTAAGCGTACATGCGGAATGCACTGTGTCACTGGCCCCCCGGAAAGAAAGAGCATCGTCGCGATGCGTAGCCTATGTGTTTAAAAGAAATGTTCACTAGGGTAAGCATGATGTGCGCACGAAATTCCAGCTCTGCCGCTACCGCTTGTAATAAGGCTTGAGACGGACAACGTGTACCACCTCAGGTTGAAGAGATCGCCAAGACTTCTGAAAGGCGTCAGGAATGACCCCATCGTTGAGGTCTCCTATTGCCCTGATCACTTTTTAGGGTCCAAAATACCGGCAGAGGAGCTTCTCGCAAAGTCCGCGTCGGCGAGTGGAAAACCAGACCCTCACATGGTCTCCTGATGTGTACCGACCGTCACGGCGTCCGAGGTTATAGCGTTGGGCATCTCGGCATTGTTGGTCGAGAATCCGCACTCTGGCTAGCTGACGAGCCTCTTCAGCGAGGTGCAGGAAGGTGTGAAGATCCGCACTCGGATCGATGTCGTCCACATGCGGAAACATGGCATCCAGCATCGTGGTCACGTCGCGGCCGTAAACGAGACGGAGCGGTGGCATGTTTGTCGTTTCCTGCACGGCCGTATTGTATGCGAAGTTGACGTATGGGAGCACTTCGTCCCAAGTTCTGTGCTGAATGTCGACGTACATTGAGAGCACGCCGCCTAGCGTTTTGTTTAATGGTTCCGTTGAACCGTTCGTCTGAGGGTGGTAGGATGTCGTCGTTAGGTGGTCTGCAAGACAGTGACGTAAAATCTGCTGTAGGAGGTCAGCCTTGAATGCTGAACCCCTTTCGGTGATTAGGAAAACGATCTGATGGATGAAAAATTTTGCCACGTCAAGGGCTCTGGCTCTTGACAGTTTCCACGTATCGTGTCAGGTAGTCAGGTGCCACTATTACCCACTTGTTCTCGGAATGAGAAAGAGGGAAAGGGCCTAGCCTGTCCATCTCGATCTGCTGGAAAGGCCGCGACGGTGGTTCTATAGGCTGCAAGAATCCAGCTGGTTTTCATGAGGGCACTTTGGGCGCTGATAGCCTCGGCATGTTCTGACGTAGGGTGCAACGTCCGACTGAAGGCGGGGTCAGTAATGCTTCTTCTGATTCTTGCAAGCATGCGGGCTACACCCAAATGTCCAGAAGTCGGTTCTTCGTGTGAAGCTTGAAGGATTTCGTCACGCAGGCTCGTCGGTATTACAATAAGGTATTGCTGATTGTTTTCGGCGAAATTTTTCTTCACGAGGACACCATGGCGAACGCAGAGTGACGATACCGAGCGCCTGAAAGCCTTCGGGCCAGTCGGGCGGGTACCGTTAAGAAATTCCATGAGGTGCCGAAGTTCCGGGTTGGCGCATTGTTTTTCAGCGAGGCTCGTTGCACTGATTGCATTTTAGGTGTTGTCGTCGTCGTAGTTACCTTCCTCCGGTGGGGATTCGACCGGGGCGCGCGAGAGGCAGTCGGCGTCCGAGTGCTTCCGGTCGGACTTGTGCGCCAATGTCATGTCGTTTTCTTGGAGGCACAGGCTGCATTTGACAAAACGGGTTGTCGGATCTTTGAGGTTCGCGAGCTAACACAAGGCACGATGGTCCGTAACTACAGTAAAACGTTTTCCATAAAGGTAGGGACGAAATTTAGACGTAGGCCTCACTATCCCTAGACACTCTTTCTCAGTTGCTGAGTTGCTTCAGTTGCTTCAGCATGAGACCATGAGCGGCCGGCGTAAGCGATGACTCTTCTCGACTGCTGTGGATTTGAACCATAACGGCACCTAGGCCTACGTTGCGTACGTCAGTATGAAGCTCCGTACCTGGGTTTTCGTCGAAGTGAGCCAGAACTGAAGGTGCTTGCAGGGCGTTGAAGAGTTTCAAATTCTTGGGCTTGAGGGGCGTCCCACGTGAAAGGCGTGTCTGTCCTCGCCAAACGCGTCAGAGGCTCGGCGATTGGAGCGAAATATTTCACAAAGTAGGAGCATAATCCTAGAAAGCGGCGCACTGCCTTTTGATCCTGCGGTGGAGGGAAATTGGCAATAGCACGGTTTTTTCTGGGTCCGGCCGAACTCCCTCGTAACTGACGGCGTGACGCAAGAACTTTAGCTCAGTGTAAGCAAAGTGGAATTTTTCATTTTTAACGTTAGCCCATAAAACATTATGGCTTGTAGCACAACATCGAGGCGCCGAAGGTGCTCCTCGAACGTTGGGGCAAAAACAACAACGTCATCAAGGTAGACGAGGCATGTCTGCCATTTCAGTTCTGCCAAAACTGTGTCCATCAGCCGCTGGAACGTTGCGGGTGCAGAGCACAACCCAAAACGGCATTGCCTTAAACTCATGGAGAGGGTCCGGAGTAATAAATGCGGTCTTTTCTCGGTCCCATTCATCTATTTCGATTTGCCGGTATCCTGATTTGAAGTCCATGAGTGAGAAATGTTTTGCATAGGAGAGGCGATCGAGAGCATCGAGATAGGTTGTTGTTGTTGCGCTCACTACAATGCACACACAATATTCAGGTGCTTTCCCATAGGCAAAGGAAAGGCTCGGTGATTGTCTATCTACAACCCTTCAAGGAGGAGACGTTTCAAACAGTCCGCCCGGAGTGGGTTGTCTTAGGCTTTAGGTTGTCTTAGTGTCCCTGTGTACTGCCACGCGTGAATGCGGGAGATCACTGATCACAAGAGACGGAGGCGGGCTTCGAAGAACGTCTTGACCACAGCTCCAGATCGCTGTCACTTCCACTTCCTGTTTTTTAGGTGGCGAGTGCTTCAGTTCAGCGCTAAGCGGACATGCAGAATGCACTGTGTCAATATTTTCCCGCAGGGAGCAGAGTTGCGCGTCTGTTTTCCCTCGCCGCTCTGAACGCCATTCGCCGAGAGGCGGTCACATGATTTTCGTGACGGCAAGTGTTCAATTTTCCGCGGGGAATCTGACTTCGCAGGCGCCGCGCCGAGCGACACTTCGCCAGCTCGACGCCTCACGTGAGCCCACGCTGTCAGCTAGATTTCACACATTTCCCGTGCACACCTTTGGCGTCAGGTTTGAGGTTTTGTTGTCCCAGTGAGCCACGCAGTCGTCAGCTATGACTGCATGCAGTGCGCCAAACTGCAGTAACCGATCTGGAAACGGCAAAGCGTTTTACGAACTGCCAGTTGGAAGTTTGGCGGCTGAAGGTGCGTCGGAGATTAAAGTCGCTTTTGAGAAAGGGCCCTAAAAAGCGCGACGAAATAGAACTTAATAACACAGATGAAAAAGTAATGCCTTTTAATAAAAGTTAGGTAAGCTAATAACATCAACGAGAAAGAGTTCTTTCAAGGTTCCTTAAAGATTCGTTATTTCACTTCATTTAGCAAAGGGGTCCATTTTGTAAAATGTTTTAGGCAAAGCAATTGAATTGGAAACTCTTTCGTTAGGTCAGACCCGCCTGTTCAACGCATTGGTGATGCTTTAGTCTGCTTGCCTGTAACAAGCTGCAGAACCATGTCAATGTGGTTCTAGGAGGTGCGTTTTGAGAGTTTCCGTGCATAACTCGCACAGAACACGCGGCGGTGCTAGTTGTGATAAAAGTAATCCATTGCAATACTCTTTTTTTCTCTTAAGACGCGCACAGAGGAAGAAAGGACGGGACAGACGCTCTCCCATCCGGAATGGGACTGCTTGTTCATCTGAAATTACTTGTTCCAGAAAAAAAAATCTCGCAGGCCGTTTGCAATATAATCCGTCAATTCGTCATTACTACAATTTGGTGTTAACCTTTGGCGATTTTTTTCATGCTGTATGCATACCCTCGGCAAATCACAGATTGGATTTTGGCGTTACGTTTAAAAAGTTGCGATTGAGTGCAATTTGTACGTAAATAAAAAAAATAAGCCCAAGCGCTCTACACAGCGAGCCCGAGATCGCAGCGCCTGTACACATGAGCGGTGGCATTTCCCGCAAAGCTTGGAACACGACGGCGGACCTTCGCGCAACTTTGCTCCCTACGGAAGCATATACAGGAACTAGGTGGATGGATGGATGGAAGGTAGGAGCGTCCCCTTTGAAACGGGGCAGTGGTAGTTGCCACCATGCTCAGTTTTTTTTTTCCTTTATTTTTGTTTAACTCTGCTGTAAGTTGTTAATAAAATTCGCCACTTTCTTTAAAATACATCTTCCTACATCGGCTTTTGTGCCACCAATCCTCCAATCGGTTTTTCATTTTCATCGCAGATTTATTTACATGACTATTGTTATCTCTAAACCCGAAGGCCACAGGAAGAGTAACTGCGCCTGTATCGACATCGGGATGGATACCATCAAATTTTAGAATGAGGTGTTCTATTGTTTCTGCAGATTTACAACACAGCACATGTGTCATCTTCGTTAAATTTCTTTTTGTAGCTGCGCGTTCTAAGACACCCTGACCTAGCTTCAAAGAGGAGGGCACTGCCTCTTGAGTTATCATAAAACGTTTCCTGCCTGATCTGCCTTTTCCAGCATCGATATAGTTCTACACTATGCTTCTTTTCCACTGAATCTATCCAATCTTTACCTTCGACATTTTTAACCTCTCGTTCAATGCTCTTTCTTTCTCCGTCCTCGTCTCTGGAAAACTTACTGGCCAGCTTTCTAGTTCTTTTCCGCCATTGTGTATCAACGCTCTTTCTGTACAGGTATTTAAATACCTTAGCTGCCCTCCAGTTATCGTCCAATTTCCTCAGGCGTTCTTCGTATAGTACTGTACTCTGAACTTCCCGTGCTTGGAACGTTGCCCAGCCCATAACCCCTGTACTGCCTCGTTTGTGGTTTTCCCGCGGGTACCTAGTGCTAATCTTCCAACAGTTTTCTGATTTACTTCTAATCGCGACTGAACTTCAGCCCTTAAGCATAGAACCGCATTCCCCAAAGTAAGCCCCGGCACCATTATTGCTTTCCAAATACCTCTGAGGACTTCATACCTATTGTACCCCCCCCCCCCCCCCCCCAATGCCCTATGTTTCATTATCCCGGCATCTCTTCGCCCTTTTGCTATGAGAGACTCTTCGTGCTTTTCCGTGTACATATGTCCTTTGTTTACCCATACCACTAGATATTTGTATTCGGCCACTCGGGCTATTTCAAGGCCTTGTATTGTAATCTGCTGATCAGTTGTACCGTTGAAAACTATCAACCCTGACTTAGTTGCGCCTAGTTAGGTTGGCTGTTATGTGAGCGCCTCATCAAGGCGAGTGGCAAAAAAAGGCGCGCCACGATCAGCGAGGCGTTTGCTGCGATTACCGCGATGAGGTTCTCGCATCGATTTAGGATATTGCCAACTGTAAAAGAACACGCGGGCGCACATTTTGCCAGCATACAGCACTCACAAAATTGTAAAATGATGGAATATGCATGCGGGGGCCAAGGATGGGCAAGGAACGTGTCGAGGACTATGCGCAGTCTGCGTCATCCTTGTACAGAGCTGTCGAGCAGTGGACACCAATTAATGAAAACTGAAGTAAGACAGTGACCGTTGGTGTTAGGGTAAAGTGCTTGTTCCCGCCTGGTTTGCACGTCGATGTGGCTTTTCTTTTGCGTAGATTGCTTCAGTAGTCTGGTAGCTGCGGCGAGGTATCGCGCTGATTCCGGCCCCATGCGCTGCTCAATGAGTTTTTATACAACGGTGACGCACACAGCGCAGAGTATGAACATGAAGAAATGAAGAAGGTAACAAAATCCCCAGAGAATTTTTCTAAGCACGCTGTGCAGGGTTTCAAATGTGAAGCACGAGACAAGTACAGGCGGGAGATACTCAAATATTTAGCGGCAAGTCGGAGGGGGCGCGTTGCTTCAGAGCGAACAAGCTCAGCGCCTGCTGACCACTTATTTAATGGCCATTTTAAGGGCCTGAGTTGTAGTGGCCTAGGACGTAGAGCATGCGAATCAGAACTTCCTGTACGCCGTTGTAGAGCCGTCCAATCAAGAAAGACCTTAAGTGAGGGGCATTCCATTATACATAGGCATGCAAGAGCATATTGCTGTTTGCACAAAAAGACCAACCCACCACCGAAATATGTCACCCTAACATATGTCGGTGGCGACAGCGAAACCATCGCCCGAATCCTGAAAAAGTGGGTATCCAGGTTGCGCACAAGCCCACAGATACTCTTGTGCTTTGCCTACCTGTCCCCAAAGACCGGCCACGGAGAGAAAGGGCGCAAGGCATTGTCCACAAAATTCCTTGCGCCGACTGCGACGCAAGCTACATCGGCGAAACCAAAAATCTCAAAGAAAGAATTGGGCAACATAAACAGGCGGTCCGCAACTTCGCAAGAGAGCGCAATCCTTTAGCCGAACATTCCGAAGACTGAGACCACAGAATCAACTTCGACGAAACTAGCATCCTCGGACCTGAAACAAATGACCACAAAAGAATCCTTCTCGAATCCTGGCGCATCCAAACCGCACCGAACAACATGAACCGAACACAAGGAAACCCGCCGCCAGTATATGCTCTTCAACTCAACCGAAAAAAAGTCGCCACTGACCGCCTCCCCACAGTGCGACAACGACAACGTGACTAACAGCCTTAATCCCCCGCCTTTCGCATCACAGCGTTCGTTCCTTTGACCCCCTCATCCCCTCCATACTTGAAGACGCTAGCTACTGCCCTCAGTCACCCCTGATGAAGGAGCCGAGTCGGCTTCGAAACGTTGGGTTAAATTTAAAGTATTTTGGTTGGAGATGTGCAGTTTAATATAAGATATTTATAATGCATTTTAAACATAATTTGTATTCATGAATGCATTAGAAATATGCCGGCAATACGTTCCTTAAATTTTATGCTCGTTATTCGAAATGTATACTTAATATTTGCCAAAAACACATCATTTAAAGCATGCTTCGAGCACGTTTCAAATACGTGAAAAAATATGTATGCAGTTTTATAATCTTGTAAATGTATTTAAAGTGCACTTTCGTAAATATGAAATTATTTCGTCTGAAGTATGCGTCAATTTTATGTTTTAACAAACGGGAAGTCATTTTAAACACAATTTAAGCACACTTTTAGCTGCCGTAGAACAATCTAGTGCTCGAAATACTGTTTCGGGAAATGACCTTTGCATGTTTGCAGTGTATTTAAAGTGTATTTAAAGTGTACTTTCGCAAATGCGTCATTAATTCTTCCAAAAGGATTTTTCTTCTAACGTATGAGCTCTCCGCGCAAACATATTTTCAGCACACTTCAAGTTGCCGTTGAACAGTTAATGCTAAAATCGCGTTTCGGGAAATGACTTTTTGGCAATGTATTTAAAGTATGCTTTCGTAACTACGAAATTCATTTGTCCAAAGCATACTTCAATTCTAAAGACTAAGCTGTCCGCGTCAGCATATTTGTAGCATACTTCAAGCTGCTGTGGAATAACCTAGTGCTCGAAATCACGCTTGCGTGAACAGGGAAAACTCTCCCTTTTGTGTCGTCCATTCCTTTAGGGTAGCTTTTCCCGGGAAAAAAAAATCAACACTTACTTGAATTGCGTGTGGACAGCGTGATAGCAATATACCGGCAAGGATGCCATTCCAGCGAACAGGACCCCGACGGGTAGGGGCAAACGGCTCTCATAGACGGCCATGTATTTGTCGGTTGACAGTTCCGACTCCTGACCGATGCCTGACGCAAGTTACGACTAGCAATTCGGTTCTGGACAGACGGCAGATTTGAAAGCGAGCATTCCGACACTTGTGCGACAATTTGGGGGCCCACAGTCTTTGCGGATAAAGCGCCTCACCGGGCAAGATAAGGTGCCTTCCTTCGGGGGTATATATATATATAAGCCAAGCCAAGTACTGCACTTCTCGGAGCAGTTCCTGTTTGCTTACGTTAATTTCCGTCGGCATTTCCTGCGTGGCGAAATCTTTCACGTCCAGGTCACCTCACGGGACCTTCCACTGTCGTAGACTTCTTTATGTCAACGCGTTTTCTTTGGGATTGTCTGTCTCCTAATGCTTACATCCAGTTCTGCCATTACATGTGCTTTTAACAAAATTGTTACGTGTGATCCGGTGAATCCGACTAGTGCATCTTTTTTAAGCCGTGTTTATTTTACCTATTTATTATATTTTTAATGTATTAATTGTACAGCTTTATGCATTTTAAATCTATTTAATGTATATTTTAGTATATGTTTATTGCATTTAATGTATAATTTCAAGATTTTTTTAATTTATAATAACTATATTAAGCGTACAGGAAATGCATTTTTAATGCATTTGTGAGAATGTTCCAAATAATACTCCTAGCATACTTTGAAAGCATTCCTATTAAAATTTGAGCACAGGGAAAAAAATGCAAAATAATAATGAAATTAACACATTATGTTCGAGAAGAATTTTTAGCACAGCCTTTTTTCGCTAAGGGTCGAGGTACAGTTGACGATCAAGGAGGAAAGAATTGTAGTTTCATTTAATGGAGGCGCGAAAGGACTGTCTCGACCCGTGATCCGAGGCGCCTGGGCAGTGCATAGCCTCCTATATTGACGAGGATATCAACGGTGCCGGGTTAAGGGCTTCACAGGCAATTTGGTTTGCAGGTTCATTGCCGTAAATCGCTGAGTGACCTGGGATCCTACGGAGGATGAAGACCCCCCCCCCCCCTCGCCTACGCCCGCTGCCCGCCCTGGCCTGCTGCCTCGGAGATACAGCGAGAGATCGTCGGCATCGCGGGAAAGCGAAGCACACCCCTCTGTGCTGTGCAGCAGCTGGTCAGAGGCGTCATACACGAGGAACTTCAGGACCATCTCCTCGTGTACACTGACGGCTCATTGGTCCGTGACAGCCGCTCACTCGCAGCGGCGGCTACCATCCCCGCCCTGCTACTACACAGCCAGCCACACGCCACATTCCTGGGCTCCTCCAACACGGCAGAGGTGATGGGGATCCAGCTGGCACTGGACCTGCTGCTCTCCATCATCCCTCCGCCACCCAGTGATGTTCTGCTATGCGACTCCCGCACTGCCCTCACCCGCCTGCTGTGCAACGGCCGTGGTACCCCACTAGTACGCGGCATACGCTCTCGCATCGAGTGTCTCGCGCAGAAAGGATGCGCTGTGCGTGCACAGTGCGTGCCCGGGCACTGTGGCATCGCTGGCAACGATGAGGCCGACGAACTCGCGACCGCCGCACACCAACTACCTGCAAGCGATGTGCCCCTTGCGCTGGAGGACGTGCGTGCGGTCATCCAGGACCATCTGCGACGGCAGCACCCACACCCACGCATCGCCCCAGATGAGCGCAGCGCCAGCATCAGCGGCTGCCGCGCTCTTTCGCGGTCGCAACACGCAATGATCTTCTGCGCGCGCATCGGGTGCGTGTGGCCTGGGCAACGACGGGAGCGTCACGAAATCGCCACGAGGGATGTGTGACATGGATGCGGTGCAGCGGAGACTCTGGAGCACCTTCTCCTTCGCTGTGCCGCGTTCGCTGGCGCTCGTCGTGATATGCTCGCGGCCTACAGGGCGCTGGGCATATTCCCAGACTCGCTCAAGACGCTATTGTGGCCGCAGGGCACAATAGCGTCTTCGGCTCGGGAACTCGACTTGCGCGCACGTTAGGGCGCGACACTCGCGACACTCGGCTCTTCGCCAGTGGGGCGGTGCCTCGTGGTGGGGACATTCTCCTGCCAGCTCGTACCGTCCACCCTCGCAGTTTCTCCCTTGCCCTAGCGCGGGCGAACGCTCGCTCGTAACAGTGCAGGTGAGGCGGACGACCTCGATTCGTTAATGTATTTTGATGCTACCTGGCGTTATTGCTGTTGTAGCAATAAACGCCTGTTTGTATTAGCAAGAGTGCCGTTCCTATGTTTCTCTTGGAGCAAGGCCCTCCGTCGGTAGCGCGTGCGATCACGGACTGGGGGACGTTGTGAACGGTGTCAGCCGCGATTAAGCGGGGATAACGTATTTATCGCCTATCAAAACCCCACAGACCTTCGGACCTGGCTACCAGACCCGCGTTGAGCCACGTGAAAGCCATTCGTGTGCGCCACTCTGAATGAGGGACAACGAGTGGAAGCAGCATGTCGGCAGCCAGCATACAGGACCAGCTATATTTTGGAGCTAGAATAGGATGTTTGAGGAGGCTTCAAGCCTCCGGCGGTGAGGGTTTATAGTAGAGTGGCTGTCTGGATGGGGGAATAGCCTGTTTAAAAGCCAGCAAGCAGCAATCTGCATTTGCATGCCTATGTGTTATCGAATGCCCCTCACTAAAGGTCTTTCTTAATTGGAAAGCAGCAGTAGGGAGTTTATAATATTCTGGCGCGACTGCTTTACGTCCTGGGCCAATCCTACTTAAACCCTTAAAATGACCATTAAATAAGCGGTCAGCAGGCGTTAAGCTAGTTCGCTCCGAAGCAACTTGCAGGAGCCCGCGCGCCCTCCGGCTTGCCGCTAAATAATTGATCACCCGCCTGCACTTGTCTCGTACTTCCCATTTGAGACCCTGTACAGCATGCTTAAAAAAATCACTCTCTGGTGATTTTGTTACCTTCTGCATTTCTGTGTATGCGTCACCCTTGTATAAAAACTCTTTGAGCAGCGCACTGGGCCCTAAGCTACCAGGTTGCTGAAGCAATCTTCGCGGGAAAGAAAACCCACATCGGCTTGCAAACCAGGCGGGAACTAGCACTTTTCCCGAAAACAATCGATAACTGTCTGATTTATATTTTCATTCTTTTATTGTGTCCATTGCTCGACCGCACTGTACGAGGATGACGCAGACTGCGCATAGTACTCGACACGCTCCTTGCCCCGCACGCATATTCCATCATTTTACAATTTTGTGAGTGCTGTTTACAAGCAAAATGTGCGCCCGCGTGTTCTTTTACAGTTGCCAATATCCTACATCGATGCGAGCGCCTGACCGCGGCAATAGCGGTAAACGTCTCGCGCATCGCGGCGCGCCTTGTTTTGCCGCTCGCCGTGATGAGGCGCTCACATAGCAGACAACGCACTCCGAGCGGAGAGTTTGACGCGTTTGAAGTGCGAGCGAACCAGCAGCACGTGCCCATTAGCGTGTAGAGAAACCCTTTCCTGTCCTCTTCACTCTTCGCTCGCAAGGGAAGCTGGTAGCCTTGCTTTTTTCATTTTTCATTTCAATCATTTTGTGAGGTGAGGTTTCTTCTAACTCGAGATGAACGGAGCGAAAGAAGGAGGCACTGAAAGGATGATTATACTTTACTATGTTATTTATATAGATTGCTAATTTTAATGTGTGCAAAAGATCGAAAGGAAGGATATTCAATGATTGGAACAGTGGCCCACTTGGCCCGTTCTGTTTACTATGTGTTATAATACGAATAGCCCGGCTTTGTAACAGACGGATAGGATGAAGAGAAGAAATATATGTCAATCTCATTCTTACGCACAGTATGTTAAATGACTCTTCATAAGGAAAAAATAAAGGGTTCGGTGTGTAGGACTGTGAAAGCAATCTCTCGCATGCAGCAAGGCATACCAGCCAGGAGCCAGTTTGGCACATACAGCGTCAATATGCTTTTTTCAGTGCAGATGTCCATCTAGAATGACGCCAATATAGTTTGTTCGTTCAAGCCGCTTACCGTTAATAATAATATTCACTGGGTTGACAGTGATTTTTCTTCGCAAGCTGAATGCTATGTATTTGGGTTTGCTGGAATTAATTGTTAGCTAGTTTCTAAGAAACCAGCATGAATTTTTTTCTAATTCAACGTTTGGTTTGACTTCTAAATTCTAATGGTTGCCAGCTGTAACTATGAGTGCAGTGTCATCAGCATATATTAAAATTTCAGAACTTGCCAATAGTGGCAATTCATTCAGATACAGTGTGAATAGTGTCACGTAATGGTGACGGCAGTCGAAAGCGATGAAGACGGACGAAAGGGTCTTCTAAAAGAAACTGTTTATTGGGCTGACTTGCACCCAAATGGACTGAATCACTCGGCGGCGGCGAAGCGACATGCGGGCTCGGCTGTCGTCGAACAGATTGCCGCCGCTGTCGGCCGTGCTCAATTTAAAGCTGATAGCGAACCTTCGAGATAAAGAGCGCAAAGTTACTAGAACATTCCGGAACAACGTAGAATCAGCTCTGCCTGGCTGCGATCAATCGAAATAAAACTAGTCGCGTCTTGCCTCCCAAACGAAGCGATAAAGTGAGGTGGCGGCAGATTTGAAAAAAGAGCAAACACTGCCAATATTCGCGGCATTGCTCCCCTATCAAAGAAGAACCGATCCGATGCAGTACAACAAATAATGCGACTAGTAAGAGAAAAAAAAACGGATCTTGCGAAAATGGAAATGGAGCGACTTTTAACGCGCATAATACGCCTTCAGACGGACTACATGGACAACTTCTGGTCGTAAGCGGCGTCGCTGGGATGCAGACATTGCGTCAGGGATGACTTCATAATCCAGTTCACCTAGACGACGAAGAACCTTGTACAGGTCGAAATAGCTGCGCAAAAGCTTTTCACTCAAACCACGGCAACGAATGGGCGTCCACACCCAGGCTTGGTCCGAAGCGATTCTGGTCTCCCGGCTTGTATTCCGCGTTGCGTCTTCGTAGGTTGTAGCGTCTGGCGTCGGTCCGCTGCTCACCTTTGATCCGTAATCGGGCCAGCCTTCAAGATTCTTCTTCGCGTTGAAGGTAGGCGGTAACGTCGACGTTCTCTTCTGTAACGTTGGGCAGCATGGCGTCTAGCGTCGTCGTGGCCTTGGTGTGATCGGAGGCCCCGACAGCGGGAACAGACGAGCCCGGCAGGCGCCATCGAACTGTGTTTTACCAAAGGTGCTGTCCTCCTGAGAAGAGGATTAGGAACGGCTCCTGGCGACGGCGAGCTGTGACGAAAGGCCTCTAATCCCTTCGTCCGGAGTATGGAATGCGGCATTTCTCCCGAACTGCGCCCTCACGTGGACTGGCAGAAAGACCCGAACAAAGGCGCCGGACCCTCCTCGCTCGCTTGCACCTGCGCGGCCAGACAAAGCGGGGGCGGACACGGCTGATTCATCTTACCCTCTGGAATTCACGGGGCCGTCAGGACGCATCTTTTTCACGGAGGGGATCACCGCCTGCAAAGCCAACGACCTTATGCACCTGGTCAACCCGTCGGAAACAGCATTCCAGGACCTCAAGGCGCCAGGATTCCTTATCGCCTGTGCACGTGTTTGTGAGGGCGGAGCGGTCACGAGGTTAGGGCGGAGACTATGAAGAGTGTGTCTGCTCATTGGACGCTTGATCAGCCACCGGTTTCCCTAGCTAGGTGCCTAGGGAATATCCTCTGTATTCAAGCCACAATTTGGCTGGTTTAACGGCACTTCATCTGTGACTTTTGGTCTCCCTGCTTCTGTTGTAAATATGTAAATAAACCTTCAAGTTTACCAACCCTCCTGAAGGCTTCCCTCCGTCGTCTGCAGAGTTCATCGTCATGCGGTGAAGACCTTGGTCCCGATACCCAAGCATATCAACTGATGGCAGCGGTGGGATGGTCTGCGCCTGGTCCTGACTCTGGTATGATAAGTGCGCGGTCTTTATCTTGGAGCATTGCCAGGTTTTACAACTTTGGAAAATTGTTAGCCTAGGTAATCGAAGGTTGGTATAAGAGGCAGCCGGGGCTCCTCTGACCACGTCAGTAGAGACTTGCCGTTGCTTAAATTGTCATGGACTGGAAGAAGCTGCGCAAACCAGACCTAGTTCTCGTATGCGGGGAACTGGGCATTGATTGTGGGTCGATCCGTAGAAAACCTGAATTGGTTAGGGCAATTGAGGATTTCGGTGCGGACGAGCAGGAGATAGTAGAATGTTGGGAGCTAATTAAGGAGGAGTTGGAGAAGGAAAAGGAACAAAGGAAGCGCGAAGAGCAGGAAAGAGAGCATGAAAGAGAGATCGAGAAAAACGGCTCGATCTACAGATAGCTCAGGCCGCACAGGCAGAACGCACTAGGCTAGAGGTGCCGAACACAGTGGCAAGCCAGGCAGAGATAGAGAAGCAACGCGAACGAGAACTGGAAGAGCTCAGGCGTAAAGTTAAATTGCTCAGACGGCAAAGAGCGAGAGCGCGTCTGAGAATTTTTAGACGAGGAGAAATTTTCCAAAATTTTCTCGCAAATTTTGAAAACATTTGCGCAGATAAGCAGGTACACCAGGGCGACTGGCCACGGATGTTGACGGCCATCCTCCCTTGTGATGTCGGCGCCGTATTAGCGCGGCTGTCCGACGAGGATGCCGACAACTACGAAATGGCAAAAAGAGCCCTCTTCCACTTTTTCGGCATATGTACAGAGGCGCACTCTAAGGATCGTAGTGATGGCAGCGGGCCGCGCTCCCATCAGGGTGTCAGCGACCAGCCTACGAACCCCGCTTGGTCAGCTAGGGACACAATTGTTGCTCGGAAGAGCAGAGAAAGGGCCGGTTCTAGCCCTGATACAGATGCCGCTATGGCAAATGAGGCACATATTCCGCGCCAGAAAGACTGCGGCGAACTTGTATGTCACCGCACGGAAAGAGAGCTTCCGTCGAAGAGCGTAACGCAGAGTCACTTGATAGCAGCGTTGAAGCGCCCAGAAGGAGCGCAGCGTTAGTTGAAAAGTGCGATGTCACTGTAAACCGGAATGGCAATGACGCTGCTCCGATATCCAGAATTATGGACAGCGATGTGTTACGCTCTGCGGAGATGCAAATGCGGGCAGACTGTTTTGAGTTGCCGACGGGTAGTGGCCCACGGATAGCGCCCTCTGACAGTTCGATTGTAAGCGCAGAATGCGGCTCAGCGCTGCATCAAAACAAAGAGAAGCTCAGTTATGAGGAAATCACAGCGGATAGTGACCGACCGCAAGAAAATGAGCTACCTTGTTTAGAAGAATGAGCAGCGACCGGCTCGTCAGGAAAACCGTCACCTGGTCCTGAGAGCAAAAAGCGAGTGGCTTCGCTGCGCGAGAAAAACAGAGAACGCGACAAGCATTTGCCAAATGCTACGTCGGCTGCTGGTGTTGAGGCGAAGGCCGGCAGCTTAGCAACACGCGACGGCACCGCGAGAACTGATGACAGAAAGCGAAAATCAACAATGGTAGTTTCCCGAAGGCGGCGGCAGGCAAAGAAATATGTGCGGGTCAAAAGCACCGGAAGTGTGAAAACTAATCAGCAGTGTAACGGCCCAACATCTTCGCCTCGGCACAGGAAATCAGAAAGGCGTCGCGTGCAATACCAACCAACTAAGCGTGCAGGGCGAAAGCCACCTGTTCCATTGTGGGACCACGACAGGAGTTGTCGCGAGACAGGTTACGCGTGCGGCGTGCTGCGCAGAAGGGCGCGCAGCTGCCACACAAAAGGGCGCCACAGAACGCTCAGGTGTCGGAGAGGGACACAACTAGCAAGAAAGAGAGAGAGAGGAGGAAGCGACACCTGTCAGCGTGTCGGAAAGCCAGGGGATTTAAGTAAGGCTCCGATGAAGGTAGTGCCCGTGATTAGCGAACCTTTCCGTCGTTTGGTGGTGGACGTAGTCGGTCCTCTACCAGTGACTCAGTCGGGCTACCGCTACCGAAAAGGGCGGGAAAACGGGAATGCCGACGGTCTCAGTCGTAGCTTTCCTGCATAATCTGGCGTAAAATGCCCTAATGCTCGAGAAAAGCTACCGTCTATCATTTTTGGTTTTTGTTTTGTTTTTTTTCTTGCTTCTCTGTACCTACCTCATTGCTGAAAAAAAATAGTTTCTTACCAAATTTCAGACGCATGTCTTTTGCGAAAAAAGGAAAAACAAAAAGAGGAACTAGTTTTGGTTCAGCAGACTTCCTGGCGTGAGCTGTTGGCGAGGGTTAATTTATCCAAAATTTGCAGCCATATTGCTCCGTATTAAAGACCTGGCAATGTTCTGAGGCTGGCCGCGTACTGCCTAGCCGGAGGTAGGGGCTGAGCTCAGACCTTATCGCTAAATGCTCCATTGAGGACCCTTGCCAGCTGTGCAGGCAAAAAAAGACTTGGAAGCTGTTGCGGCACCTCATAGATCCGTTAAAAAGCAAGAGCGCATGCGCTCGAGACCTCACGAGAACGATCAACAGTTACGACGGGGACGGGGAGAAGCTCATTAGTGAACTCACAAGTAAATACCTCAAGACCGAGAAGAGCGGTAACCCGACTCACGAGTATGAAGGGGAAAGCAACGTCTGGAGCTGGTTGCGGCCATCGATGAAAGTAATCAAGGCAGCGCGCCGGGCATTGACGGCATTACATACAAGATGCTAAAAAATATGAGCGACAAAAGCCGAGCTGAAATGCTAAACCTCGCCAACGCGTCCTGGGAGAAGGGTTCGTTACCAAAAGAATGGAAAGAAGCGGAGGTGCGTTTCATTCCCAAGCCGGGGAAACCACCCCACGTTGACAACCTGCGCCCCATCTCCCTCACGTCGTGTGTGGGGAAGGTGGTCGAGCGTATGGTTTTCAAGAGACTACAGAGACATTTGGACGTCACTGATCAGCTACCACCGACTATGTACGGATTCCGGAGGCACCTAAGCACGCAAGACGTCTTGGTGCAACTACACGAGCTAGTTATCAAGCAAGCGAAGCTTCATACGCCAAGAGCTATCCTGGCGATCGATCTAAAGGGGGCCTTCGATAACGTCACACACGAAAGTATCCTCCGTAACCTGCGCCAAACGGGGTACGGGAAGCGCACCTTCAAGTATGTGCAGGTTTCTTAACCAACAGAACGGCAACAATCAAAATTGGAGAGGAGAAGTCGAAACCAATAGCCCTGGGAGACAGAGGCCCCCCGCAAGGGTCGGTTCTTTCGCCGCTTCTCTTCAACCTGGCACTCCTCCCTCTCCCGACTTTGCTTCAAGACATAGAGGGCACAGATCACGCTCTTTACGCAGACGATATCACCGTGTGGATGTCGAGGGCAGGGTCGGAGAGTTGGATGGAGGAGACCCTTCAGAGAGTGGCAAAGACCGTGCACGAGTTCGCTCAATCGTGCGGCCTCAGTTGCTCGCCCCAGAAGTCGGAGTTACTCGTCATCAAGCCCAGAAGAAAGCAGGGAGACCAAGAGAACATCCGCATCACCATCGATGGGGCGAACATAACGCCAACCACGCAAGCACGTATTCTGGGTGTCATCTTCCAGAACAACGGAAAGGCGGGGGCGTCGATAGACAAGATCAAGGTTTCAACGGAACAAATTTTGCACATGATCAGAAGAGTAACGAACAGAAAAAGAGGATTCAAGGAGGACGATGCACTTACGCTCGTCCAGGCCTTCGTGAGGTCGCGCATCGTTTACGCGGCACCGTACCTGAAGTTACTCAAGAAAGACCAGGACCAGTTGAACGTTATTATACGCAAGGCAACCAAGATGGCGCTGGGCATACCGACGCATTCCTCGACAGACAAGCTTCTCGGCATGGCCAAGCACAACATCGTTGAAGAGTTAATAGAAGCTCATCTGTTTAATCAAAGAGTCCGGCTCAGTCAAACTTCGGCGGGACGTCGCGTACTTGCCAAGTTGGGCCGGCAAGAGGCAGACCGGAAGGAAACGGGACCGTTACCCAGGTTGTGGGCGCATAACATCTACAGTAAACCGCTGCCTTGAAACAGGAGGCCGGGTCGTAACGACGGCCGCAGAGCGGCTCATATAGCGGCTTTGACGGAGACATTAGATCAAATAGAAGAAGAACAGGGCGTCACTCTCTTCACAGACGCTTCATTACCCAAGTTTTCATCGAAAGCCACGCTGGCAGTTACGACGCGGGATATGCTCGTAACCTGCGCCTCTATTGAGACGTCTTTTCCAGAGGTGGCAGAAGAGGCCGCGATAGCGCTAGCACTCGCGCAGCCCAAAGTGGGAAGAATTGTCACTGACTCGCAAAAGGCGTATAACAGTTACAGAAAGGGGTGGGTGTCCCTTGCGGCACTAGGAATTCTCAAAAGTAAACGCGACGTTCCTGAAAGGAAAGTTGAGTTGATATGGACACCGTCTCACTCTGGGCTGGAGGGCAACGAACTTGCCCACCAGTTCGCCCGAGAGATGGAATACCGGGTAGAGGAAGGTGAGCCACAGTCCATTATTAGTTATAAGGACATTACGAACTATTACAAGACGGAGAGGCGACGTTACCCCGATCCTCACAAATCGCTTACCAGAGAACAGCAAGCGATCTACAGGCAGATACAGGCAGGATCCTTCCCGCACCCTTACCTTCAAAACAAGATGTACCCGGAAAGGTACGAGAAGGAATGTGATTTCTGCAAGGCGCAGTTAGGCACGCTCCAACATGTCATTGGAGTATGCAACTTCAACAAGGAAATCCCCCCACCTCTTACCTGCCCCACTACCCCACCCCATCCCTCACCCTCCCTTACCGAGCGATGGGAGACCTTGCTAACCAGCCCCGCCGTGGAAGACCAGCTCGTCCGGATCTCCAGGGGCCGGGCGGCTAGGGAAGCATATGGGTCCCGTGAAGAGGAAACCACTCCCATCGACGGCGTCTAAGCAGACGTCGAGCTCGAATCAATAAAGTTGTTTCTCTCTCTCTCTCTCTCTTGACTTGAATGCGGCGGAGGGTGCGAGTAAACTTGAGATGTCCAGCTGTCGGCTCGTCGTGTGAAGCCTGTAGAACTTCGCGGAGACAAGCAGGTACAACAAGGAGGTAGGCTGTTTTACTCGCTGTAAAGTTCTTCACAAGAACCTCATTCTGCACACAGAAGGAAGACAGTCTTCGCTTGAATGAAGCGGGGGGTAAAGAAACCTTGCCTTCCAGGCACTCGATGAGGTCTTTTAGGTCGGGGTCCGAGCGTTGCTGCTGAGCAAAAGAGCTGGGGCTGATGGGTCCCAGGAAGCCGTCCTCATCGTCGTCCGGCGGCGGTGTATCTACAGGGGCTCGTGAGAGGCAATCGGCGTCAGATTGCTTGCGTCCGGACTTGTAAACGACGGTGACGTCAAACTCCTGGAGACGCACCGTCCATCGAGCGAGTCGGCCAGAGGGGTCCGTCAAATTGGCAAGCCAGCAGAGCGCGCGGTGCTCGCTGATCACCTCTAACGGTCGTCCGTAGAGGTAGGGGCGGAATTTCGACGTAGCCCAGATGATGGAAAGGAACTCCTTCTGAGTTGTCGAATAGTTAGCCTCGGCTTTGGAAAGGGAACGGCTAGCGTATGCGATGACTTTCTCCAGCTTGTCACTTTTTTGAACGAGGCTGGCGCCTAGTCCCACGCTGCTTGCGTCGGTATGAACTTCAGTATGGGCGTTTTCATCAAAATGCGCAAGGATCGGTGGGTACTGTAGACGACGCTGAAGTTCCTTGATGGCTTCTGCTTGCGGCGCTTACCATTTAAACGGCACGTCTGCCTTCGTCAGTTGGGTCAGCGGCTCAGCGATGCGCGAAAAGATTTTCACAAATCGTCGGTAATATGCGCACAGTCCGAGAAATCTGCGCACTGCTTTCTTATCGGCCGGCGGTAGAAACTGTTCAATAGCAGCTGTTTTCTGCGGGTCTGGGCGTACTCCCTCCTTGCTAACGATGTGGCCTAGCAACAGCAGCTCTTCGTAAGCAAAGTTGCATTTCTCTGCTTTTAAGTTTAGGCGGCCAGACGACTTGATTGCGTCCAGTACTGTTCGAAGTCTTTTGAGGTGCTCTGCAAAGTTCGCAGATGGTGTCTTCCGGAGTGGACTACATTATACTTGAGTGAATGTGTGTATGGATTGTGGCACTACAATGGCCTATGTTCTACTGTGACTGAATATGTACATAGATGGTGACTTCTGGAGTGGACTGTGATGTGGACTGTGTGGATTGATTGTGTGCATAGATGGCGACTGCGGGAGAGAATGTGTGCGATTATAAGAGACTGTGCGCATAGCGCAAAGCAAGGCTAACCCCACCTGTAGCATTCAACACCTCAACTCAACTCGAGGCGAAGACAACGACGTCATCTGAATATACCAGACAAATTTTCCACTTCAGGCCTGCCAGCACTGTATCCATTACTCGCTGAAACGTCGCTGGTACGGAACAGAGACCAAATTGCATCACCTTGAACTCAAACAGTCCATCCGGAGTGATGAATTCTGTCTTCCCGCGATACCTTTCGTCGACCTCAATTTGCCAGTAGCCGCTTTTGAGGTCCATCGACGAGAAATATTTGGCGTTGCAGAGGCGGTCCAGTGTGTCGTCGATGCGGGGGAGGGGGTAGACGTCCTTCTTTGTTATGTTGTTCAAGCGGCGGTAATCCACGCAGAATCGAAGTGCGCCGTCTTTCTTTCTCACTAGAACAACCGGTGCCGCCCATGGGCTGTTTGAAGGCTGGATGACGTCGTCGCGAAGCATTTCTTCGACTTGGTCCCGGATGGCTTGTCGTTATCGCGGTGACACACGGTAGGGGCTTTGACGGAGAGGTCGGACGTGTTGATCCGTTATAATGCGATTCTTGGCAATTGGCGTCTGTCGCACCTTCGGCGATGTCAAAAAACACTCACTGTAACTTTGAAGCAGATTGCGGATCTGGTCTTGTCTATTCCGGTGCAGGGCTGGTCGATGTCGAAAGTGGGCAAGTTCTCTTGGTCAGGAGAATCTTCTGCGGAGGGTTCGGAGAGGGCGAAGGAGTCTCGTACGTCGGACATTTCGTCGAAGAAAGCAATCGTCGTTCCTCTGTTAATGTGTCGGTATTCTTCGCTGAAGTTAGCCAGCAGTACTTCGGCATGGCCATTGCGCAAATGTGCGATGCTGATTCCTCGGTCTAGGAGCAACTGCATGTTGCCCTCGATGATGGCTTCAGCGTTAATGGGTTTCGTGGCGCCTACGGTCGCGATAACGCTTGATCGGGGTGGGACGCTCACTTCTTCCTCCAGGACGCTCAGGTCAACGTGACTTTCCCCAGTTTTCATCGAAGCGATGGCTTCGTACGTCGAAAGCGTGATCAGCTTGGATCACAGGTCGATGATCGCCTGAGCTCATTAAGGAAATCCATACCCAAGATCACTTCGCGGGAGCATTGCGGTAGCACAACAAAGGTCGCAGGATAGGTTTGTCCTTTGACAGTCACTCGCACTGTGCATCGTCCTGATGGCGTAATGAGGTGGCCCCCTGCGGTGCGAATATGTGGGCCGTCCCAAGCAGTTTTGACTTTTCTCAGATGGGCAGCGAATGTTCCATTCATCACCGCGTAATCGGCTCCTGTGTCGACTAGAGCGGTAACTTTCCGGCCGTCAATAGTCACTTCTAAGTCGGAGGTCCTGGCTCTTGCATTGCATGTCGCTCTCGGTGTCGGGTCACGGCTTCGTCGCGTATGCGAGTCGCGGGTTTGGCATGTGGTCGAAGCTTTTCTGTGTGGCGTCGTCGTTTTGAAGGCAGCTCGCGTCGTGGTCGGGGTTGTCATTTTTTTGCGGCGTCGGTGCAGCGAGGGTAGGATCTTCATGCGGCGTCGCGGGTGCAGCGTCTTCATGGGGCGTGGTCGGTGGAGGATCTTCGGCGTTTCGCTCGTGAGCAACCTCACCTCCTGAGGTTGCTGCCTTTAGTTTCCCCTACGGGGGCTGGGAGACCTTCCTCTTACCGCGTCTGCGTAGCTGCGGCGTGGCGACGCAAAGCGCGAGGTTGACGGCGATGGTGAGCGCGAAAAGCGGTTCGGCGTCTACTCCTCTCGACGCAGGTACTCGTAGATTTCCTGCGGACGTTGTCCGAAGCCTGGTCGTGGGGCGTTAACAAAAAATCCTCGAAGACCGATACGTCGGTACGGGCAGTGACGAAGAATATGGCCGGCCTCACTGCAATGGAAGCACAATGGCCGGTTGTCGGAAGTCCTCCAGGCGTCGCATTTCCTGGGGCTTGAGCGTCGGTCATAGGCTGGGCGGGCGGGGGTTGGGAGGTGGCGTTGTGGAACAATTGGCTCATCTCGGGGAGGACGGGGGGTTGTCGCTGGGGCTGAGTAGTCCTTACTGCAGCGGCGTAGGTCATGGCCTGGGGTTCTGTGGCCGTCGGGGTGCCAAGTCGCTGTTGCACTTCTTCCCGTACCACATTCATCACAGTCGCTGCTTGTGGCTGTAGGGAGGATGGCAGTAATCGGCGTAGCTCCTCTCGGACAATTTCGCGGATAACTTCCCGCAAGCTGTCGCTGGTGGTGGCCGGCATGTCCAAACGGATTGCACAGGCAGAGGAAGAGAGATTGTACTGCCGAGCTCGGACGTCGAGGGTCTTCTCAATCGTGCAGGCTTCTTGCATGAATTCCTCGACTGTTTTTGGCGGCTGGCGGACGAGGTTTGCAAAGGGTTGTTCTTTTACGCCGCGCATTAAAAACTGAACTTTCTTTTCCTCGGTCATCTCGGGATCGGCGCGGCGAAATAGGCGCTTCATCTCCTCGACGTAACCGCGTACGGGCTCATTTGGAAGCTGGATCCTGGACTCGAGGAGTCGTACGGCTCTTTCCTCACGACACTGGTTAATACCTTCAATATTTCTCTCTTTAATAGCTCCCATGTTGTAAGGGACGACTCGTAGTTTTCGTAACACGTGCGTGCGGAGCCATCCAATGAGGAAAACACGTGTCCAATCTTTGCCGCATCATCCCACTTGTTGAATGACGCCACGCGCTCAAATTGGTCCAACCCTTCTTCAGGGTCTTCGCCTAGGGATCCATTGAAAGTTGGCGGCACCCGCGGCTGCTGCAGTATGATCGGTGTCGACATCTTAGGCGAGGTTGCGGTGCTCGTAGCAGCGTCTTTTCGCTGTCTAGTGCGGTCAGGCAGTTTCCCGAACTCAGGCTCCTCTCCCTGGAGACGTCGGCTGGCTCGCGGAGCTGCTGGTTCGTCCTCGGGTGCGAAGCGCTTAGGGCTGGCTTCACGACTTGAAGGGGGCGTCCGGAACATGGAACGCTACCCAGCACCTCCACCAGATGTCACGTAGTGGTGACGGCAGTCGAAGCAGCGATGAAGACGGGCGAAAGGGTCTTCTAAAAGAAAACTGTTTATTGGGCTGACTTGCACCCAAAATGGACTGAATCACTCGGCGTCGGCGAAGCGACAAGCGTGCTCGGCGGTCGTCGAACAGAATGCCCGCCGCTGTCGGCCGTGCTTAATTTAAAGCTGATAGTGAACTTTCGAGATAAAGCGTGCAAAGTTACTAGAACATTCCGGAACAACGTCGAATCAGCTCTGCCTGGCTGCGATCAATCGACATAAATCTTGTCGCGTCTTGCGTCGCAAACAAAGCGACAAAGTGGTGTGGCTGCAGATTTGAAAAAAGAACAAACACTGCAAATATTCGCGGCAAAAGAATAGGTCCTAAAATGGATGCATGCAGAACCCCGGTTTGTGAATATTGGTTTATGGTTTATGGGAGTTTAACGTTCCAAAGCGACTTTGCCTATGAGGGACGAAGTAGTGAAGGGCTCCGGAAATTTCGGCAACCTGGGGTTCTATATCGTGCACTGACTACGCACAGCACACGGGCCTCTAGCATTTCGCCTCTATCTAAATTCGACCGCTGTGGCCGGGATCGAACCCGCGACTTTCGGGTAAGGAGCCGAGCGCCATACCCACTGAGCCTCTGCGGCGGCCTGTGAGTATTGGAGTGGTGTATATCGTTATCTTTAACAACAGCTTGCTGGCGGTATTTGACATAACTTGAGAGCAATTTGTAGACTTCACCAAGAAATCCATAGCGACTTAATTTGTTGAGCAGAATATAGTGATCCACAGTATCAAACGCTTTTTTAATCATTAAATATGACAGCGGCCAGTAATTTCATGTAATGCTGCAATGACTACCTTAGTCAGACTTGGTACGGCGGATACTCTCGAATGGTTTTGTTGAAATCCGTGCAGTTGCCGAGAGAGGACATGAAACTTCTCTAAACATTTTGTGATAGAGATGGGCAGAATCTTTTCGTAAATATTGCCGACAGCACTTAAGACAGAAATAGACCCAAAGCTGGACGGGTCGGAAGTGTCTGCACCTTTGTAGACAGAGACCATTATGGCAATCTTCAGAACGGAGAAATATGTCGCACATTGCAAGAAATGATTAAACAGTTTGAATAGGATGGGTACCAAGGTGTCAATATTTTCCTTAATTATGCGTTTGAACATTCCGTCCATACTGTCCAGCAGATTTATTGCTTGTGAGGTTTCTAATATTCGATGCAATTTCATTGGTTTCGAATGCAAGTATACCAAAAGAATTAGTGACAGGATTGGAGAAAATCACTTCAATCAGTGACGTGAGAAATTGGGCAGCTAATGTCAGGCCAATACTGGTGAAAAAGGACTTAAAGGTTTCGATGAATTCGCTCCTTGAAAAGAGGGCACAATCTCGGTTTGCCGGCGACTTCATGTATTATTTTCCAGATTATCTGCGAATGGCTGGATCGCTGTTCATCAAGTTTCGTGTAGTATCTTTTTTTCGAGCCCTCATCATTTAGACGGACCCATCACTTTAAATTTATTTAAATGCTAAAGATTGTCTTCGTGTTGCTTCCAGTTGCGGTACCATGATTCGTTTTCTTATATAATGCTGAGGATTGGTTCAGTCATCGCGGGCATTGGGGCGCCCCATAAGAGCGTAGCCTAATTGTCGGGCTTCAGTTTGTAACTTCCTTAACTAGCATATCTATTAGGTTTTGGACCTCCGTATCGACATCGTCATGGTAAATGATATCAGGATCGACTGATAGTAGGTTTTGACGTAGCAGGAAGTAGTGTACTTTAGTTACATGCTTATTTTTCTCACGCTCCGGTTTTGTAAGTTACCGACGTCAACATAAAATTGGGAGGTGGTTAGAAATGTGTTCGTTGTAAACCCCTGCATGTACCCTTGTCTGTATGTTCGTTAACGCGTGATCAATAATGGATGAAGACGAGCTAGCTACACGCGTGGGTGCATTAATCATGTTACGGAGGTTGTGTGACGCCAGCAGGTCCAAGTAGCCTTTGTGGTGTTCTGTACTTGTGTCAGTGCAGAAGTCACCATCAAAAACTATGCGTTGTGTGTGTATGGTAAGAGTTGACAAAATGCCTTGCAGTTTTCCAAGAAAGGACGTGAGACGTGAATTCGGTGGACGGTAAATAAACACCGAAAACGAATGGGTGCTCCACCTTTATGAACAGTGCCTCTAGATCTGGACAACTGCAGGTGACTGGTGCCAAGCACGAGAAAATAAGAACGCATTTAACAGGAAGGGCAACACCCTCTCTTCGGTGTTTCGATTCTCTCGGACACGATATCATATATTAGTTACGGAGCGTAACTTGTTCCTCCTTTCGCAACCATGTTTCGGTAAGCGCTACGATGTCAAAACTAGGTTCAGGTTTTTTATTTCACGCCGGATATTACAATAAGTCGTTGACATGTTTTTATCACTGCGTAAAAGGTCAGCTTTACCTATGTTCAGAGACATTGCGAGAAGAGCCAATATCAAAGTATAAATATTAGAAATCAAACAATTTTGCTCGGATCATCCTCAAAGGTGATGGGGATCACCTTCGAAGTTCTCATATTTCGCATAAATATTTTGCCCGCGGATACCCATGCAAACTTCCAGCCCTAATCACGTTTTCTTCCGATAGCCTTGCAGAATAAAACCTTTTTTTTTTTCGGGACACAAGCGTTCGTTGAAAAAAAAAATACTGGATAATTCTCTGGGAAGCGGAGGACAGAAGTATTTACCCCTTTTTTTGCACCTTGCAAGATTTTTTCGAGGACACACCTTGACTTAAACTTAGCAATTACATTAGGGATTCCCTTCGACTTTGTTGGAACACATTGTATCGCGTCACTGTCCTGAGGAGAAAGATCAACCTGCAGATGTGTAGATAGCTGGATCATCATGTTGCCGAGATCCTCAATTTCAATTTCAGGAATGCATTTCAGATCGATGCTATTCCTTCTACCACATTGCTTCAGTTCAACCAGATGCATTTTTCGCTGTTTCACTTCGTTAGTGAGCTTTTTGTTTTCTTGCTGACATTCCATATTGTTCTTCTTTACCTATGAGTTCTTGCTTGAGTGTTTGACCTTCTGTTCTGAAATGCTCAAAGACAGTGTTCATATAATCCACTAATTCTTTCATGGCTGCCAGCTCAGCGTGTACAGCAGCGCTAGATGAGTTCAAGTTGTGTAGTGTGGCCTTGATTTCAGTCACAAACTGAAAATATTTAGTGGGCTGTCAACTAGATCCGTGGTAACTTCTTTGATGCTTTTGGAAGCCCCGTCTGCGATTGTCTTGGAAAAACTGCCAAGTGGAGTAGTCCAGGCGTCTCCCATTCTCACCGGAAGCATAATAGCATTTGTGTCACAGGCAGAAATCGGTGCTGCATCGGTACAGTAATACGGTTAGCAGTCGCAAAGACGACCTGCAGCACCGCTCTGATGTGTCCGCGGTTGTCGCCGGGTCCTTTTATAAGGTTGGTGCCGGGCGTCGGCAGCCGTCCGCGCAGGCCCAGAAGTTCGGGCGATTGCACGCACCTGTCACGATGAAGCGACGTTCCGCAAAAGCAGCCACTGTGCTGCGGTGGGTTATCAGCGTTGCTCTTGGGTAGGATTGTCATGCGCCGGTCGGTTGATCCATCTCAAAATGCGTGCATCCGTAGAGTAGTGCGATTATCAGTCGCACTTTGGGCGCCAGCACCGCTCGAAAGGCCACTCCGGAGCCCATGCATGCCCAGGCTTGGAATATATATGAGGCTATGGCCGTACTTTCGTGCGTTAAGTTGTGGCTTGATCCTTCTATGCGCCGATGTGTCCCTCCGCGTGCATGCCGTTCTTCCGGCGCTATTACACAAAATTATCCGTCGTGCGTAAAAAAAAAGTTCGTTACAAATTAGGGGTGTCGCTTTAGAAAGGCAAAGCAAGGGGGGGAGGGATTCTACACTCCCCCTAGGTGGTGAGTAGGGAAATCACTGGTACGTGGCCTTATGAAACGTTCGTGCAAGATTTAAAAATACTACACCTACTTGTATTTCGAGGGCAGTTTCGGAGCCGATATCTTTAAGGAAAAGTGATCGTTACGCTCTAAAAGATGAATCCCTCAAAAATTCAGTCTGAATTATGTTGACTTCTTTTTTTTTGTATTAACATCGACTAAACCGAGCGACAGAGCTCTTTATCAACATCCAAATCCCTTTACCAAGTCCGGATGTTCTCTGAATCTACAAAAAAAATATTGCAGCCGTAGGTCAAACCGTTCTTATTTTTATGAGGTTTCTTCATGCTCTCTATTACTGGCCTGTGGCCCGTAATAAAAACTATTAATGAACTTCTTAACATCATTTTTAAAGAAGATGTGATAGCACTTAGAAGTTGGCCCACGCCCATTTATCAGAAAGGACCCCCAACGCCCACTCAAGAGAGTGGATTAGGATGAATACTTCGGGATTAGCGGATGGATTAGGGCAAACTAGTCGGAAATGTTGTCTAGTTCAAGGCGGATTAGTAGGAATTGGTGTGTATATCTATGCTTATTAGTGGGTTAGTTGGTTTATTAAGATGGAAGAGTGGGTCGGATTAGTATAATCCCATAGGGTGTTCCAAAGGGCGGTACTCGAAAATTCTAGTTCTCAGATTTTCAAATTTCGCAATAGTGATGACATCACGACCCTCTCGACAAATCACGGAATTTCGTTACTAATAAATCGGGTGGCTTTTGCAAGACGGCAACATAATTGGTACCGCAATAATACGGCCACAATAGGTCTCCACCGCTCATGGCAGACTTAGGGCTTTGACACAGCAAACATCCTTCGAAAAAGGCGAAGGCCAAAGGCACTTTTCTGAAGGACTTCACCCGTGAAAAGCCGAGCATCAGGCCAGGAGAAAAACTGTACCCAAAAGAAAATGGATGGATACCCGGTGGCAATGGGGATCAAATATTGCACCTACCGCATCTGGGGCACTTGACATATGCAGATAATTAGCTAAATACCCGTACGATAGAGTGCACATTATAATAAAATAGCAAATAATCAAATGGCAAAGCGCCAGAGACTTGGGCGCTTTATGCTTCTGGCAGGAGACATTTGATTTAGCGGTAGCTGATGAAATGCTAGCTCAAACTAGCTCAAACCAAAGTCTTGCTGATGCACACAAATAAGGCAAGTTGGAAGCGTGCTCAGAGCGCCCCTCTTGTTAACCAGTTCTTGAAAAGTGGACAACAGAGAGTATAGCGAGTTCTCTCTGACTTCGGACAGCACTTAGGCTGCGGAAGTGGAGCACATTTTTTAAACCTGATAAAAGTCAAATGTGCATTAAATGTACATAGTGTCTAGCGAGTCCAAAAAATTTAATCACTCACGCGATGACGTGCGCAATTTTTAAGAGCACACGTTTATAATGGATTAGTTTGTAATTATGAAATCAAGACAAAGAGTCTTGCTGCGAGACAAATATGCGTAACCATGAAGAACTGTAGTTTGGGCTGGTTGGTTCATGATTCACAAAGGAAACAGTGCGAAACACGGGGACAAAATAGAAACACACACGACCGGACCAGCGCCATCTTACAACTGAGTTTTATTTCGCGTCGTATAAACCTTCCTCTTTGTAACCCAACACGCCGTAACATCCGTGCAATCACGCATTCGCAAACTAACGAGGCAAACACAGTACAACAGATCACTGAACACGATCTAATGCATGGAAGCCCGACAAGTGTTAGGAGGATTTTTGTAGGTTTTTCGTTTAGTGGTGTACTCCCTTCGACATTGGGTGCTATTCTTTTTGATGATGTGCCGTCGTTTTTGCGGATTCGTGTTCGCAATTTCTGCCCTTGACGCAGGCTTTGGTTCGAGCATGTTTTTCACTATTTCCTTTCACTTTTTTATTCCATGTTTCTTGTTGGTCATCGAATGTCATTCTCATAGTTGCTGGTTGATAGGTTGCGGTTGTTAAAGGTTTTTGCACTCATCACGCATTTCGACTTTTGTATCTTTGACGCAGCTTTAGTTTTAAATTCTGATTCTTCACCCTTTTCTCCACGTTTGTTGTTGTTCGTCTGGTATCAGTCCTCATGCGGTTTTATCGTTTTCGGTTGTTAAGGGTTTGCTTGGTCATGACCGTTTTATTTTCATGGTGATGTAGAGCTGTTTTGTATACTTTTCTTGACGTTGTTTGGGTTTTTTCTTCTAGATGGCCATGATAAATTATGTTACGTGGTTACGTATCGTGCTTGATGTATTAGATCTCTTTCAGTGATCTGTTTTACTGCGTGTGTTGGCTTCGTGGCTTTGCGAATGCGCGATTGCATGGATGCTAGTGCGTGTTGGCTCACAAAAAGGCAGGTTTGACGCGAAATAAAATTCAGTTGTAAGTTGGGACTGGGCATGTCGTGTATGTTTCTGTCTTGTCCCAGTAATTTGCGCCGTTTTCTTTGTGAATGCTTAATCGTAACAGAATCCAGCGCCCCTGTTCACACGAAACATGTTGCATAGTGAACAAGGGAGCCGTAGTGCTCCCCAAACGTCTTTTCCTATTTTGACTTGGGCCATTGACCAGCAATCTGCATCACCATGATCCCTGACCAGACGGAATTGCGTCAAACCCTCGACTACATGCTGCAGTAAAAACGCAAAGAAATAACACTCCTCTGATTCTTAGCTTCTTTCAATACAGTCACGCTCATTCAGTTTATTTCATATTATGATTTTTTATTCAAGAAAAGCAGCAATAATTCCGCTACTTTAAAAAGTTATCCTCTGCATGACAATTTCTTTCGTGCTTGCATCCTGTTTGTCATGGTGTAAATTCTTGATTCCATGTAGAAGAAGTTTGCGGTGACCTGCTAGGGTCTCGTAAAGAGACCGGCATCAGTGGAGATAAAATAAATAAGCTGCGACTTAAAAACCTCGTCAGCATCCTTGAAGCTGCATTACTACTATGTTCATTTGTTGCCTTTAAAAACTCGCGCCTTCTCAATGCGTTGCACAGTCTACCTGCCAGACGGCGCCAGCATTCCGTTGCTGGGCAGGGGGCTGAAGCCGCACTGCAACTCAGCAAAAAAGCGTTTCTTTTCGACCGCTCTGTTTATCACACATAGCACTGGCATTCGGTAGTTAGCGCTGCACTGGGCTTTACACAGAGTTAATGTGCCTCGATGCAGCTGAGGCACACAGCTATTGACAGCGCAGCGGAGTAGGGACACATGAGCCCCGAGATCAACAGCGCTCGAACTCAACTGAAAAGATACACGACGACGAATGGGCAAAGAGTGAGCTGCCGCGGTCTCTCAGTAGGTACGGCGCTCGGCTGCGGGCCCGAAAGATGCGGGTTCGATGCCGGCAGCGGCGGTCGAAATTCGATGGAGGCGAAATTCTAGAGGCCCGTGTGCTTCGCCATGTCAGTGCACGTTAAAGAACCCCAGGTGGTCGAAATTGCGGAGCCTTCTACTACGGCGTCGCTCATAGTTTGAATCGCTTTGGGGCGTTAAACCCCCGTAAACAAACAATCGAATGGGCAAAAGCTGCGAGGTCGTTCCTTGGTTTTATTTTATTTATATTAAGATTCCCTTATGCCGACCCATTAAGAGGGCATCAGAGAGAGAAGTGAACGGCTACAAAGTAGTACATAAAACAATGCTGAACAAGATTCTTCAGTATTAATTAACGCCTGTAGAATAAAATATCGCAGCATCATTGTGCAGGATTACGGTACAAAGTAAAAAAAAAGCATAGTACACATTCCAGGTAAAAGTATGCAGTATGCAATATATATTTCAGGACGAGAAACAAAAATATACGAGCCGGTATCATAAGTTTCAAGTTTGCTCGTAGTTTTGCTCCGGTTTCTTCGATGCTTTTACGGCTAAATAAGTGCATCTCGCTTTTTTTTCCTGATTTCTCGGTCCCCTACTCCTGAAAAAGAAACTGCGCAAAAATGTGGTCTTCGCTGTACTCTTTCCTGCTCGTCGCAAATGTCGTTTGTGTTTTCTGCTCCGGCTCTTGGAAGTGTTGCAGACTAACAAGATTAGCCGCCCATCACGAGAAGTTTTCACCGTGAGAAGGTTCACTTTTCTTCGCCGCGATAAGGGCGCGTCGCGAAACGCTCATGAGCGCACTGAGGCGCTGCCGGCGCCTCGTCCGTTCTCAAGGGGTATCGATTTAATGCTGAGCATAGGTACGGCCGCATTCATTACTTGAAATGAGAGCAGGAGCGTGTTGTGGGGAGGGGGAGGGGGGGTAACCATTTTCGGAGTAAAAGAGCATTCGGGTCGTGTCATTAAAAACTCGACAGAAATGCAAAGCGAAGCCGCCTTTTTTTTTCATGCTGTGACCTTTATTCGCTGCCACAAAATTCAACGAGTACACAAAAACAGAGACGCACGCAGCTGGTCTGCCTTTGTTTGCTCCGTGCAGTCGCGGGTTCGTCGGGCAATGAACACAGTGGAGACACGGCGTTAGTGAGAAAATTTCGCGCTGGTGGCGATTCCCAGAAGCTTTATGTATGTTTTCCTCAGGTTTCGTGTTTATCGCTTCCGCCTCACAGCTTTCGTCGTCGTCATCATCATCATCATAATTTATTTCCCCTAAAGGGCCCCAAAGGAGGTAATACATAAGGGATGGGGGAGAACAAAAGGCAATAACGGGACACATAACATAAACACTTAAATATGAACACCAAAGGCATGTAAAACGCAGTTGCGCGTATTATAGCAAAATGACTGTGTAAACAAATAAGCTAGCAAATGAGAGCGTATATATTATAGGGACTATGGACAGAAATGATCTATTAGTAACTGCTTGAACCTGGTCGTATTTTGTTCAGTTACGATAAGTTTAGGAAGTTCGTTCCACTGCCCGACAGCAATTGGTAAGAATGATTTATTCAAGGCGTTGTTTTAACCACGTTTATACGCCGAACACATAAGCAATTAGACAAATGTCGTAATGATCGCGAGATAGGCGTGACTAGGTTGTAATGAATTTGGGGGAAAATTTAACTCAGGTCGTAAAACAAGACACTGTTCCTTGACGTTGGGATGCCACAGATGCTAGAGGAATGGAAGGGGCCATGTTAGAAAAGCTCAGCAGAGAGTGATATTTGGGCGTGATGAAACGAGTACTCGACTTGTCACGCGACTTTTCTAGACGCTTCTAGACAGCTCAATGATAAAGATCACGCGCGGCAGTTCTGACGATGTCCGGGATTGTTCAAGGCCGCACAGGCGCGCTACTAGGAAAGGCTTAGTCGTCTTTGTTTTAAATTGAGTACTGCCCAGGGCGACGGCATTCTGATTGCGACGACTGCCATGCGCATATTCTCTCGAGAGGACAGATTCGCCCGAATAAAGTCCTAATTTTGAGTAAAAAGCTGCGCTGCTAGTCTCTCTCCCGGCTCTACCCTCGTCAGCGCTACGTGACAACGGGAATGTGGTTGCTTCGCGTTGTCCAAAGCAGGGCGCTTTTATGACGTCAGCATTAGTTGGTGCGCGGCTCGGGAGCGCGCTCTGTGGCAGTCACTCGACGCCATAGCAGTGCTCGGAAGAACTTCGCTAACATCGCGCTACGTGGAAATGCGGAAATGCACGCCCCGTGAAGCGGAGCGAAAGGCAGCGATGCCGAGATGGGGCAAATTTAGTCACCATGATAGGGAAACAAGTGCCCCCGAAGACGAAGCACTGGACACTATACTCCGTTTCAAACATCAAGAGCAATGCTGTGAAGGCTATATATATATATATATATATATATATATATATATATATATATATATATATATATATATATATATATATATATATATATATATATATATATATATATATATGCCACTTGGGGTCGCCATTGGCAACAAAATTGTTGCCTATCCGCTTGGTGCAGAGGGTTCGAAGAGGTGGCGAACGAATCGGGTTCATTCGGCGCACAAAGTTATTAGTCGAATTGAAGCCTGGTGTGTGTGAGGAATTCGTACCGACGACTTAGATTCTCGAAACCGTAATGGGGACGACCTTCAGAAGGCCGTGGCGCAGAGGTCCAATGGTCGCAGAGGGTTGCGGATGGTACCAACGAATCAACATTTCGTGATGTACACGTTGGTATCCGAATTTGTCGAAACCATAGGTGAAAACAACTTAGCTAACGCTCTTGATTTGATTTCGCATTCGCGAAACAGTCGATACATTTTTAATGGCGCAAGGGCATCTGTGACAAAAGCACAAAAGGTGCTTTACACCTACCCAAAGTGGACTAAACTACCTATTACCCAAGCTTTTTACCCTAAAGCAGCCGAATATCAGGCCAGAGTAAAGCGCGCACTCATTGTATTACCGGTGGGCACCAAGCGGCGCTGGGAATCGTAGCCGGCACCTCCCGTAGGCTACCTCTGCGGCGCCTGACAATACTAAACAAAATGTCATTGCAAGGTGTGTCCAGACATGAAACACTTATCAGAGTTACAGCAAATACAAAACCTGATAAAAACACTAACATGAGCGCGTGTGTCATCGCTTGTCGTGCTTGCTACGGACCGCATTTTTCTACTTCCTTGTCCTTCTACTTCCTTTCTACTTCCTCTTGTCCTTTTAGGCCCCCTTCATCCCTCTCGGCCAGTACAGGGTGGCCAGCCAGAACATTCTTCTGGTTAACCTCCCTGCTTTTCCTCTACCCCTTTTATATCGCTCTAATTTACGCAGTATTTTTTGTAAAACCAAATATATTTGCTATTCTCAACAGCTGACCTCAGTTTTCAGTTTTAGAGCTTTGAACTCTCCGCTCATCCGTGCGATAGCTTGTCTTCTCGTTTCAGTTCAAAACTTCCACTCAGAAGACCAAAGTGTCTGCGATGCTGCGATTTCCCACTTTGAATACAGTGAGCCATCTGCGTCAATCACGCTGGCAGTTTCTGCGCCAGAACCTTAACTTGTCGGGCCACAGCATAAGAAAGCGTTGCAAACACCATTCCTGAGACAACTCTCCTGTATGGTTGCGTCATGTTAGCTTATAAGATGATATATTCCAAGGAAGCAGCTGGACCTACTAGCTAATAAAATGTTCATGTATTTGAAGAACATGGGCTAGAAGATATTTAGCGCGCGCATAAAGCACACACTAGCAAAAGGAACTAAAAAAATTTCATCAGTTAGGTGCCTTAGTGATGCTGCGGTTTAGTTGAACCTGTAGGCCACTGTCATTTGCTGCTCCTGCCGCTGTTCTGCTTGTTGATGCTGCAAGATATAAATAAGCAAATCATACTGCCGGGCTGCTTGGTGCACATCTGTTGGAAAACGAGAACAGCATGCACCGTAGATGCAGCCTATGAGATCCCACCCACCTTCGGGAAGGTATATATAGGGCAGACGGGCAGGTGTATTTATAATTCTGCAGGCGTACACAATCAGTCGATCGGGAAAAAAATGGGGTCTGCGCACGTGCCTTTGCACAAGGAGAAATATGGCATTCATTGCAAGGCGAAATAATCGGTAGAAGCCAGACCACTGTCGCGTGTTAGCATTTATAACCGTGTCATATTGGAAGGCAGGGCAAACAGGCGCATCAGCGACATGTCTGCATTCTAACGTGATCGAGAGTTTAATTTTTTTTTTTAGCAAACCGCATCAGTGAGCCTGCGCGTCGAGTGAGCACTTTCTGAATTTGATGCCTCTTGGATCGTGCATGCGCATTTGGCTCTTGGTCATTCTATTGCCGAGCCGGTCTTTCCAATAAGCTAGTAGCAAGCGAGCGCCCTATTTGTTCGTTCCTTTCTTGCGCCATACTCTTGTGTCGCGCTCTTCTCTCCTTCCAAGAGTACTTGATGAATTCAGCGTGCGATTCATGCTTGGTTTGGTTTGGTTTAGTCGGGTTTAACGTCCCAACGCGACTCGGGCTATGAGGAACGCCGTAGTGAAGGGCTCCGGAAATTTCGACCACCTGGGGTTCTTTAACGTGCACTGACATCGCACAGTGCACGGGCCTCTAGAATTTCGCCTCCATCGAAATTCTGCCGCCGCGGCCGGGATCGAACCCGCGTCTTTCGGGCCCGCAGCCGAGCGCCATAACCACTCAGCCACCGCGGCGGGATGTGCGTGCGATTCATGCGTACCTTATGGAACTTTGCATATAAAGCTTGCAACGGAGCTGAGGCACCTGTCCTGCCATTTGTATTTCGTCCAATCTTGATTCAAGCTCTGGCAGTTTCTAAAAAAAAGCACGCAATAATGATATGATGCGCACGTGCCACTTCCTGCTGAACAAAAAAAGGTAATGGAGATGTGCCACCGCGATGATATAGCCCTCAACGACCAGTCTGAGGGGAGACGGTAAGAAAGTCAAGCTTTTAGATAGGTTTCCAAAAACGTCTGCGTGAGGTAGGCTGACTCAGGCGCCCTCTTTGAAGCGGATAGCCGTAAGAGACATCTTTTATCCAGAGTGAATGTCGTCCGAGTTTTACTAAATCGTCCTCCAAAACTTCTGCTGCCACCGGTGGGCCAGTGGGGATGCTTTTTGGCCATACGGGCCCGCCATATGGCCAGGACGCGGTACAGCTGTAATCTATTTAAAAGTCCGACCGGTTTTCTTTTGGAAAACTTCAGAAACAGAGTAAATCGGGTGGTGCTTCAAGCCCTTCGTAGCCCTTTCGGATGCCCCTCATTATTTCGATAGCAAAAGAAATATTTTTCCGCCGAAGTGCTAGAGCCAGGCCTGAAGAGAGCCAATATTTTAGGTTTCCAATGAAAAACACCAATGGTTATTTTTCCACAGGCATCTGCAAAGTTACTGCCCAAAATGCCGCAATGTTTGAAAACTCCCACACCGAAACGCGTGGATTTGGCGAATACACACCCGAGGGATCGTGGAATCAGGTTGTCTTTAGAAGATGCACATGACGCTAGGAATTTAGGGAACTAAGTGATATTACTGCTGGTGGCAAATCTTCATGAAAATGGTGTAGGACGTGCTAACAAGCCAGAGTTGTGTATAACCCGCTACAAGCAATCGATTACTTGTATTAAAGTACATTTTCTACGAATTTTGTAACGCATAGATTAGTTGACACAAGGAATAACGCATTCGGTTATCAAATTTTTTTTTTCAGTAATCGAAGGCTAGTAATTCGTTGCGTTTTATTCAAAAATTAAGCTGTAACTGCATGTATAACTTCGAGAACCTGAGCTTGGTGGCAAACACTTGTGCTAGCACGAGGCATTCCTTCACAATTCAGAGACAATGGGCAACGTGCACTGCCCAGGCGTTGCTGCAGTTCTTACATTGGACGTCTACAAAGTGCTGCCGTCGCCCTCTTTGGTCGCGATAAATGCGGGACCACATTCTGAACTATTAGAGGCGCGCGTTTGCCTTAAAACTTTCCTAGCCTGTATATGTGCTCGCGATGTAGGCCGGTTGGCTGACGCACCTCACGCGTGGCCTCGACAATGTGCGGGAGCTCATGCCTACAAGGGCAGCCAAGTGAATGTAAAAAGACTACGGGCAATGGCAATAACTGACCACCCGAAAAAATAGAAAAAAAGAAAAAAAATTAAAGTTTCGTGCTCGCCCAGGTTTCTTTTTCATAAAGGCAGCGGATGGACTGCGATCGGAAAAGTCCGGAAAATTCTGTTGTTTTTTTCTTTTTTTGTAACTTGGCGAGTAGTCGATATTGCTATTATGTTTCCCTCTCGCCAGACGGGAGTATGTCAAACATTCAAATAAGCCCTACAGGCGCGCCAACACTGCTTTCTTGTCTCGCTGGGCTGTGTTAGAACGCTGCGATCGACTCGGAAAACTTCAGCGGAGTTTGCCCGTGGTGTGGCTACGGAAAAGCCGCCCGTAGGGGCATGGAAGCCCCAGCGGCTTGCATAACAGAGCGTTTCACGGTTCGCATTTCTTCCCGACGGCACAACAGAATGTCATCTTTGGTGACCTTTGTCCCCTCAGAGCGCGAACAACGAAGCGCTCAGAGACAGCCTTCTCTTTCGCTGCGGATGTTTTCACAGAGAACCGTGGAACAAATACCGACGGAAAGTATGAAAATGAACTGGTGGAGGTAATTAACAGCGTATGAATTACAAGGAGCAAGAGACCAAAGAAGCCGCAACAGTTCATTGTAATCTGTGTATATATGTCTTATGCAATGCAAATAGAAGCGGGAATGAAAACAGCGTGATGTAATCGATTACTCTTTTGTAATTCATTAGTTACTTTTGAAATGTCTGTAACTGACCACTGAAATTCGCTGCTTCTAGATGAGGTAAGTTTCATTGTAACCGGGTGCTTCTCTTCTGTAATGGGGACAAGACTCTAATAAGCTGACGGTTTTCCTTCATTCCACGCCAAACGATGCAGGATTTGCGCTTTACCGTGTCGGATTTCTTTTTTAAAAATTATTGTCTGTCGCGTAACTGAGCCAAACGGTCCTCTAGCTTGTTTTCGGTGAAACTTTTTCTCTTCGTGGGCGCCATCATAAGTCGGCAGTTATTAGTAAAACTGAGTGCAGCAAAGAAAATTGTGAAACTAATTTTTCAAGTATCGCCATGATGATTTTTTCAGATCATTGGATGACAACGCACCTCATAATCCAATATCCTCATAAGGATTTTTTTCATTGCTATATGATTAAAAATATAAAATTGACAGTGGCTTAACTTGGCTAACCATGGAATTCAGCGAAAAGGAAGCAAGCCTCCTAAGCGTCTGAGGCTCGTCCATGGCCCGCTACAGCCGTTCTGCATATACCCACACGACCACGTGGCTATGACGTGGTATGACATGTTTTATGACACCGCCATCGGATGTCATCACGAGGCTTCACATCACCCCATCGGGTGTTCTCATCACCCCAGTGGTCGCGGAGGCACGATGAAGAAAAGCATCAATGACTTACGCACCTTCTTCGTTCTACAGCTCATCGCAGTGCTGGCGGCTGGGACGACAGCAGAGGGCCACCGGCGGGAGACTTCTTCGGCTGCGGCGGGACCTGGCTACGATGCGGCTGCATCCTGTGAAGCCGCTTCTGCTCCGGAACCGCCATCCCTCTCGACTGGCATCGTGGCCATACGCCCCCTGGGGATCCACCACTGCGCAGCTGCAACATCAACGTCACCACACCCGGAACGTATAAAACCAGGCATCGAGTGCTCACTTGTCAGTGGGCGCGGAGGCATGATGAAGAAAAGCATCAATGACTTACGCACCTTCTTCGTTCTACAGGTTGGTTATCTTCCCAAATTACCGTTTCCTTGCTTCAAATCGGATAACCGCTTTATCGTCGTGCTTCCGTGCCCAGAAGCAGTGATTGCGCCTTTCTTTTCATTGTTATTGCTCTTATGCGGCGATATCGAAAGCAATCCGGGTCCTGAAGACCTTGCGCAGATCTTGCGAACCATGAAAGACATGAACGAACGCTCCGAAAGAATTGAATTAACGCAAAATACGCAAAATACTATATTGGAAAGCATGTCAGAACTGAAGCAACAGCAGCAGTCGGCTTCACAGGCGATGACGGAAATAAAGGAAAGATTGACAAAAGTAGAAAATCAAACTTCGGTTTTCGAGCACTGGCAGCAGGACATGAAAGAGTTGCATGGCACAGTAGAGCGCCTTGAGAAAGACAATATTGAGCTTCGATCCCGTCTTGATGACGCAGAGGACCGATCTAGACACAACAATTTGGTCTTCTATGATATAACTGACAGTGCAGATGAAACATCGTCCGAATCAGAGCAAGAAATTCTCGAACTAATAAAGAACACCATGAAAATTGATATCTGTAGTTCAGATATTTCCCGTGCACACAGAATTGGGCGTTTCGTCAATGACAAAACACGACCACTTATAGCAAGATTTGAGAACTATAAAACAAAAGAACTAGTCATGTCAAAACGGGAGTCGTTTAAGAATACTGGGAAAGGAATTGCTGGAGACTTCTGCTCAGCCACGCGTAATATCAGAAAAAAATTAATAGAGTTTGGAAAATCCAAAGGCGGCATATCGTTCAAACTCGGCTATAAGAAAATTTTTATCGAAGGAAAGTGCTACGGCTACAACGAAAGCGAGGGCGTCATTTACGAAATCAGCAATTCCTCTGGAAATGCGTCTGAAAATGCTCCTGAAAATGCCACTGAAAACGCGAGTGCAACTCAAAGCAGAACTCTCCGCTATGGTCGCGGGAAGTCGACTAGGTAGGATCATGAGAGGGGAGGTGCTTCGAAAATTCTCACCTGTTCAGTTCTGTACACAAACATACGTAGACTTTACCCCCCCAAAAAAGAGATGAATTATGCGCGATGATCGATGACTGTAATGCTGATATTATTGTACTAACCGAAACTTGGCTAAACAGCAAAATAACGGATAGTGAACTGTTTCATTGTAAAAATAAATATGTTGTCATCCGGAGTGACCGATCTGGCAGAGTTTGTGGTGGTGTCCTAATTGCTATTAATGAATGCATTGATTGTTTTGTTGTACCTGTTATTACTAATTTAGAGCTAATATGGTGCTGCCTAAATCTTAACTTTAAAAAAGTAATAGTACTCGTATGTTATCGATCCCCCTCAGCCGACACATCCTTCTGCGATAACCTACACGATTCTCTAAATCAGATTGTCACGCGTTTCCCTGGTGCTGAACTTTTACTTCTAGGTGACTTCAATTTTCCGAATATCGTCTGGTCACATGATCACTCCTTTTCTAATTCCTCGTCCTCTGAATCTAATCTATTTCATTCTGTTTGTTCAGACTTGAGCTTATCACAGATCGTTAGTTCTCCTACACGTGTAACACCAAATACATCATCAATTCTCGACCTTATTCTTTCGAAAGTAACAGACAACTTATCGACTGTTTCGCACCTGCCTGGGCTGAGCGATCATGATGTCTTACATTTCACGCTAACGGTGACTCAAGCAAAAACGAGCAGACAAAAAAGAAAATTTCGTGATTTTAACAAAGCTGACTACCCTGCCATCAACAGCGAACTCTGCTCACTTCTAGATGTGTTTCTGCCATCATATCTTGATCGGTCAATACAAGCTAACTGGGGAATGTTCAAAAATAATATTTCTGAGTTAATCATCCGATACGTCCCCCTTAGAACCAGCTACACTAGCAAGAAAGCACCTTGGTATAACACTCATCTAAACAGATTATCGAACAAGAAAATGCGTTTATTTCGTTCAGCTAAACACTCCTCAAAATTATCTCATTGGTTAACATACAAAAAAGCGGCCAAATATTATGTCACGTCTTTAAGGTCAGCTAAGTTTTCATTTTTAAACACTACTCTTCCACAGTTACTAAAACTAATCCAAAGCGATTTTGGAATGTCATTCAAGGCAGCACTAATAAGAGTGTCTTATCACTACTCACCAGTTCTGGGGACTCAGTGCCGCCTCATCTCTGTTCAAATGTGCTTAACAACACATTTATTATGTCATTTTCATCCCCAGTACTCACCACTCCGATGCCAGATTTGAATGCTACCAATTATCAGATCATGAACCCCATAATAGTTGAGTCAACAGGTATCAAAGCTATAATAAATAACTTAAAATCCAAATTATCTTGCGGAGTGGACGAGATTAAAATTAATTTTTTGCAAATTACGGTGGAATACAGTTCAATAATACTAGAGTGCATTTTCTCACAATCGTACAACTCTTGCACTATACCTCTGGACTGGAAATCTCGAAAAGTAATCCCCATCCACAAGTCAGGTCCAACACATGATGCCCTCAACTACAGGCCCATTTCCCTTACATCTGTACCATGTAAAATTATGGAGCACATTGTATATACACATCTTGTTAACTTTCTTGAAAATAACTTTTTCTCAAGTGCCCAGCATGGATTCCGTAAACATTTCTCTTGCGAAACTCAGCTTGTCTCCTTCACTAATCATTTGCATGCCTATCTAGACTCTAGTTTTTCAATTTACTGTATATTTCTTGATTTCTCTAAAGCTTTTGACAAGGTAAACCATGCGCTACTTCTTCATAAACTAAGCGTCTTAAGCATTGACCCTGAAGTAATTGATTGGATTCGCGCTTTCTTCACGTCCCGCGTTCAGTTTGTAACTACTAATGAAGTTAACTCACCTTCGGCCCCAGTCCACTCCGGCGTTCCACAAGGGTCGGTTCTGGGTCCTCTCTTATTCTTGATTTACATAAACGACTTGTCTTCTTGCGTTTCTTCCAACAATTGCCTATTTGCTGATGACTGTGTTCTGTACCGTAAACTTACTGATAATTCCGATGTCCTATTAGTTCAGAATGACCTAAATAATATAACGAATGGTGCAGTACATGGTGCATGCAATTAAATATTAGCAAATGTAAATCAATGAGTGTATCTCGCTCTAACTTATCAGATCCCACTTATACGCTTAATAACGTCTTATTAGAGTCTGTGACATGATACCGCTACCTTGGTGTAACCATTACAAATGATCTCTCTTGGAAATCACATGTCAGTTCCATCATCGCCAAAGCCAGTCGTACTCTTGGATACATTCGTCGTAATTTCTCTGTTGCACCATCATCCTTAAAATTATTAATGTATACAACCTACATTCGTCCACAACTCGAATACGCATCATCTGTTTGGGATCCCGGCCAAGTAACTCTCATACAGTTCCTTGAGGCAGTACAAAATCGCTCAGCCGGTTCATCTTAAATTACTATCAAAGGACAGCCAGTGTTGCTAATATGAAAGCATACTTGCATCTTCCGCCCTTACCATCTGGAAGAAAGCTATCTCGCCTCACACGTTTTCATAAAATATACTACTATAACTCAACATTGCGCTCCTTGTGGATTCAACCCCCATCATACATTTCATATCGCCGTAACCACAGTCAAAAGGTCTACATTCCACACTCAAACACGGCTGCCCATTCTAACTCGTTTCTTCCCAGGACTTGTGGTGATTGGAATAACCTATCCGCATCACTAACAAGTATAACTGGAGAAGAAAACTTTAAATCCGCGTTGCAAAGCTTCTTTCTTGCATAGTTTTAAACCATTTTTTCATTTGTCTACATTGTGTACTGTGTTCCTTGTTCCATTTTTATTATATTTTTGACACCAATGCTGCCTTAGAAATTATATTTTGTACCTTGTTGTTCTATTTTCTTTTGTTTTATTGTTTTCTTCATGTGCTAACTTTACTTTGTATATGTATCCGCCCTTCCCCTCTGTAACGTACATCTGTACCCTGAGGGCATCTTAAATAAATAAATAAATAAAGGTCCACCCATAGGTGACCCGATGTCAAATGTCAGAGATCAATTAAAGGTCATGGGTCAAGGTCAGGGGTCAAGGTTCGACACGATAACTGTACCACATATACGGTGATACACGGCTATCCTTGGTTGGGCTGAAGGTCGTCCAAGGTTTTTGAGCTTCCTACCCGAAGACTGCTTTACCTAACGTAATGAACCTTTCGCTTCGAACGTATCAATTTATAGGATTTGAAGTTTTAGAGAAATGTTTGCTCATACAGTAGTAATTAGATCTATTTTCTACATTGAACAGAAGATGCAGAAACGGATGAAAATGTTTCGGCCATAAAGATCGTAAATTGTGCCAGAAATAAAATTCTAAACAAGGGAAGAAGTTGTTCTTACCGTTTACTTATGCCGTTACTTGCACGAAGAGGTCGTCCTAGCAAAAATACGAAAGATGGTACGTTGCACGGGATTGTTCAGTGAATTTCATTTAAGGAAGTTTAACCGGAACATTTCTTGTTTTAGGCGAGAAAGTCATTTTCAATGCTTAGCACTTGCGCTGCTATATACATGCTCTTCACTGCAATCCGCGCTGCCGGCAGCGGCAAGCCCACGTGTCACGGCCACCGCGGTGTTCCAAGTGGGTGCACGCAATCTTTAAGCGCTCTAAGGATAGCTTGACGTGTTCATCCTTGAATCGACTTTTAAAACCCTTGTGTGGCCGTGTTGGACAAAAATCGAGCATGTACCCTTGAACGTGGTGAAGGCTTTTGTTTCAATAATTAATTTTTGCACCCAAAGGCTACGAAAGGCGTGCAGTTCTTCACAACCCGTGTAAATATGCGACGACGACTTATTATTTGTCCTTAGTATGGCCTTTGATTCCTAGCTCTTGTTAACGAGCACTTCACTCTTCCACCAGCACTTACTCTTAATTGGCAGGTGAGGTGCCTCTCGCAAGTTTTCTAAGCAAAGCGGTCCCGCCGTTTCAGCTATACCACGACATAAAATATCTCAAATGGATCGAATTACAGCACCACGGCAGTGCGCATGTGCATATTCTCAGTTGCCTGCATTTGCGTCGAGAGGATGTTAAACAGCACGGCGTAAATATTGTTAGTTTTTTTTTCCTTTTCATATACACCTTTTTCGAGATGGCCTTTTCGTTAACATATCGTAGATATTTTTCTGTGAAGACGACTACATTAAACTGTCCCTGAAAAGGGTGTTCGAGCTTTCCTGTAAAATGGTTGCATTATGTACAACACAGGCCACCAAGCGTTCATGCCGCGTACGAGACCTCAAAAGGGAGTGGCAAATTCACAATACATTTTTAAAAGTTCCCACTTTCGCACCTCGCTGCGACCAGCGGTAGCGGGCTTTCGCGAGAACCCTGGTAAACCACGTAATATTGTGCAAGTGGCGTCAGCAGCCGGGGTTTATCATTGGTTCGCCGCACCAACTCTCTCAGACGTCACGCAGCTACCATGGCAGCAGCCATTCCGGCTGGTCAGAAAGCTCCGCCTCCTCCCCCCCCCCCCCCCCACCCCCTCCGGAGAATTCCCACGCGGGTCATCTGCTGGCTGAGGCTGCGAACAGGCCGCATGGCTGGGGCCGGCCTAGAAGCCCCAACGTTTCAGCGTGCAAAAATGGACGGGAAACGAGGGAAAGGCGTAAAGAAGAGCGAATTCAAATTTTGACTTCCACAAAACATATTAAAATATTCTGGAGAATATTAGTGAAGCGGCGCCCTTTATCATGCTAGGCATACCGCAACTTTATTGAGGGTCCCTTTCAGAGGCCCTTCAATGTCGCCATGTACCCATCTTGCATATGCTCGCTGAATACTCCGCGAACGTATGGAATAGCCTTCACCATTATTCTTCTTCGAAATCCTGCCCGATCCACGGACCTTAACGGATTTACATTAGAAGGAAACTAGAAGCGACAGATGATAGAAACCATACATGAACTCAAGACCAGCCGGAGACCGCCCACAGGAAACGTGCTGTTATGGTCTTGTCCACAGTTGGTACGACATAGTCCCAGTCGGTGGATCTGGTACGGCCCCAGTTATCAAGCATTTTTATGGATCCCAGCCTGCAGGTATTAATCCCTTCATCTCTCAATTTTTGTACTTACGAGGAATTTTTTTATTTACATATTCGCATTTTCGGCCATCCACGGAGGTAAATATATATATATATATATATATATATATGTGTGTGTGTGTGTGTGTGTGTGTGTGTGTGTGTGTGTGTGTGTGTGTGTGTGTGTGTGTGTGTGTGTGTGTGTGTGTGTGTGTGTGTGTGTGTGTGTGTGTGTGTGTGTGTGTGTGTGTGTGTGTGTGTGTGTGTGTGTGTGTGTGTGTGTGTGTGTGTGTGTGTGTGTGTGTGTGTGTGTGTGTGTGTGTGTGTGTGTGTGTGTGTGTGTGTGTGTGTGTGTGTCAAGCACGTGCGCGTATGCGAAACATTTTCAACATATATCGCGCAGAGTTTACCAACTAGCCGAGACCCATACCTTAAAATGCTGAACAGCTGCAGCGCGTTCTCGTTTCAGGACGCCTGGGGCTAGCGGTTCCAACTTACGAACGCAGCACATGACTTTTAATCCTTCCCTCTCGCCACACGCGACATAAATGGTGGTTTCTCTACTCTCAACGCAAGGAGAGCTGCACGCAGCAATCAGTGTGCCCGTAGCGCATGTCTTTAGGCGCTAAGTTTCCCGTTTCAACCTTCAATGCTGGCCTACGCTGCTTCGTGACCGAAGGCTGATCACACCCAGCTCTGTCCTAAACACGGAAGCGCAGATCGATGTTATTTTTATTTATTTTAGTAATGCTTTTAACGCGACCGCGTCAAGACTCCCGTTCTGCAAATACCGGCGTCGTCGTCGGTGTTGTGATCGAGAAGTCCACTGAGAAGCAACATAGCTGGGCCACCTAGGTCACCTGACCTTGTGGCGTCATCACAGCTTGCCCACCGGTTTGTGAGCAAACTGACCACCGGGGCAAGTGACAGGTAAATTAGTGATTGGTTCCGAGAGGTTGCTCGGAATGAGCAACCTTGGTCGCACAGGCCCCACCGGTGCCAGCACCTGCCATCGCAGGGCAGTGGCGCATCGCTTAACTGCTGCACCACTGCGCCAGGAGTTGTATGAGTACTCCCAGGGATCTGAGAATGTAAAGTCGAGAATGATCAACTGCGTATCATCATCATCATCATCATCATCATCATCATCATCATCATCATCATCAGCCTTACTACACCCAGTGCAGGGCAAAGGCCTCTCCCATGTCTCGCCAATTAACCTTATCCTTTGCCAGTTGCATCCACCCTTTGCCTGCAAACTTCTTAATCTCATCCGCCCAGCTAACCTTCTGCCGCCCCCTGCTCCGCTTACTTTCTCTTGGAATCCACTCCGTTACCCTTAAGGACCAGCGGTTATCTTGCCTTCGCATTACATGCCCTGCCCAAGCCCATTTCTTTCTCTTGATTTCGACTAGGATGTCATTAACCAGTGTTTGTTCCCTCACCCACTCTCTTAACGTTACACCTATCATTTTTCTTCCCATGGCTCGCTGCGTTGTCCTTAACTTAAGCTGAACTCTTTTCGTTAGCCTCCACGTTTCTGCCCCGTAGGTGAGTACCGGTAAGATTATGCTGTTGTACACTTTCCTCTTGAGGGAAATTGGTAAACTGCCACTCATGATCTGCGAGAATTTGCCATATGCGCTCCACCCCATTCTTATCCTTCTAGTTATCTCCCTCTCATGATCCGGATCAGATGTCACTACCTGCCCTAAGTAGACGTATTCCGTCACAATTTCTAGCCTCTCGCTGCCGATTGTGAACTGTTGTTCCCTTGCTAGGCTATTGAACATTACCTTGGTTTTCTGCATGTTAATTTTTAGACCCATCGATCTGCTCTGCCTGTCTAACTCATTGATCATGATTTGCAGTTCACCTACTGAGTGACTCAGCAAGCCAATGTCATCAGCAAATCGCAGATTATTTAGGTATTCTTCATTTATTCTTATTCCCAACTGTTCCAAATTCAGGCCTCGAAATACCTCCTGTAAACATGCGGTGAACAGTATTGGCGAGATCGTGTCTCCTTGCCTGACGCCCATCCTTATTTGAATTTTATTGCTGACTTTATGGAGGACTATAGTAGCTGTGCAGTTGCTATATATATCTTCCAGTATTTTGACATAAGGCTCTTCTACCCCCTGATTACGCAATGCCTGTATGACTCCTGAGGTCGAATGCTTTCTCGTAATCAATGAAAGCTATATATAGAGGTTGATTATATTCTGCGCATTTCTCTACCACCTGATTGATAGTGTGAATATGATCTATTATGGAATATCCTTTACGAAAGCCTGCCTGATCATTTGGTTGATTAAAGTCTAACGTGGCCCTCACTCTATTAGCGATTACCTTAGTAAATACTTTGTAGGCAACAGATAGTAAGCTGATCGGCCTGTAATTTTTCAAGTCCTTGGCGTCTCCCTTCTTATGAATTAAGATAATGTTTGCATTCTTCCAAGCTTCTGGTACAGTCGAGGTCATAAGGCATTGCGTATACAGGGTGGCAGTTTTTCTAGCACGATGTCCCCTCAATCCTTCAACAGATCTGCTGTTACCTGATCCTCGCCAGCTGCTTTTCCCCTTTTCATTGCTTCTAAGGCTTTCTTTACTTCATCTTTCGTTACTGGCGGGATGACGCATTGCTGTGCACTGCTGTCTTTCTCATTAACGCTCTGATTACATTGGATACTGTACAGGTCTGTGTAGAACTCTTCGGCTACGTTAACTATCTTATCCATATTGCTGATGACATTGCCCTGCTTGTCTCTTAATGCATACATCTGGTTTTTACCTATGCCTAGTTTCCTCTTCACTGTTTTTAGGCTACCTCCGTTCTTTATAGCATGCTCGATTTTCTCCATATTAAACTTCCTTATGTCGGCTACCTTGCGCTTATTTATTAACTTTGATAGCTCCGTTAGTTCTATTCTATCGGTAGGGTTAGATGCCCTCATGTTTTGGCGGTTCTTAATCAGATCCTTCGTCACCTGAGATAGCTTCCCGGTATCCTTTCGAACTGTCCTACCGCCTACTTCTACTGCGCACTCCGTAATTATTGATGTCAGATTATCGTGCATTGAATGAACATCAAGATCATCTTCCTCAGTTAAAGCCGAATATCTGTTTTGCAGCGCTATCCTAAACTCCTGTGCTTTCCCTCTTACGGCTAACTCGTTAATGGTCTTCTTCTTCACTAGCTTCTTCCGATCCCTCTTCAAGTCTAAGCTAATTCTAGACCTTACCATTCTGTGGTCGCTACAACGCACCTTTCCGAGGACGGCCACATCCTGAATGATGCCAGGTTAAGCGCATAGTATGAAGTCGATTTCATTTTTAATCTCACCATTGGGGCTCTTCCAGGTCCACTTCTTGTTTTCTCGTTTGCGGAAGAAGGTATTCATGATCCGTAAATTATTTCTATCCGCGAATTCGACTACTAACTCTCCCCTGCTATTTCTAGAGCCTATCCCATAGTCACCTACCGCGTGGTCGTCAGCCTGCTTCTTGCCCACCTACGCATTGAAGTCGCCCATCAGTACAGTATACTGCGATTTTACTTTATTCATTGCCGATTCTACGTCCTCATAGAAACTTTCAACGGTCTGGTCATCATGGCTGGATGTGGGTGCGTAGGCCTGCACCACTTTCACCTTGTACCTCCTATTCAGCCTAATTGCTATAGCTGCTGCCCTCTCGGTAATACTGTAGAGCTCCTCTACGTTGCCAGCTATATCCTTATTAATGAGGAATCCCACACCAAGTTCTCGTCTATCCTCTAACCCGCGATAGCACAGTATGTGTCCGTCTTTTAGTACTGTATACGCCTCACCTGTCCTCCTAACTTCGCGAAGCCCTATCACATCCCATTTAATTCCCGCTAGTTCCTCAAACAGCACTGCTGGGCTAGCCTCCCTAACTAAAGTTCTAGCGTTAAACGTTGCCTGGTTCAGATTCCAATGGCGGCCTGTCCGGAGCCAGAGATTCTTAGCACCCTCCGCTGCGTCACAGGTCTGACCGCCGCCGTGGTCAGTTGCTCTGCAGCCGCTGGGGACGGAGGGCCGAGGGTTAATTGGTTTGATCATAGAAGGTTGTGGCCAAGTACTACACCAGGGTGGCCAAATCCTGCTCTGGTGAGAGAGTGCGTTATCGGTTCTGGTCACCGAGATCAGGCCGCACTCCAGGCCTGGTTATGCAATTCCATCGACAGGCGGATTTTTTTTTTAACCCGGTGGAGAATTGCGCGGCACCAGGATTTGAACCCCGGTCCTCTTGCACGCGAGGCGGATGTTCTACCTCTACGCCATCGCTGCATCGCTGCAACTGCGTATACATGGGCATTAACCCATTAACGCTATCGCACCCTTAAAGGCGGAGCTTAAGTGCCGCCCCCCCCCCATTTTTTTATCGCTTTCTACTTGAGGAATAAATCTTCAAAATAAATAAAATGGACTGCTTAGCTTTCTAGTGGCCTCTATATACGTTTACTTATTCCATCGCAATCAGCACGTAAATATTAATGCCTTTAACTCGGATTTTTTACTCGTCTTTTCCGGCTTACCGCGGGGCAGCCTGCTCGGGCTGTTGCTTTTTTTTTATCTTTTCCAGTGACATCGCTAGTGCGATCCCCTTTCCTATTGAAATTCGTCTGTTCGTTGACGACTGCGCTATATGCAATGAAATCGTAGCAACTTAAGATCAGCGCGCGCTTGCCCATGCCATGTGGTATAGGTGTCACAAAAATGCAGCGTGCGTGCAGAACAGAAGTGGAGGCTTGTCTTCATTGCACGTGTTCTTCCTCTCCGCTACTGCAGCCTCCCGAAGAAAGCGGGGAGAAGACGAGACATTTCACGATGTTCTCATACATTTACTCTAAACCTGACATTGAACACCAAGACAGAAGGATCGCTGTGGTTACATGGCGGCCAAGAAGGGCGTGTGTGGTACCTAGTCCGCGCGTCTTCAAGGTAACTAGCAGTATATTGCGTGCTCTAGAGAATGCATCAACTGATTCCATCTCTAATGCTTATATATCAGTGCCGAAGGATATGAAGTGCTTATCGTCAAAATCTTTCCACCTTCATTATTTGCCCTCCCTGATTCCTAAATCATCATTTATGTAGCGTTTCAGCTAGCTCAGTCTGGCCGAGTTTTGCTTCTGCTTGGGCCTGTTCACCAAACTTTGGCCAATACCCCACCATGGGTATGTGCCATTCATTCAGAGGGAATAAAAACAGCTAGTGCTGAAGATTCAAACTCTCACTACTATGGTGTAATCACAAGACACTGCTGTCTCCGGGTTACAAGCCTACAGCAGAAGACTTCGAGACCTAGTCTGGAAGAACGCCAACACTTCAACTTGCATCCACGCTTCTACACATCCAGCAGCTCAAGCTTCCAGACGTACCGGCGTCATGCCGGGAATAACTAGCTTCGAAAATAGGCTTCAACAACCTCCCACTTCTGCTGGAGTGCATAAATCCGCCCTTTTTGCTGCGAGCCTCCCACAGTTGGAAGCGCGAGCACCAGTGACACCAATAGCCTCACGGAAAACATCGACGAAGATGGGTTTCGTGAAGTCCGCCGCAAATGTCCTGCAGCCAACTTGGGCACCAGGGAATCGTCGACCACCGCAACTAAGCCACCAAGATAGATACTGTTTGTTTCAAGACTTTACCCGGACTCTACCACGGGCGCAATGAGGAGAATAATGCAAATTGCACTCGAAGCAAACGCGTCTGGTAGCACAAAACTGAAGACCAGGTTTACGAACAATGCATCCTTCTCTGTTGAAGTTGATGCTGATAGATATGAAAAAATCTGCAACGCGCAGCAACCTGAAGGTTGTCTTTTCCGCTCCTTTTTTGCTTTTTTGCGGGAAAGTAGGAAATGTAAGATCCCACTGAAATCAAGTCTGACGAAAATAATTGTCAAAATACATTCAAGTTCTGCGACAAGAACGTCCGTCGTTTAAGGAGCAAAACAAAAACGCTGTCTGAAAATGTCATGGCTTGCAATTACAACATTTATTCTTTAACCTGATATCCAAAGCAAGAAATATTTTATGGCACAATTTAATGTTCAACGTAAAGACAGAGATTACCAGACCCGTAACCAGATTTAGGGGGTCGGCGTTCTTTCTGCCGTTCGTCCGTCAGTTAGGTCGCTCACGAAGGCTGACCTCGAATGTCAAGCTGAGTGTGTGTGGTTAGAAGTTTTTGTTCATGGCGCAAAAAACCTGCTACTTGGGAACTGCTATTTCCCGCTGGCTTCAGGCGTTTCAGTGTTGAGGAACTCTCTTAACCACCTCTATGACAGTACTGACTTCAACAAATACGACTTGCGCATTGTAGGCGACTTTATTTTCGCGGACTCTACTGGCCTTTCTGACACTGCTTATCACTATCAAGCATTGTAAAAGTGCAAGATAAAGTTAAACCACCTCTATGACAGTATTGACTTCAACAAATACGACTTGTGCATTGTAGGCGACTTTAATTTGCGCGGACTCTACTGGCCTTTCTGACACTGCTTGTCACTATCAAGCATTGTAAAAGTGCAAGATAAAGTTAGAAGTTTGCACAAAATTGCTAGCTTTGCGCAGCTAAAACAAAAGATCTACCAACTGAGTCCAAAAGGAAACCTGCTAGATTTAGCCTTAACCAACGTTTGCGATTGTGTTATTTCTGAGCCAACGATATCGCGTGTGGCCGTTGATATTTGGCATCGCCTTTCGAAGGCAGTGATATCACCCTCTGTGGCTTTTAAAAACAGGCCAGCCGTCTCGCGCAATGATTACAGCAAAGACGGCTACTAAAAGGCTATGACTGGGCGCCCTGAGCTATTTCTGAAACGTCGTCAACAAGGCAGACGAACCCTCACAAACGTTGCCAAACTATAATACGAATATTTGTACCTAAAAAAAATGGTCTAAGCGACTACCTACCGGCACTAGTTCTCGAACGAACGTCAGAAAGAGATATGTCGAAAACTGCGTTATCACAGACGATTTCGCACAACGCTGGTGTCTTTAGGGTACGAAAAATATCGCGCTTGTCGGAAGAAATGCAAACGCCTCTACCACTGCGACTACACTGCTTACATGCAGTCTATAGATCAAAAGTTTAGGCACGCTCTGAGGCGGTCTGGAAGTACTCACAAGGCTCATTTGGTCGTCAGGAACATAAAGAATAGTTCTATGAGAAGGTCCTGACACAATGTTCGACCCCTAAGCCCGACGCAAAGAGCTGGCCAAACATTTCGCTTCAGTTTATGAAATATTTCTCACCACCACCACTCCCTCCAGTAATAACTGCTGTTCAAATGATCCTTTGTTGAATGCGCCCTCCCATGAACCTTCCGAGCTAGAGCTGTTGGTGCACTACCGCCTTAAAGGTGCTGCGGTGCAGAACAAAAACATATGTTTGTAATCACGGGTTGTACCAGTATACTGACAGCTGTCTTGACATAAGTTTTTAATCTGTTTTTGCGCACGAAAAGGTATCAATATTGCTGGAAGCTATCCATGATAGCACCCGTGCACAAAAAAGGAGCCAGGACTGAAGTGCACAGCTGTAGACCTATCTCACTGCTACATCTCTAACAAAATTTTTCAACCGAGTGGTACACACCAATGAAATCTTTTGCGTGAAAAGTTGAATGAACTTCGAACAGCGTGGCTTCTTTTCCGGGCGTTATGTTGAGACAAACCATGCTTTTTTTAATTTTGTTGCCCCAAGGGTTGCAGCAGGAGGAAAGGCTGATGAATTCGCAAAGCTTTGACCTTCTCAGTCATGAACTGTTCGCTTGCAAACTCTGATAATAGAGAGTCGCACCTGTTCTCTGCGAATGGATTGAAAGTTACTTTTTCGACGACACAAATATTATCGCCTGCGGCGGCTACTGTTTACTAACTTACACTCCTAAAACTGAGGTACCGCTGGGGTATAATTTATCGCCTCTGCTTTTTAACCTGTTTATCAGTGATATGAAGGCTGCGTCTGGTACACACTGCTGTTTTTTGGTGATCTGAAGACCGTTTACTCAGTGTATTCGACAAAGGACTGTAACAAAGTACAGGAAGATATAGATGCAATATGCGAATTGCGCGCACGAAAAGTCCTTGCGCTCATAAAAAACGGTGGCAATTTCCTTCTCTAGAAAAAGTAACCAGTACTCCATAACTATAGCTTAGGTTTCAATCTTGTAAAGCTTTTTGTTGTTGTGCGTGACTTGGGTGTGTATCTCGACCCCTAGCTGATATTTAACGCTCAGGATAACAAAGTAACCATTCTGAGATTCCAGGCGTTGGAGGACATCACTCGTTCAGCAAGGTATTTCTGGTCGGAAGAGTGCCTTTTGCTGCTCTGTGAATCATTTCTTCTCTCCAGACAGGGTTTCTGCGGTGTGATCTGGAACTCATTGGCAGTTAAGCAGAGTACCAAGATTTAACGTGTAGAGAGGTGCTTTATTCGAACCCTGTATAGTCGGCACTTAGGTATAAGAAGCTACTTCGACTGTAACAGCCTGTTGTCGTCCCTAAAGCTGTTACACTCTCTACACGGCGGGAGTTACATGACGCTGCTTCCTTGCAGAAATGTTTGCATGGTGCGTTTGACTGTCCTGAGATTTCAGCAGCGCTTCATTTCCCTGTGCCTAGGCTACCCCGTAGCTGTCTACCATTCATACTGCTAGTTCCAAGTGTCTATGTCCAATTATGTGCACTTCGCACATGTTTAACATGTCTACAATGCTTCAGTAGTCTGCTAGAGACTTTTTTTGTGCAAAATAGTTTTACGCTACGCCGGCTGGCAACTCATCTGTTTGCTTTTTTTTCGTCCAAATTTTTTTTCCAATCATCACGGTGACGCATACCCACCTGCATATGTGCACATGCATTTATTTTATTCTAACATGTATGGAGAGATGTATCCTATTTTATGCTCCATTCATGCATCATTTAATGTATCACGTTGCATCACCGTTCAAGTAGAATTGCTGTTTGAGGGCGCCTAGATTATGAAATAAATCAATAAATAATGGTCCTAAAAGACACACTTAAATCAACCTGCCTATGGATACCGTAGTGCAAAACATGTTACACCCGTTTTTTGAAGGCATCGTCCTACGATGCAGCCCCATTTCAAACCGGTGGGGTGTTCGAAAAGATACTTTATTTATTTTAAAGGTGTCATTGAAGGTACTTGTATTGTAAGTAAATAATGTAACAAAATTTAGTATTTCGTCCTCTATGGCCAGATGTCTTCCACTCCTTGGGCCAGCAGTTCTGTTCAACATAAGTTGCGCCCTTTACTGCGAGCGAAGTCATCTCTTAATATACCTTGTATAAGATGCACCTACATCGCGAGTAAGGCAGTATTGTAAAGAGGTTTATTCACACATCGTTATACAAGAATGCCCTACGGAAAAAATAGGGCAATAGTGAGATGCTCAGCGAAAGTTAATATACCAGTGTTTACAGCAGGGAATAACAATTACATACATCACTGAGTTCATGTGCGATAAAAAACACAAAAATGTGTTGTGGTGTTGTATTTTACGGCACATAACCAAAAAAGGCTTCACGCACTAAACGCAATACACAAATTCATAATCTTCAAAAAGAAACACCTGAGAATAAAGTCATCAGTCACACCTTAAAATTCAGGCGCAGACATCCCTTTTTCTCGATCTGATCAAAGTCGTTATTTATACTAAGAAGAAGCAAACATTTTTCAATTACAATGCTACATTCGTAGAATCCAATTCTTTCTGAGAGGAACGTATTGTGATTGTTTTGGTGTATGATGATGATTACGGATTTTTATGGAGCAAGGGCATTTGTAGCTAAAGAGCGCCATGGCACAAAGCCTTTTCGACTAGCGAGGTTGGGGTCTGACACCCATTTCCCAAGCAATTCACCCTAAATAAGCCGAGCGCCAGGCCAGGGAAAAGCTTGTACAAATTGCATCACCGGTGGGTACTAGGCGGCCTTGGGAATCGAACCACGCACCTCCCGCAAGCGAGGCGGATGCTCAACCACTTGGTCCACCACTGCGGTCCTTGTTCGGTGTATAATGTTTTACCGCTACCAGTTGAGTTTACTCGTGTTTTATATTTTAAACGAGATTAAATCGTAATATTCTTCTGCGCATAGGGAGCGTTTTTAACCTACTCCTTCTATTTTCGACCCTAGAAAACCGCAGCTGTTATTTCTAGTCATCAAGCGAGCCGTTCGCTTATCAAAGATTGCGCCTGTAGGTGTCTTTTAAAAATTGGAAAACTTTGTAGTCTGCTGCATGGGAGAAACGCGGAAGCATTTGCGTTTGAACGTCAGCAATTTTTTTCTGCAAGTGATCGTTGCCACGTGACGCTTATCACGTGACCCTTAGATGGCGTCAACAACTTCGTTTTGCAAGTCAGCGTTTTCTAACATCAGTACGCACCATCAACACACTTTACCGTCGTCCACACCACAACCCGTTCACTTCGTGCCCTTCTAATACGTTCGAACAGACGACCCTTCGTGGCGTATGCGCTGCGTGCCCGCCTGTCACACAAAGGGCCTGGGTTTGGACCGCAGTGCTGCGAACTTCATTTTCGAAGGGTCATTTTCGTGCGGACACGTTCTGCTGACATGCTCCGCCGACCATTTTTCTGTACGACCATTTTTGTGCGGACACGCTCTGCCGCAGGTACTGCACACGCCACTCATGAGACAAGAAATGCTTTCGCATTAATAAGAAAGCATGCTTAAACTTTCTTTGCAAACTTGCCTGGTAATCGAGCGAATCTGTTAAACCGGTCTAGCATCACAGAAAGCCGAAATATGAACTTGGTCTGTGAGTCATATTGAAGTTACAATTAAATCAGAATATTGTCGTTCAGTATTGTGAAATACTGAACTGGGTGCAATATACCAAATACTGCACCCACCCCATAGAGCTGTGTGGGCCCGCCATAGGTAACGCATGACGGCGAAAAAGTGGCCGGGGATGCAAGAATCTGTGCACAGGGTGTCCGGGGGAGGGGGGGGGGCGGCGATAAGGTGTATCAATTGTATTAGTTTGCGGGGATAGGCGGCCGCACCTGGCACAGGACCGAGTTAGTTGGGGAAATGCGAGAAAGGCATTTGCCCTGCAGAGGGCGTAGTCCGACTGATAGTGATGATGATGTGGTGTGTGGTGTCCGGCGGTAGATCATTCCAGCCCCAGGAAGACTTGATAAAATATTTACCACAAGTGAGCGGTGGTGTGCTCAGCAGGATCGAGGACAGCCTTGTGATCCCTTACGCGCCTCGAGAAGCAATGAGCCCCTATAACTGAAGCCAATGATGCAACTACATCTGGGGCCAACTGATGCATTGAGAGTTGCATCAAAGTTGTATCTATCCAGAAATATAATGGCTCTGTAGGTTGGCTTGATTTCAAGCTAGATAGCCTAACGAAATATAAGACATCAGTGTAAATGAAACGGCTTTCAAGAGCCCGAGTTTTTTTCGAATTTAATGCAGATGAGACTTGTGAGGGTCCTGCAATGTTGACGCCCATTCTAATCTAACAATAGTTGGATATTTTAATCATATTAGGAAGTTCTTAAAGCGCCTTGCTTTTGGTCTACCGCCTCCCTGCCATGGAAGGCTGCCATATTCACCTGTCCATGGTGCAACGACTGGTTCAGGTACCAATATTAGAATGGTGCAACGAATCAGACTACTCATCAGAATCAAAAACTGCACGACCAAAAAAGTTGTCAAGAAAGCTACTAACGGCATGGTCTACAGTAAAATTAGTCCTCAATGCGTAATTTTGAAGGATTTGGAAACCTGGGCGGCTCATAGTTTTCCAAAGTTTATGAACGTTGCTGAGCGGCATAGACAATACGACTAATGGTAAGAAAGAACGTTTGGTTTTGACAGCTGCTGAACAGGACATTTTTGTGTTGAATAGGAATTTTTGCATGCCCATTCGGTACTAAAGAGTTTGGAAGTTCGAAAAAGTATTTTCTATATTGTACTGAGAAGCTTCAGCTCCACGGTAAACCACTGTGCCAATGATTTTTTAAGTATAGTGAGAGTAAGAATGTGCGTGTCTATTTGTCTATGCAAACTACTTTTCAAAACGGAGTGGTTTATTTTCATTGCACGTTTAGGAAATGCATTAGAAAAGTACGTGCCGGAATTCTTGAGTTAACAGTCAGTAGTGATAAGAATATTAACAGTTTAAAATATGAATGTTAAAGCTAATCTGCATCAGCCACAAATTGATGGAGAATGTGAACAAAAAGATAAATCCTCTCGCCTACAGCACAGGTGGCAGAGACAAGGGGCAAGAGACTATTACACAATGCTACTAAGTGCCAGTTGCAGTATAACAACACACTTGACACTCAACAACGCATACGGTCGACGCTGATATTTCGAATAAAGCTGTATGATGCAGTAATCTCCCACCGGTTTATTATACAGATGTCCTAATATTATCAAGCAAGAGTAATCAAAATTGCATACATTTGTCATACAGATATCTACAAAAACACATGAAATGTATGACATTTGTATCACAACGCGTGCATGAGGTTATTGCATCATATAACTTTTTCCAGTATATTGGCGATATCGTAAAGACAGATTACACGCTTGAAAACCCTGTGTAAGTTTTGCATAGGAAATTCGCGCAGCATATCGAACTCCAACTTCGCCGGTAGTTCGATACATCAGACGGCACCCTTGGCAGTGGCATTTTTTCCAGCGACGTCTTCGAGAACTTCCCGGGCACGGATACGGGTCGGCTGCGTGTTCTCGTGTACCAGCTTGCAGCGCCGGTGCTGTGAAGCAGCGTGACAAGGTGAATGTAGGGTGTGACTGAGGGTGGCCCTCGGTCCTTTGTCATTTTCCAGGCCACATCACTGTCTTGCGGTGAAGCCAACCTAACTAACAAGCCCAACGGTGGCTATAAAGGCGTTGCGGAAACGAAATGTAACTTAATTTCAGTGAGCGTATATTCTATTCATAGTGTACTGGTAAAAAGATTAGACATTGTAGGCAGCGGCTAGTTCCAAAGCACCGTCCGCTGCGGCTTCGATGAGAAGCAGGCTGAGCCTAACAGCGCCTAGCGAGCAATGTGCTGCCAGCACGTCGCTACAAGTACCGTGTCACCAGCTTCTATGTTACAGAAAATTCTATATATTTGCATGTTCTATACATCTAATTACTGATATATCTATGTATTTTGTGATCCTCATCGAATTCATACATCCAGGTTCGACTATAAGTAAATAAACAAAATAATGCTGGAGACCAGGACGGAGCACGTGGAATCATGTTGTATGAAATATATGACGTACAAAATGCTGCTAAGAACCCAGCTTGTGCAGCAGGTGGCCGAGGAGAAGCACAGCCAACGCTACGAGCCATGGTTAGCGAAGGAAGGGAGGGAAAGGGAGGTGGGGCCGCACACCCAAGGCTACGGGGAAGGGAATGAACAGCCCCAAGACACTCTAGTGAGTCTCAATCGAAACCTATTCGGCTAGCCGCTTCACAAAGACTTTTGCTGCAAATTGGCCGCCTCAGAGAGACTGTTGCCGGGAGAGCGCTTCTACAGCGCCTTCGAAAGAGATCTGAGTCCCGGGCGTACTTGGCTTTAAATACTCTTCGTTCTCTGGGTCTCGACCTTCGAGATCGACCTAAGACGTTGAAGCCACCTTGGTCCTTTCCGAGCCTCGATTGTTCCTTGACAATTCCCCACGTTCGCGCTAAGCGGAATTCTCCTTTAGCGGCAATGCGTTCGCTCGTACTGGAACATCTTGAGACCGAATATGCCAGTCATCTTCAAATTTTTACAGACGGCTCTGTGGACAAGGTCAGAGGATCTAGTGCAGCTGCTTTTCATATTCCGTCTTTGAAGTATGATTGGTCTGTTCGTTTTACTAAAGTCGTGTCCTCCACAATGGCCGAAAGCGTTGCCATTGAGGGAGCTCTAAAGAAGCTACGGTGTTGTACGCCTCAACCTACTGTCATAATTACGGATTCAAAATCTGCCCTTCAAAGGTTAGAGTACGGGTTCCCCACTGATTCCTTGAGTCTTAGATCCCTACGTTTGGTGCAGAATCTACATAGCAAAGGCTTCTCTATACGTTTTCAATGGGTGCCCTCGCACATAGGTGTCTTAGGCAACGAGATAGCAGACAACCTCGCCCATACAGCTCTCTCCGGGATTCCAGTATATAGAGTCCCTCATGAAGTCAAGCAAATGTCCAGAGATGTGGTGTTGTGCCACTTCAGTTCTTTGTGGAGCTCTCCTCATCAGCCATGTGTGACCAAGGGTCTCAAAAGGTACCAAGCCACTTTGCTGCACCGCGTTCGCACGGATTCTGCTCGTACGCCGGCGTGGATGTATAAGACTGGCCTAGCGTTGTCACCATTGTGTTCAACGTGTGGTGTGTGTGGTGACATAGAACATTACCTCTTGTGCTGTACTTTGTACAACGCGGAACGGGCTGTGTTATTCGGATCCCTCAAGAAGGCAGGAGTTCCTCACAGTTCTCTTCAGGACATCGTTTTCCCACGCGGGAGACAGTCGAGTAGAAGGGATGCTTCTCGCCTTCTTCTACTTTACCTGCAGGACACGGATTTGGCCTCCACATGGTGACCTCAGGAGTGTCTATTTGGGTTTTTGCGGACAGTGTTTCTGTGATTTCTATTTAAGTGTCGCTACGGTGGAGCAATTGCCGGCAGCAACTGCAAGGCTAATCCCACCGGTAGTTTATAACCACTCAACTCAACTCAACTACACAACGCCTCGTACTGTCTCGCCAATCTTCGGATGGGGCGCGCGCAACACCCGCATTCACGTGACCATCTCGTGCACTCAGCCTTGCGCTACCTCCGTCGTCTTCGGGTGGTATGCACGGCCGTAAGACTCCGCCAACCATTGCGAAAAGCCTCTCGGACGCTGCATGTAGGCGGGAAACCACATTTTTAGCGCGTCCCACAAATATCGCTTCATTTCGCATTTTGCGCAACAAGCTTAAACGTCCTCAGCTTTCTTGCCTTTTTTTTGTAGGCGCACTACGCTGGTGCAGTAGGCTGAAGGAAGGAAGTGTATCTGAAGAAAGGAAGTCCATGGTATTTATTGTGTCTGCTTCAGAAAAGTGACTTTATTAACACCCATGCAAACAATGAATGAATGAACGAATGAATGAATGAATGAATGAATGAATGAATGAATGAATGAATGAATGAATGAATGAATGAATGAATGAATGAATGACAAGATCAAATATTATGACGGCCTAGATTCAAGCGCACTTTATGCACAAAAATTAGGAAACAGCGCGCGAACGCACCAACTATTGGCAATTTCGGTGCCTTTTCTATACGCTGTTTTTGATTTCTCCTCCGAGATTCACCAAGAGGCCAAAACAGCCACCGCACCATCACCGCCTTCGTGGGAATCGAGCACGTCGTGACCAATGACGATGCTCGCCTTTCGATGCATTTAATGTCAATAACGCCACGACGACTGGACTCCTACAACAACAAGATTACTGCGGCAGAGCCAGCCGGCGAATCGCTGATGTTACATTGGGAAAATTCTCTCCTTCTCAGAGAATTTGCGGCATTAAATTGGACCTAAACGGAAAAAAAAGTGCATCATTTTATGCATTTCAACGAATTACGAGAGAATGCAGAAAATGTTTTTCGGTTAGAGATATTAGAAACAGGCTCGAAAAAAATTTGCGCTGCTAATCAACAACATCGGTGATGCTACGGATGTTGGTCGCGTGAAAAAAAAGGCGTGTTTCATCACGCGTAATCTGTCTACCCCTTCTATATATCGCTCAATTACGCTCGTATTTGTCGCTCAGCAAATGTAGCCCCATCTCCAATGACGCCTTGTCATTGAACGTAGCCGGCTCAGAGCTTTCGTTGGGCAATAACATTCCAACCTAATTTGTTCTGTCAGTTCATTAACCTCAGGTGTCGCTCTACACGGCGGCTTGATCAATTTGAGAGTATAAATGCGATAATGATGGTGAGCTAAGGCAAGTCTGAATTTAAAAAGTCTTGTACAAATCGAGTTCATGAAAGTCATTTACGTGCTTGTTCCTTTGCCTGCGCCCATAAGCAGACATCCTAAATGAATAAAGCTTGAAAGTGGAATGTTCACAACTTTCTTTTTTTTTTTACGCGAAGCTTTCGGTCGCAGTGGCGGGCAACTTTTCACACTGGCCACGCCTGCTTGCAATACGCAGTGGAGCACGCGATAGGAAGCGCCAACATGCGCACGAGTAACACGTGGGAAATTTTTGCACCATGGCCTTCATCAATACCTGCAAAAAGCAAGGATTAATGGAATCATGCTGCTAAAAAAGCGGAGAGAAAAGTGCAGATTTTCCAAATTGCTGCAGAAAAAAGCGCCCAAAGTAGAAATTTTACGGCTTCGCAAAAGACAATTTTCGGTTGCAGCATTCTACATCCCTTGCTGCGGCGTGCTACAAACGCGCTCGATCACGTGCTTGATGCCGGGTTCTGCGCCCTGTCTTCTCTTTCCTGCAAATTGGGTCACACTCCCATCTCCCTGGCGCGCGTCTGGAATGCGCTGATGAGCCGCGCTGACCTGGCCGACGCAGCTTCCGGGCGCGGTCGCGTAGCGCACATCACTTCCGCCACCCCTGACATTAGGGAAGGATCGTGTCAATGACCGCGCCGACAGGCTGGCAAAGTTCAAGAGGTTCGCCGGGGCGCGAATAGCATGCCGTCTTGTGGGACAATGAATGGCGCAATGACTGCATAGCTGCGACGCTTCAGAGTTTAATGAAAGGCGGCCTAATGGCGGCACATTTGTTTCCCTACTAGTCCCACGCGCACCTCTCGTTTTTAATGCGCTGTTTTATTTCTTTTTTTCTCCCTCTCTCTCCCTTCGAAAGTGAGCTCTGCTGCCGGTTCAGGGGGCGTTACCCCTTCCGGAAATTTTTTCAGCGCTGGCGGCTTTTGCAGTGTGAGCGTTGTCGCCGTTAAATTCTTGCCACGCGCTCCAAAAGTGCTGACCAGGCCCCTAAGGCAACGCTCTTGCACGAATAACGCGCTGCGGGGAGCAGAAGTAGTGGTTTCTAGCTTCACGAGGACGCATATTCAACTCTGAGCGAATCCCTCCGGCAAAGGCCGTTCGAGAGAAATTCGCACCACTCAGCGGCAACCCTACTCGTACTGAGGGCCGCGTCTGGAGCATGCAGTCTGCATCGGTCAGTGGCTGACTCGAGAGGGAGAGTCTGCACGCATACTTGTTCTGAACGGCTGCAAACCATTCGGTACTTCGCAACGATACGCACTGAAGTGCACACGAGCCTTGCACGCTGCTCTTTGCGACTTGAATGCGTATAGTGCACACTGAATGGACAAAGACGTGCGGTAAGACACCGCAGGACGTAGCGCAACAGTGAGCAGAAATTATATTTAACACAAGGATGTTTAAATAGAAAAAAAAAGCACTTATGTTTTATTGAATAAAATATCGCTTCGTATACTGTAGTTACGCTACGTCACACTCAGTCTCACCGCACGTATTCGTACATTCTGCCTAAGCTGAGCCCATTTAAGTCACAACGAAATGCGGTACCAATTGTCCCCGTTCTCCGCATTGCTTTCTTCTACGGTGAGCGCGAGTGCGTTCGCCCCAGTACCGAAAGAAAAGCGAGCGAACTGAAGTGACCGCCTGTATCTCCGATTCCTTCGCTGATCACGGAGGCTCCGCATGCTGGCGCGCGCGCCACCTGTTCCCGCGGAGCTTCGTGAAACAAAAACCCCCGCCGCGTTCGGCGGGTGGACCACGATGGCCGAGGAGTTCAACGATCCCGGTAGTGCAAATGCCACCAGGGCGCGAACCCGGCGCTCGCTCGCTGAAGTCATGCCCGGAGTTCGGCTCCGGGGACGCGTGCCATTGAAGCGCCGGCCGAAAACCGCGGCACCGCTCCCGCCTCCGGTTTGTAAACAAGAATGTGGCGCCCGCCGGTGGTCGTGCGTCGTTCATTCATTGCTCGTTTCGGGCTTCGAACGAGGGTTGATGATGCAGCAGGTTGGTCGACCGTAACCTCAAGCGAGTCCTTTCTTCCCAGAAATTGGCGCAAATGCACGCCATGTACACATTATTGGTTTCAACTGCGGTCCCGCCAGTCTCGCGGGGTCGCTAGTTCTCCAACGACGGAGAAGTTGCGGAAGATTTGTCTCAGAGTCAACGCTTCGCACTGCGCGCCTATTTATTTGTTGTTATTTCTTTCTCTCTCCTCCAGTCCGCATCCGTGCCGCTCGCAGCAACATTCGCAAGGCGAGCAAGTAGAACCTCTACTTTCGCACTCTACGTCTTCCCTAATCGTGCACACAACCCGGAAAAAAAAAAAAAAACCGCAGGATTTAGGTTCTAGGGGATCGCCCGCACATGTCAGATGCAGCAGCGTCTAGATGGCTCGTCTAGTGTTTGTTCCAAAGCCATTCAAAACTTTAAACACTGGGCGTTTTGGGCAACGATTAAAATTTAGAGCTCTTTCGAGTGGTAAAAACACGATTTCTACAGAATATACTACTACACTCGCTTTTTCGCAGCTACAGCAACAGAGACTGGGCTCTTCTTTATTCGTTGTCGTGTTTGTTGCAGGAAACAGGAAAATTGTCCAAAACTGACACTTTTTCGCAATGCTGCTAGCTCATCTCACGTACAGAGTCCAATGCGTCCAAAGCACGTATACACCGCGCCGTAGTCGAGTGGTCTGATGCTACACCGCACCGTGGAATTTTTTAATGCACCTTTTCAAGATAAAAAAGAACACAGCCATCATGTCAGATACTTAGCCAGTCATAAAATTAAGCGGCCAAAAGCATCCAATGGCTTTGTACTGAGCGGCTGCAGGCGGTATAATATTGGAGCACGCTGGCCTGGAACATGTGCGTTCAAGTCGCCTATTGGCGCGTAGTACGCAGATCTTGTACAGACTGCTTTGATGCAGTTTTTCTCGAGCATCGAAAATACCCCGCTCCGTATTATGCGTAATTAGCGGTCAGCGCTCTCCTATTGGGGCCACAATTTCGAAAGCGCCACATTTGCGTTTTCAAGCCGTTGGTGCCATCTGCCTAAAATTTGCGAAACTCGCACTACGGCGAAGAATGCCGCGTATTCATTTCCTTACAGCCGTTTCTTTAGCCCAGCCGCATTCACCAGAGAAAAGCAAAACATAAGTTGCCGTCTTTGAAAGCGCAATTCGGTTTCTGCTTCGTTTTTATTGTGACCGTAAATTTCGGTTACTAGATGATTGGAGATATTACTATACATGCTTGTTTTCAGGCGATTGGAGCAACATTTCTGCTTCAAGTTCGATGACATTGGATGTGCGTACCGAACACATCAGGTGGCCAGACACGCGGCGCCGTGTTCCAGCAAAGCGCTTGCGGTTCACCGAACTAGGTGCTTGTGACGCTCTTTTGCAGCTGCAAGCGCAGCGCGCTTTCATTGCGTGGAACTTGTGCCGAAAATGAGCTCGGGATCTTTGCGGGCGAACTGACGGCCTGCTGCGAATGCTCTTATCGCGTGGATTCGTTCCCCCGAGTGGGGAGGGTCTTCGTCTGCTTGCGCTCGGTTCGGTGCCACAGCAGCTGCAGCGGGAATCGAGCTGTATGAAATAAAAATCATAAACAACGAAGTAGTGGAGCCTGAAAGCGATGACAGCAGCAAGAATTTCTTCGGCGAGTAGCTGACTTCTCTCTGTTGTGAAATACTGTATCCACTTCGCAGTTCTGGCGTCTGACTTTCATCCGTCCATTTTCATAAACTTTTATTCTGCCCCATCAGAGCGCTGAAAACGAACTGTCACCCAACCTGCTCACTTCCGGCAGCGGCAGACTTGAGGAAGTGAGCCCTGACCGGAACTACACTACCGACGCGTCTTCTCTCCGTCCGAGCCGCGCAGCGTTCATTCAGCGCCTCGCGTGGCGGCGTCTTTGTTTTCCCCGCCTGTATACACACACAGGGCCTGGAGTTCAACGACCCCAACCGCCGCCGGCGACGGAAATGGCACCGGGGCACGAACCCTGCGGCGCGCGGTGACGTCATGCCCGGGACCGGGCCACGCTTTCCTCCTCTCTCTTTCCCTAAATAGCCTCTGCGGTGAGCGTGGGAAAAGCGGGTCAGCGGTGACGTCACCGGCCGCTCAGCGCCATTCAGCCAGGCAGCGCCACGATGTTGCTCTTTTTTTTTTCCTACATCTGGGCAAAGCCCGTTTTTCACGCCGGTTTCCCCGGTGATGATGGGGAAGGAGTGAGCGTGCGGTTCTTCCTTGCCGGCAGTTACTTTTGGGGAAAGGGTAAGACTAAGAACAAAGTGACACACGCCCGTCACGGTTGCGGTCATTGCGGCGGATCGGAAATATTAGATTATGCAGCGTTCGTATAGATTCTGCACGTTTATAGATGTAATACGGTGGAACCCGCTGGATGGCTGTGTTGCGTGCTCAGGAAAGTCTCCCTGCTGTGCTCGTTTGCTGCATCATTGGAGATGGAGCAGTCGTACACAGCAGCAGCTTGGGCAGATTGGCTTCCTTTTGGTGGTTTGGCGTGGAATCTCATTCCACTCGCCAGTTTAGGCAGCGCTCTCTGCAATGACGCTGGCAAGAGGCGGCTTTGCGGTCTACCAAACCTGGATCACGTCCCGGTGCATTCCGTGGCCCCGGCGTCTTTTGGCGTGCATCAGGGTCTTCCAATCGCACATAGCTAAGTATTGCAAAACACATGCGGTGTTTCGTCGCCACACAGTATATTGTAAATGTAAAAGGGCGAAGCGTGACCCGTGTTTTGTAGGTATCAGCATGACGCCAGGAATTTCTATGAGGATGCTATTAGAAAAGCCTAGATCTTTAGGTGTTCGCGTGTAAACAGCCAAAATTGGCATCCCGGAATTGGTCCGCGTTTATTTTGTCGGATTCAAGCGAATCCATTGCGATTTTTTGCAAAAGTTTGAAGAAAAAAAAAATGCTTCACCTCTTCCACCGGCCTTGACCACGAGAAAGCAGTCAGAAAAGCAAAAAAAAAAGTAATAAAGTAGTGACACCGATAAGAGCCGACTAAGCATCCGATTCAGCAGCCAGCAACCGCTGCATCACGTGTAGGTAGCAAAGCCCTTTAAACACGTGGAGTGCGCAGGCACCAGGAATAGATGCACCGAGACGAGACAGCAAACGAGAGAAAGCATGCTATCCTTCCGACTATATTTAGGGTCGGTCACGAGCTACGCAGAGAGAATACAGTTGCATCACCCGATGAGCTGAGCTCCGAACAACTCCCAAGTTAAAGGTTTGCACAACATTCCGTGACGTGGAAACAAGTTTCATGCAGCACATTACTAAGCTTGCTGAGAATAAGTAGGAGCCAGGTTTTACGACGTCAGGATGCCATTTGTGGTAGCGTATTTGCAGGGGTGGAAGCTATCCTTGCTTGGCTCATGACATCATTTGTGCATATTTGAAATATATAGCAGGAATATAAAGAGGTCGAACTTTTTATTTTTTATTATCATTAGTATTTACATTGCTGCTGAACAATAGCATCTATTATATACGACACCTATTTATGGTTTTTAGAGCCTAAATGCGTGTCTAATCCGGCTTCTTTTGGTGGCTTTGTTTCCGCCTTGGTGATCGAGCGTACTGCTGAAGCCAACACAAGTTTATCTTCCATTGGCAGTCAAGGTGTCACATATAATAGGAATTCTAAAATAAAATTATGAAGGAAAGAGGTATGAAGAAGACGAAGAAGTTGGCTATAAGGATGACGTGGATCAACCGGACGCTAAAGAAGATGAAGAAGAAGCATTCGGTGAGGTGGAGAGAGATGTTTGGTGGAGAAGAGAAGAAGAAGAGGATGACGGCAAGGATTACGTGGACTAACGCCAAGGCTATAAAAGCGCGAGGGAGAGCTAGGCACGCGGCGGGAGGGGGGGCAAGAACGGAGAATCGGAGGCTCCGGGGGTCAGGGACGCTTCGGCTGGAAGAGAGCGACGCCGGCTACTGTTCCGGTGAGCTCGCGTTCTAGGGCTTCGCGGACTTCCTACCGTTCGTGAGCCCGTTCTGGGGAGTCAACGAAGGACGCTACCCCCTGCTACGGTCAGGTGTCTCCAGCGCTGTTGCCACCCATTTGGGTGGTGCCCCCCACGCCAACATCACCGGCATCACCTCCACGGGCGCTTGGACCGGGAGCTGGTACGACACAGCCAACGACGCCGCCAGCGACGCCAGCCCAAACACGTCGAACGCCACCTCGACGCCGGCTACTGGACCCATACAACGCCACAGCCGCAGCGAACTAACCATGAGCACGAACGCCGACCACTAACAGTAGAACGCTAGAAGTAGACGCTGGTAGCAGTGTTCCCGGGTCGTGTGCATTTAAAATCGTTGTGTTTTGTGTGCTAGTGTGTGTGTGTCACGTAGGGTGTATTAAATGTGCGTCTGTGTGGGTACACCTGTCATCTAGTCCATTCTTTCGGTCCGAGTGTTCTCCGGGGAGATCCGGGACAAAGATAAATGGCGAGCCTGTGCCAGGATTCATTTCCTTGTTTCTTTTTTGCTTTGTCTCGGATCTTTCTCACCTACGGGTGAAAGTATGGATATGGCAAAAACGTTAGAACTGGCTCTCAAGCTAGGGTTAAACAAGGAAGAGGCGATGCGTCTCTATGACGAGGAGGGAAAGAGGCAGAAAGAGGAGGCAGATAGGCAGAGAGAGGAAAGGGACAAGCACGCGCAGACGCTCGCGAAGCAGATAAAAGAGCTCACGAGGCAGAAGAGCGAGAGGCTAGAAGAGCTCGCGAGGGAGAAGAACAGATAAGAAGGATAGAACGGGAGGAGTTTATTTTGTGGAAACAGGCGCATGTCGCGGGAGGATATGAGGAGATCACGGACAGTGATCAGCGTTCCGTAACGGATACAGAATCTCCAAGACCGGCCAGAGTCAGTTCAAGGAAGCTGATGCTCCTTTTGATGACAAAAAAGATTATTTGGACGCATATCAGCAACGATTCGAGGGATAGCTTTGGGGCAAGGCTGAGAGCGCAGTAAATGTTCCACGGCATTGAGCATGTGTTTAGTCGGAGAGGCGCTGAGTGTGTTTGGAAGGATGCCTGCTGCTTATTTCATGGACTACAAGAAAGTCAAAAAGGCACTCCTCCAAAGATTCAGGCTTACGGAAGGGGATTTTCATTACAGATTACGCACCACGAATCCGGAGGATTCTGAAACCGTTAAGCAGTTTTCCTGCAGGCTGACCAACTATTTTGATAGGTGGCTTGATATTTCAAACAGAGAAGAGTTTTGAAGGGGAGCGTGATAAGCTGGACACAGAGCAATTTTTAGCATGTTGCAGCGCAAAACTAGCGCTATTCCTGAAAGAAAGTTGTGCTCACTAGAAGAGTTTGCCGACACTGCAGACCAATTCCTCGAGGCTCAAGGGCTGAGAAATATGAGCAAGGCAAGGGAGGAAACACAAAAGGTCCCAGAGACAGATGCGACAAAACCAAGAGCATATAGTGGTGCATCTAAGGCGCCAGTAAGGTGTTTTCTCTGCGGCAAGGTGGGACACCGTGAAATTGGCTGTCGAAATAGTACCGTTGTCCAAAAGACAAAGGTTGTGTGTCAAGGTTGTAAGAGAAGGGGTCATAATCTGAATGAGTGCCGATACAGAACGCAGGACTGAGCTGCATGGATTGTCAACTCTAGGGTAGAACTTGTCACGCCACCTGAAGCTCCACACCTGAAAGGAGAGCAAACGCCACTGGGAAATGAAGCTGTGAGTGGAACACCCAAGTCGAAAGCAGCAATGCCGATGGTGGTTGGGCAAATAGGGAACCGTCCTCTATTGGTGCTTAGAGACAGCGGAGCCAACACAGTTTTGGTTCGGAGAAGCCTAGTGAAGGACGAGGATATTACAGGGGAAGCGTCGGTCGTCATTCTTGTAGATAGCACAGTAAGGTACCTTCCTGAAGCCAGAATTCTAGTGTCACGCCATATTATACTGGACAGGTAGCGGCAAAATGCGTAGACCAACCCATCTGCGATCTCATCCTGGGAAACATTACGGGTGCAAGAAATGTCGAAAACCCCGATCCCGAGTGGAGGATGCTCGACGTTGAAGAACATCCAAAAGAGGAAAGGCCCGCGACAGCTCAGACGGGTGCAGTCAGTTTCTCGTCGGCAGTGGATACAAGAGCTCAAGTGACAGCTCGAGCAACGCAGCGTTCGCTCTTAACTCCCGTTGCAATGTGCCTGAGCGTAACACCGGGCGAAATTGCAATTAGGCAAAGAGAAGACCCGATCTTGAAGGCCTGCTTCGAAATAGTCGGGGAAAAAGTTAAAAGAAAGGGGAGTCGTACGTCTTTCGAATATCAATTGGTTAACGGTCTTCTGTACAGGGAATGTATATTTAGCTCAGGAAGGCGGGTCCAACAGCTGGTGTTACCGAAAGATATGAGACGGATTGTGTTACGCTTAGGACATGACGACATTATGGCCGGACACCAGGGTGTTCAAAAAACGGTGTCTAGGATCACCGAGGAGTTCTGGCCAGGGGTCCAGAGTGACGTTAAATGTTTTGTTCGCTCATGTAACGTGTGCCAGCGCACACATCTGAAGGGAAGAGTTTGTCCCGAACCTTTGGGCAGAATGGCAGCCATTGACCTACCGTTTCAAAGAGTGTAATTGACATTGTGGGGCCTATCTCTCCAGTTTCCGCTAGAGGAAATAGATATGTGCTTACTCTAGTTGACGTGGCCCCTCGTTATCCTGACGCGATTCTATTGAAGGCTATTGACAGTATCCACGTGGCAGAAGGTCTTGTGGAGATGTTCTCGCGTAATGGGTTCCCGAGGGAAGTTTTGAGTGACCGGGGCTCGAACTTCACATCGGAACTAATGAAGGAGGTTAATCGCCTTTTGTCAGTAAGGCAGTTACTGACAACGCCTTACGATCCCCTGTGTAATGGGCTTATAAAGCGGTTCAACGGCACCCTCAAAGATATGATCATGAAAAGAGCCGCCGCGGTGGCTCAGTGGTTATGGCGCTCGGCTGCCGGCCCGAAAGACGCGGGTTCGATCCCGGCCGCGGCGGTTGAATTTCGATGGAGGCGATATTCTAGAGGCCCGTGTACAGTGCGACGTCAGTGCACGTTAAAGAACCACAGGTGGTCGAAATTTCCGGAGCCGTTCACTACGGCGTCTCTCATAGTCTGAGTTGCTTTGGGACGTTAAGCCCTATAAACCGAACCGAGCCTGATCAAGAAAATGTGCCCGGAGAGACCTACTGATTGGGATAGATATCTCATATCTCTTTTGTTCGCTTACCACGAAGTACCGCAAACCAGTCTTGGTTTCTCGCCCTTAAAGATGTTGTATTGAAGAACCGTTAGAGGTCTACTTATAATACTCAAGGAGCTGTGGGCTAATAAGGAGATTGCATCAGATCTCAAGACAATATACACCTACGTTCTTCAGTTGCGGGACAAGTTGGAGGAAACATGCAGGCTGGCACATCAAGGCCTGGAAAGGGCGCGCGAACGCTATAAGGGACACTATGATAAGAAAGCCACTCACAGAAATCTGAATCCGGGCGACAGGGTTCTCACCCTGCTGCCCACGGATCATAATAAGTGACTGATGCTGTGGTTAGATGACACAAAGAAGGTTTTCCAAGTAAATGTGTTGAAGAAATACGAAGAAAGGGGTCCCGTACGGCGGTAGGCCCTCAAGGTAGCATGCTCGGTAGTGGCCGAGGAGACAGATGATGTTGCCGAGGTGCCCACTTGCAGTGAGAAGAAAAGGGTAGGACGAGGTAAGGCACTAATCAACCCCAATTTGAATGAAGACACATTGTCACAGCTCTACTCCAAATCAATGGGGAGGTGTTTTCAGATGTGCGGGGCAAAACGGAGGTCATATGTTGAAAGTTAGACCTCTCTACAGATAGAGCCAACTAAATCGCTCTAGCTATCTCTAGAATGTATCTTTCTGGTGTTGTTGTTTATTTGTTGTTGTTGCTATTGTTATGCGATTATACAAGGGAGTGTGTTGTGGACATTAACAGGTGTATTAAGGACTCTGTACGAACAACGGCAGTGGTGTGTTAATGTTCTTAAAATGCAGTTTGGTGTGTTGTGTTAGTGGTGTTATTTTGGTCTGTGCTGGACATCTGCGGTGTGTTGTGTGCTGGGTCCAGAATCGCCACAGAAGATATTCGGTTGGCTGGATGGCTTGAAGATGAAGATGAAATGAGCAAATTTTCATGAAAAAACTCTTGAAAGAGGGGGCCCTTGTCACATATAATAAGTAATCTAAAATAAAATTATGAAGGAAAGCGGTTTGAAGAAGACGAAGAAGTTTGCAATAAGGATGATATGGATTAACCGGACACTAAAGAAGATGAAGAAGAAGCATTCGGTGAGGTGGAGAGAGTTGATTGGTGGAGAAGAGTAGAAGAATAGGACGACGGCAAGAAATACGTGGACTAACGCCAAGGCTATAAAGCGCGAGGGAGAGCGAGGCAATGGGGGGGGGGGGGGGGGGGTATGAACAGAGAAGTGGAGGCTCCTGCGGGTCAGGGACGCTTCGGCTGGAATAAGAGCGACGCCGCTACTGTTCCGGTGAGCTCGCGTTCTACGGCTTCGCTTTGGGGCCTTCCTACCGTTCCTGAGTCCGTTCCGGGTAGTCAACAGAGGACGCTACCACCGGCTACGGCCAGGGGTGTCTCCAGCGCTGTTGCCACCCATCCGGGTGGTGCCCCCAACGCCAACAACACCGGCATCATCTCCACGGGCGCTTGGACCGGGAGCTTGTACGACGCAGCCAACGACGGCGCCAGCGACGCCAGCCCGAACACGTCGAACGCCACCTAGACGCCGGCTACTGGACCCATACAACGCCGCAGCCGCACCGAATCCACCGTGAGCACGAACGCCGACCACTAACAGTAGAACGCTATTAGTAGACGCTGGTAGCAGTGTTCCCGGTTTGTGTGTATTTAGAGTCTTTGTGTATTGTGTTAGTTTTGTTAGTTTTGTGTGCTAGTGTGTGTGTCACGTAGGGTATATTAAATGTGCGTCTGTGTGGGTACACCTTTCGCCAAGTCCATTCTTTCGTGTGTGTGTACACCTTTCGCCAAGTCCATTCTTTCGTTCCGAGTGTTCTCTGGGGAGATCCGTGACACAAGGCTGCTAAATTTGCTTTGACGATGCACCTTTTGAGCGGGTGCAATCATGTTATGCGGAAAACAAAAAGCTCGGGGAACGACGTTTCTTGGGTGAAAGAGACGCAGTTGCACGCTCGGGGACACGCTTGGTTCCAGACTCCATGCGCTCGGTCCTGCTCATGAATTCTAGCATAATAATGCCATGCGACTAAACTCGGCTACAAGCACATCGGCACGTCGTCATCGTGAAACCTGGCCTCATTTTCGCCACCAGTTAGGACTATAAAATTCCTATAACACCATAGTTTCGGGACCGTTCCCGCCAGCATATCCCAAGGCCTACCAGAATATGCGAATATTGAATCGTAGCAGACTGACCCTTCAAAGAAGTGCAGCCCAGAATGTTCCGGATATGCCACACCGCTTTAAGCGCTAACAGCATGAGGCGATAATTCGCGGCGGCACGCCACACGATGGCTTCGCGTGATGGGCTGGCAGCCACCGAACCGCTGTCACTCATCGCGTCACTCACGTTTTGGGTATGCAGAAAATATCGCTCATCACCTGGAAACAGCTCGCGATACTAGCCAACATCAAGTGGCTTTGGGGGTACTTAACTCCCGGTGCAGCTGTTTTACAAGTGAAGTTTGTTTTTTCTAGCGCGGTTTCGGCGAAAAAGCTGGTGACGATCGCTTCGTCATCCATACTTCGAAACACTTGAGTGAAAGCTTGGTAGGAAAAATGACGCAAGAAAGGCTGCTGTGTTGTATATATTGCTGAGGAATAAAGGTCTCGGCGCCAAGAAATGTAGTTTGGCGCCACTGCGTGGTGTGCCGTACAAATGCAATGCATTAGAAGATGAACTTTCATCACTGCGTGATCGCACATTATCGTTTTAGTCTGAAAACGTTGTGCTGACGCTGTTGTTCTTCCCTGATGACGCAAGGTGACTGAATGTTGAAGCGGCGGCAACAGTGCAACTCTGACAATGCTCCACTGTATTGTAGCTTATTCTCGCTTCGTACTGGTGAAACCGGCAGGAACAGTATGCGACGGCCGTTGCCATCGTACGTCGCGTCGCAAGGGCACTCACTTCATGCGGTTACCACTCTGGACGGTGAAAAGATCGCTTCGATGTGAAACAATTTGGCGATCGTTTCTTTTTTCACATAACAGTGCCACCACTTCGATAAATGCAAAGTTCCTATTCCCGCCTGCTAGGTCGCATTTTCTTTGCCTAATGCATTTGCCTCACATTTGTGTTAAGATGATTTTTTCTTATAGAACTCAATCTCTTCCATCGAACGCTGCAAGAAATTACCACGACAGCTCTCCGTAACTGCGTTTCTTATTTTATGGCCACCAAATTGTAGCACTGATTTAATAACCTACATTTCATTATTGCAAAGGGAATTAAGCTGTCATCGAGGCGGAAATCTCACGTTTTGCGTCACGAAATTCCTTGATTGGTCGAGACAGGTCACGATGTTATCCAAACACCGTTGCGAGGTGCCTCTAAAGAAATAAAAGCGCTCTTATAGAAAAGAAAGACTCGTCGGGCAGGAATCGAACCGCATGCCTTTCGCACCATACCTTAGAATGAACAGTAACCACACATTAGATTACAGCAACACTTAGTTGAAGCTAAGATCACTCATTAGCACTATTAATAAGCGCTACTATATAGCTCTACTGTTTTGCGCTGATAAGTCCACTACTGCTTAGCGTTACTAATCAGTGGTACTAATTAAGAACATTTCTTAGAGACAACGCATTATGTCCATACGGCAATGCTGTAGCATTACTTATATCAGGTGCTTAAAAAGGGTCCCATTTTTTTGCGCGCGTTTAACTCGCTTTCCTAACCACAATACAAATACATTAACCAATGGGATCAGACGTCGAGAGTGTGCACAGTTAAATGCATGAATGGTTCAACAATCTATCTGCATTCAGTTACAGCTTCAAACTAAAAGTAAGGCACCCGACATTGTCAGAGAAGAAAAATACTGATGGCTCCTACCTGTATTCGCCTTGAAGCAGTGGTCCCCCGCTTTTGCGGTTACTGGTCATTTTTCAAAGTGTTTGCGCGATCTCTATAGTCCTCCAGCGTATGATATTAACACAAAGTTTAGCCACTTAGAAAGATAAATGTATTTATGTTTGAATGTTTCATCGGTATGCGTTGTTAGCAGCAATAATTATTGGTACGAGTAGTGATCAAAAAACATAGTGCCTAAAATAACACTTCTGTTCGACTTGCCTGCTTGCGTGCAGTGTTTCTCAAAAACTTCCGCACCAACAACAAGGCTTTTCTCAAGGGTTTAAATTAAACAATAATATTAACTTTGGGACGTTCTTAGCAGATCTGACTCGAGTAAATAGTTATTTAAAACCGACTCTCTAAAAAATAAAAATTACAAAAATGAGGCATATTAGAGCCTTAATAGCTTCCCATCTAATTGACAAAACACATGCATATCGGTCACACGACTGGCGCATGCATATTTTGTATAGTGTACAAAATTTCTCTGAGCCACCCACAGAAGTTTTTCGTTTTCGTTCTTTAAAGTTGACCGGCATCGCGAAAACGCAACCCATGTAGGTCTAGCCATAACTACCAGACCGGTACCAGCACCAGTACAAGACACTGCGAGGAACTTCGAGAGGTGGGACAAACACACACACGGACACACGTGAAAACACACGCGCAGACACGCACACGTAGGCACATGAGCACTTACCAAACAGACTGTGCAATCTGCGCCAGGAGGATGCCGTAAGGGCGGCCTCCCCTTAGCAATGCTCTTCAGCAGTTGAAGCACGCTTTAAGAAAGAGCGAAGGTCCATCAAGTTGAGCAACGCGGCGACGTGACTTTAGCAAAGAATTCTGCCGGGCTAGTTGGTTCTGCGCAAGCCCCTACATGAACAAAACAAAAAAGAGAGGCCGTAAAGAGAGGACGTGCCCGTCGTCCTCTCTTTTGTGTGTTGTTCATGAAGGGCCATCTTTAAAGTTAACATAACTTTGAGGCATCTAGGTTTTAAAAAGCTCCATCCGCGACATTTCTGCCCACGCAAAATCTATTTGCAGCATCTGTTCACATGAATTATAGCGGGAGCAGTAATAGCATAGCTCAAACCAAACTCAAGTTACGGGGTACAACGGCAGCTGTTTAACGGATCATCACCACACGCGTAACGCGATGTAGCTGGTGGTGGCAGAGGAGAAGAGCAATTCTTTTTTTTCTCACTGCGCGGTTCAAGTGCCGGCCTACTAATTGAGCCATTTATGCGTCTTTCTTTTCATCAAAACCAAGAAAGTGTTTAGAACGCGAATAAGCTTAGAAAGTCTAGTTCTAGTCTAACGTTATTTGCAGTCAAACCCCTGCTCTGAATGGGAGGAAACCAAAAACACATGACTGGCTCACTGTGCCGGTGGACACCCCAATCGCGCCGTGAAACTAAAGAACCAAATCTGGCTAAAAGCTTGTTTCCTGCTAGCGTTCATGTTTTTATCTTACGGCGCGGTTGCGGTGTCCACCGGCAAAGTAAACCAGTCATGCACCTTTTCCTTCTCAAATTCAGCAAATGGTCTTGGCATCTTCTAGCAACGTGGTCAAAACTGCAAATGAGGCTGGACTGGGAACTAGACTGTCACATTTGCTTCGTGTAAGCGGGCCCTGGACTGTGCTGAGTAGGAAGGTTCGAAAGGGACAGTCCATGATGCAAAACAACGCTATGAATCAGGCGTGTGTTCATTGCGGACAGCGTTTTAAGTCGCGTCCTGCACTCGGCCTGCACGCAACGACAGGTCTGTCCGGGCAGCGGCAGCCGCGTTTGAAGCAAAATGTGACCAAACTGACCTGCTGCAGTTCCTGTTTTCGGCCGCACTTTGTTGTTTTTAATTGCCTTTCGTTAGAGGTTAAGCATGCCTTAACCTCCTTGTCTTTTGTATGTGTGTTTCCGGGCACCTAGAAATGCGGAGTAGTTTTCTTTGAAATGCACGAATAATACAAAAAAAAGGGGTGATAAATTGGAATGATGCTTCTTTCACTCGCCATTATATTTCAGTCCTGATTCAATTGCAAATCTGCGTTCATTGGCTCTCTAATTCTAATTCAGACTCTATTCCAATTCCTACTACGCAACTACGCAAAATGTGTTACATTCAGAGGCTGCGGCGAGTCCTCATGCGACTACCGGCGCCGTGGTGCAGCGGTTAAGCGATGCGCCACTGCATTTGTAGGTGGCTGTGGCTGTTTCAAAGAGACCCAGGTTTGTCTTCCTGACCATTGCAAAGAGGCATAGCTGCCGCAAGCTTCATATTTTCAATGATAGCACTTTCGGGGGCTCTATATTTCTACGTAGGCCTGCTGTTATCGGAGTAATTTTCTTGTTAGTCATTTCCATTTTTGCTGAGTGACTCTTCGTCTGGCGTCTCCGCCTCATTCTTAAATGAGGAGAGGTAAAAGAAAGAGGGGCAGGGAGAGAGGGGGACATATGGAGAGAGGCGAGTCTCCCTAAGCGGCTCCAAGCAAGCGGAGGCAGCTCACTGGTGTGATACTAGCGCCGGGATTCTTTCATTTTCGAGGCGTTCCTGGCCGCAGGATAAAAGAAAAAAAAAGTTGTATTTTTGTAATTTTTCTCGATTTATGAAAATGCAACTTACAGCAGATGCCACAACTTAAATATACAAGTGTTGATCGCTCTTTTACTAAGCAAACACCGTGGCCATGTTTCATCCTTGTTTGTGATTGAATGCCCCAAGAGTATTTCAACCTCCAATAATGAATCCAAAGCGGGGCACAAGCCTCGGGCCCGGCCAGGACACGGCGAAACAGAGCATCATCTGACCCCGCTCGGGCTTTCGGGCCGGCCTGAGCCCGTGCAGTGGTCTAAACTTTGGCATTGAGATTGATCAAAACAACTCTGCTTTTTGAACAAAAACATGCGAAAAAAAGTTACGGCATGATCAGGCATCTGACGCGACAATTCTGCTAAAGCAGTTGGGTTTACTTTCGAAGATGGTTTTACTCTAACGTGATTGTTTTTATTCTAAGTCAAGGCTTCACACACTCGACAGAATTTTTCTGGAGGGTGATGATGCGGCGGGAAGGTGCATCAGAGGCGTGACGGGTGGGTGGTCAGCTTGCTAGCTATGGGGGTGCGGCGGGAAAGAGGCTAATGGGTTGTGGTGCCGCTGCAGAGGCTCCGACTACCAAGACCAAATTATTGCAAACTGACAGTGGCACTGTTCGTTCTGCAGTAAACGATTATTTTAGTGAGCGGTTAATGAATCACCACTTCTAGCAGCCACCCTTCACAGCTTAGGCGATGCCGGATGTGACGTCATCCTAACCAGTCAGTTTCTAGCCATCACCCGCACCGGCCACTCGAAAGGACGCCCTTTACTTGCTCCTAATTTGTTAAGCAGTCCATTTCGTTCAACTCTCTCATGTACCGTCTTTACCGAAAGTAACCGAGCAGCCGCGACAGAGCGGGTTCTTAGCCGAGCGGCGGCGTTGCGGCCCCAGGGTCTGGCCGCTGCTCCCCGGTGCGAGTGTAAAACTTAGTGACGTAAGCCCGCGCTGTCGCCCTCCTTCCTTGGGTGATAACAAGTGAGCAGGTAGTCGCGCCTTTGCACTGCTGTCATACTGAGCGACGGCGCACGCTTACGTTAGCCAGTTTACTCTCTCAGCCGGGGAGCAGCGGCCAGCGCCGAAGACAGCAGCGCCGCCGCTCGGCTCCAGGGCCGCTCTGGCCGCCGTCACGGCTGCTGCTTGGTTACTTTTGGCAAAGACGGTACAAGGCCCAAGAGCTCGCTCTCGGCGTTTTCTATATCGATGTGCGGAGCAGCAGCTGCAATGCCAGAGAATGGAGAGGAACGAAAGGATGTGGAAACTGTGTGGCGAGGCACACAGCTGTCACGAGGAAACACAAAGATTCTGATGTAAGGAACAATCCTACCAGGTGAATAATGCGTGAATTCATCAAAAATTTTCACAAGTTGCTTTCTTTTCCTCATCTTCGCGACGCGAATAATTCATACGTTGTTTCGTGCGAAATCGTTCATTGCTGAAGTGCATTCTTGCGCGAAGACGAGAACGGACGCGTAACAGTGCGCATGACTTGTAGAGCTAACCTAAAATTAATCTTTTTTGCCATCACGCATAGGGTAGCGAGCCGAGAGGCAGAGTTTAGGAGAACACAAAGAGGTTTTTCTACGCAACATGTCAGTGCATAGCTAAGGGCCAGAGCCTCCTATGTCTTCCAAATAGGCACGTAGCATGCGACTGCAGGGATAAGCCATGCCGGGAGCACCACGAACAGACGCTGTAAAATTATGCGCGCGTCTCGCGTGTCTTACAATGACTCCGGCCCGCAGCTAGAGTGGTGTGACATCACATGGAGATGACCCCATCGAGTATCCTGCTACGAGTGCACGATCTCCGATTCAGAGTCACGTTTCTGTGTCTGCGTTGACGTCAAAAGGGTTTGCGTGTTGCAATAAAAATGCGGTAATTAGATTGAGGCTCCCGCAAATGTTGCCTAGGTACAAAATGAAATAATTAAGAAACTCGCTAAAACAGCACTAATTCACGCGCCACTTTTTTGCACGGTCGCGCGCATCTCTACTCCGGCGTAAACCCGGGTTGTGTTCCAGATTCTGAAGACGCTCGCTGCTTGCTCTCAAATCGATTGCATTACTACGACCACCTACTACAAGGACCAGGTATTAAAGCACTGCAGGGGCTCGGACCGGGCCGAAAAATATGACGCTTCTCCGGGCCTGGGCCGGGTCCGCGCTGGAAGCAGCGGGCCTGGACCAGGCTCTGGCCCGCACACGAGAGGCTGCGTACGGCATTTCATTCAATATTGCAAAGTAAACAACAGTTGGAGCGTTCTAGCAGATGCACAGATAAAATGGGCGCATGGTATTTTATGAAAAAAATTACTCAGCACTTATTTACTCATTATTGGCGCCTTCTACAGCAGAATGTTGCTCAGAAGAGAATAGTTGCAAGTAATGCCTTTTTTTTCAACTGTTGCCTGAAACAACTCGCAAGTAAAATAAATCCGGAGCTCAGATCTTTCCAGTGGTTTACTAATAAATCACTGCTATTACTGTTCTGCTGAGGCGGAATAAGCGAAAGATCATTTTTATATCAACTTTAGTCACAGTCACTAACTTTGCTATGTCGCAGTAACTTCGTGTGCACACGCCTGGCCGCGTTGATCGATAAAAGATAAGGAGATAAAAAGAGAATGCGCAAAATTCAGCAGTGGGCAGCCCTACAGCGGTGTTATTTATGGAGCTTTGGGAGACCGGACTCATCTGCACGAATGCATTCGTCTAATTCAGCACCCCTGGCTTGGCTGTTGCAGCTATAAGCAGCACGCGCTGTCAGATCGGCCAGAAGGCACCCCCCATCTGTTCGGTTTTGTGTTGCCGCTAACGACTGGACATTTGTAGTCGCGTAAAAACCGCTGGAGAAAGGCCTTGATTCGGTTGCTCGACGGGCAGCCGTCTGTTCAAAGGTATTTTTTTATTGTTCATCTTCGCCTTAGAAAAACGCATATCTATACGAGAAACAACATTTGATAAAAGTATATTTGATTAGGGCCCTTTGTGTCTTCAAACACATACTACGCAATAAACAGGTGCGTTTATTACTTGTTGTCACCATGGAAACGCGGCCAATGCGGTCATGATTGAACTAGCAAATTTTGCTCTTAAAAAACATGCCTAGACGTATTAAGTTTGAATATCACAGCCCATAAGAAATGACTGATTAAACAACGCAGACGTAACGCAAAGCTTTATTCGCATTTATGCAGCCCTTTTCATTGAGCTCTCGGAAGTTCGAGACAACACAGCTGCAGCTATTCACAGGCAAGATAGCCGTTCAGAAACCGAGCACGAGATCCGGCTTATCTTGTCGTTGTCTTATCTTGTCGTTGTCTTGTCACAAAACCTACTTTTTAAAATGTGACTGCGAAATGATCGTCTTTGCTGACAACTTATAGCGTCGCAGGAGGCTGCTTGCGCACAGCAATTTACCTGTTGAGCGGCTGCGGTTGTGGGCTCAGTAAAGTGAATAATGTAGCTGGTCTGGGCCTATATTGGCCTTGAAGCAGCAGACCTGGGCCGGGCCTGCGATCTGAGTCTTGAGCTTGGGCCAAGCTGGAGCCTCCAGTAAAAAAACGCCACTGACCATACTGCAACTTGGTAGTAGTGACGACCGCTTAGTAGTCTGAAAATGCGCGTGCTCTCAAAGAGTAGGCTGTGAGAATAAGAGCAGCATGTTTTAAACGATGCCGATGTAGCGTCGCCCCACTGCCAAACAAGGGGGCCGATATATTAACGCGACAGAGTTAGAGCGGATGTTCGGAGCAAACGCAGTCTACTGCCACGAAATTGTCATTGGTCGAGAGGGTCGGGAAGTCGCAACCACATGACCTCACACGGGAAAACCGCACAACAGTGATGACACAACCACACAATTCCTCATTTGTCTGCAGGGTAGTGGCGTCATCCCACCACCAAGAAAGAAAAGCAAGTTCGTTGAAAAGAAAAATGGTTCAGCCGGTACTCGAACCGTTGGACCTTGGGTGCGAACCGGGTGCGCTACCCCTCGACCACTGAAGAACGTTCGTTCCGTTCGACCACCCCATATCGCGTAGCAACGCTATCGCATTACACTGTCATGGCTACTTGAGTGTCCCCAGTAATTTGCTGGCCTCTTTTACAGCTGTCAGGTACGTCGTGATGCGACAGGATCGGAGATCTGAAAATATCCGTTATCCAGGAACAGAGGCCTGTCGCACAGCTGCTTGGATTTAATCGAGGCGCCAGAGCACTACGATTTTCCTTTTATTATCACAAAGAACACCTTACTGAAATTACCTTGTTCTGCCGAGCTTCGCGAAGGCCCAAATGTTTCGTAATGACAATCGGCTTCGAAACAGGCTAAAGAGCAAGCCCCTCTCATGTACGCTGAACGGACTGTTCACATGGCATGCTAAACAACTATTTTCAATCCTGAAAGCAAAAAAATTGATAAAAGAATCCTAGTAAAGCTTAAGCACTATGGTAAAGGTGAGTGGATAAAAACAGCCAGCCGTCTATCCTCCCGATGAAAATACCTGCTTCGTTTCTGCGCGCTCCCTAATGTACGCGGGTGTTCGGTGTGCGACCGCTAGCATCTGAGCGACCACCACCATTTTTCAGGCTGTAATACTAGAGGCTGTAAACACCGCCCCTCTTGCCTTTTTTTTTATTTTGGCGACAAGAGCTCTTTGCTTGTGGTTTTACTAGCTTTTCATTATTTGTTGCTGCATGTTTCTTTCTGAAACAAAAAGCTGTGATTCATTCATTGAAACAGACTTCAGGTTTTCAGTCATCTTGTCATCGGCTTTTTTTTTCTCATATTTCAGGTTTTTATTTTTTTGTGGCCGCTTTTCTTGTTTCTTTAGTTCGGCGCATCACTGCGCATTTTCTCCGGATGCCCAGTCCAGGTGTATGTACTTTAGGCCCTAATTCGAAGATGCTACTGGCGCATGGTCTATTGTCTTCGTCAGCGTGCCTTTCGAACACGGCAACCAGTGCACTGGAGCACTCGTAGATATTCACTCCACCAGAGAACGCTGCTCAATTACGGTAGGCTTCCGAATGGGTTAAAACGATTGCTTCACATCCGCTATGTGCTCTTCGCGACCGGCCCGCAAGCATACGTGCAGAAATGCATCAGGGTGGAGGAGCTGGGCGAGAGTTCCCAATTTTGCCGCAGTCGACACCGCAGCGTCTCCGCATAACAGCCGAGCGGGAGCGGATGGGAAGGTGATACACGTCTCCGCGTAACCGCGAATTGAGTTCCCTTCCACGGAACTAACGTATGGCGGCGGCGCCAATTAGTGGCCTCTACAGCGACGCGGACCGTGGCGTTAGCCGCGCAACTTTGGTGAGATGCCGCGCGGAGGTTCATCGGAACGTCCTCAGAACGTGCGGCTTTCCCCGAACCGTAGTCCTGCCCGGCCACGCGCCCAAAGGACACAAGGCACGATCGATGCGGGTAATCGGGAAGCGGGAGTCGCGCTCACAGACCTGCAACACCGCTCCTCATATCTGCCGGCCCGGCCGACGGGAGTTGTGAAAATTTCTAAAGAGGAAAAACGATGCTGCCCGGCTTTTTCTGGTGTTGCGGCTCACTTGTTCTAAGGGATATTGAGCGTGATCAGCTTTGATGACAGAGTTGTTCTCCGCGACAAGTGAAAATTCCTCTGCAGTACCGGCCATCGAGATGGAAAAAAATGAATCGGTGTTTTTTACACAGAGGGCATTGCGAATGAATCGTACAGGAAATAGTTTTTCTTGTCGTCGCAAGTTAAGAAAGCGGAGCCAATGCACGGTGTTGACGTTACTTACTGATTTGCAAATTTTACAAGCTGTTTTTGTTTTTTTGCTTTTTGGTTGTTTATATTGCTGCGCGTTAATTTGAATTTTGTCGTTCTGCTTCCTTCAGTCTTGGGGCTCTCAGTTTCTTTTAGTGTGTGTGGTTTTATTGCATTTGCTCTCTGAGTTTGTATGACGTTTCTTGCGTTACGATTTATTATCACTTCTAAACACCCAAGTTTGCTACATTTTTTAGGTACGCTGCAATATTTTTATTTTTTCCCGTTCTCTTATATATGAATATAATGCAGTGTGGCTAGTTGGTGTAGTAAAGGCTTATTTAAAAGTAACAACAGGTCCCGATATGTTCATTGATTGTGGGTCCTCCTTCTGTATGTTACAATTTTTAACAACCTGTGAATGGATTTCAGATCTCAGTAAAGTTGTGCATCTTTTCATCGCCTCCGCCTCCTTGAGCGCGGCTTTTTAGAGCGATTTCCACGCAATCCCTGAAAATTTTTCAAGCATATCAGACACGTAATGCTTGTAGCACCTATTATCGGCAAACTAAGGCGAACATCGCCCGGAGACCACGGCAAGCCTGAAGCCGACCATGAGGCTGAACATGGAGCCAATCATGAAACAGAAATTATCCGAATAACTTCGAAACTTTCCACAGAGTGGAATCCTGAAGAGGATAAAAAACCTCACCCTAATAATAAAGCCCCCAGCTGGATCCGAACCAGCGGCGCGAACGCAGATGCTTTGTTTCTAGATGCCTTGAACCAGTCGCCCACCGCCACTTTACATTCCTCTTGATTTCCAAAACAGCAGAGCAAGGAATACTATCAGACAAAGCTAGTTTTGGACACCAAGCCTTACAACGTGTGGTAGAAAAAAATATTAACAATCGGGTAATTACTTTAACGCTTCTGGAAGCCATTTGGCTTCTGACTGCTGTAACTTTATAATTTCGTTAACGTTGCTTGTGTATTCGTCGAAGTCCGAGCTCAGAGGTCTAACATCCTCATCAGCATGTCGAGAGGCCATCCTAGATTCTCAAGTGTTGTGAATTCCCAGCAATCTTATCGTATTAGTGGCTTGCTATATTCACTTTCTACTGGCAGAAACCTGATGCTGTAACTGTCTACTGTCAAGCCTTTCTTCAAAACCCATCGGAGATAAAGACAGCAAAATCGTGATGAAAAGAGGCCGTCGGAAAAACAACAGAACATGAGCGCGTTTCACTCCACGCCCTGTTTTTTTTTTTTGCTCCCTTCCTTCCCGTGAAACTCTGTAGCAACCAGCCCAACTAGCCACTCTTCTCAAACTCATTGGAGAGTATCCTAGGAAAAGTGCCCTTGCCAACAGCCTGAAAAACATGCCTAATATTCTATCACTTCCGGCAAAAAAAACGCTCGTTCTAGATGGTAAAAATAATCTTTTTTTCCAGGAGATACGTGTATTTTTGTAATAAAAGAAAAAATTCATATCCCACCCTCTAAGCACATGCTTATGACACGTTAGAAAACATCCTCTTAAGGGCCTTCACAGCGTAGAAAAGTGTAGAATGGCACTAGCAGGGCATCATCGCTCAGATCGTTATACAACTTTTTTACAGGATATACTGCTCAGATACACGAGATAGAAGCGGTTTATAAGAAACCCACCGGCTTATTAGTAATTTCTGAAGTGATAAAAACATGTGGCTGGGATTTTCACTGCTGACGCAACCTCATTGCGTAAACATCTACTCAGCCCGTACTGACGCACCGCTCGCAGGAAGGAGACTGGCATCAAGGAAGGAAACTACCGACAAGACGTCGCAAGTGCAGGTGGGCCAAATTCACTTCACCGTAGCTGTCTCGCCGGATAGGACTTCTTTGCCCTCTCGCCATGCTACTCTCTCCATCATGCAGACCCCCGAATGAAAGCCTCAAAGATGCGAGTCAACACGTTAACGCGTGGTAACAAGAGAATGTCGTTCCGCCGGAAGCTCTTTCCGATACCCAGACCGTTCTCGTGCCTAATTGAAGTCTACACTTGCTGTAAATTGACGTCCTATTATTTCACAAGTGTAAAGCGCATGGTCCACGGAATATCTCGCTAACAAGCAGCCTGAGGTTGGCACCGAAAATATCTCGAACGTGTAGTCTGGCGAATACAACGACGGCTTCTTACCGGAAAATGGCTGTAGCACTTTTTCTAATAATGGAGATGAAACTAAAGAAAAATTATGCAATGTCTTCAAGAACGAACTTCTTTTCAGGAGTTTAAGTGCCTAATGTGCATTGCGAAAAGGCCCATCTACTCTTTCCGCATCGATCTGCATTTCGACAGGAACCGTGTGCTCTTCTTCCTTCCTTTCGTAATCTTTGCTTTCTCAAGCATAAACTCAAACAAGCCGCTGTTAACGATACACTATTGGGTTACACCACTGTGGCTCGACCGAAACTTGAGTATGCGTTCACTGTCTGAAATCCTTAAGCAAAACTAATATTATTCCCCTATAAATAATGCAATGCAAAGTTGCTCGGTTCATATCTTCTAAACTCTATGTCACTGATAAGCATGATGCTTCAACATGAAATACAGTTTGTTGCAAACTAGGCGCAAAAGATACAAAGGTTAAAATTTTTAATTTTGCTGAATAACAAGGTATCAGTGACTCCTTATTTTTATATTACGCCGCTAACGTCCAGGGCAACAAGAAGCAGACACACGAAATCACTAACACAATACTTCGCAGGATCGAGCATATTCAAGTTTCCCTTTTTTTCCCCATACCACAACCAAGCGGAACCAGCTGCCATCATCATTTCTTACTGGAACTGATGTTTTTGAACAGGCCGTTCGCTGATTTTCTGTTTTTGTCCATGTTCTGCTTCGAACTTTGTTTTGCTCACCGGGATGCCTCTCCTGCCAGGGCCCTTATCTGGCCCTGCAGTATGTTGAAATAAATAAAATATAAAATGAACTATGAAGCAGAGAGCCAGCCGACACTATCTAGTCACTCCTGCACCAAGGCTGCACTAGGTACTGAAAGTTTGTTTTTGGCTTTAAAGGGTTTATCGTCCCAAAGCAACTTAGGCTATTTGGACGCCGTAGTGGAAAGCTCGGGAAATTTCGACCACCTGTGGTTCTTTAACGTGCATTGGCACCGCACAGTACACGGCCCTCTAGAATATCGCCTCCTCTAAATTTAAGCGCCAAGGCAGGGATCGAACCCGCGTCTTTCGTGTCAGCAGCCGAGCGCCGTAACCACTGAGCCACAGCGGTGGCTAGGTACTGAAAGCACTTTTGGAAAAGGACCCGCGCATTCACCCGCTTGTCCTAAAACGTGCTGACTGGGTAAGCCACTGGGTACTTGGTTGGTAACAACATTATTTAAAAGTCCTGCAGAGCTTTCACCGACAGGGCCTTAGGTCTCCTACGTGGGACGTCGAGGTGTTGCATCGCCGTCGCCTCGCGGGCCTGCTGGATGGCCCAGAGTTGGTCACCGAGGCTGGGGCTGCGCAAGGCAGCGGCCCACCGCGGCGGGAGGGTTCCGGAGTTAGCACCGTCAGGGTTTTTGCTACAGTCACAGAGCATGTGGGGTAAAGTTGCTATAGCAGTGTGGCAGATCTTGCATATATTCGTCGGGTATGTTCCGGGGTAGAGTCTGTGGTATTGTGCCGGGTTGGGGTACGTGAGCGTCTGCAGTTGTTTGAGGGCCACCGCGTGCGCCCTGTCCAGCTTGTCGTTGGGCGGAGGGAAGGTTCGGCGCGGCAGGCAGAGGGCCTTGGTAATTTCGTTGTAACTGGTCAGTCTTTGGTGCTATCCCATGGACGACGGTCGGCGGCGTGGTTCTCAAGCTCGTGCGCCTTGGCGTGTGCCGTCTCGTTTCGGTTGCGATATGAGTTCGATACTTCTCCCATGTGCGCCGGGAACCACTGGATTCTGGTTTGAAAAGCTTCCTCCCATTGGAGTTTTCGATTGCTCAGGATTCGGGCCGCTGTCTTTGAGATCCATCCTTTGGCGAAGTTTTTGACCGTTTGTCGCGAGTCGCGGAGAACTGTGGTGCACGTCGGATCCGTGAGGGCGAGGGCCACCGCCGCTTCCTCCGCTTCTTCTGCGTGCTCGCACGCTACACTTGCCGTTGCGCGCGTTTCGCCACTCGAATCGACGACCGCAACCGCGAATCGCGAGCGTTCTGCGTATTCCACGACGTCAACGAACCTTGTCCCCGTTTCGTCTCCGTGGCTGTGTAGGAGAGTTCTGGACCTGGCCACTCTTCTTCCCCGGTTGTGTTCTCGGTGGACGTTCCGTGGAATCGGGTCGACTCTTAGGGTTTGTCTGATCGCGTCCGGAACAGCGACTTTCTGGCCTGGTTGTGCATGGTAACGAATGGCGACATTTTCCATGATCTGGCGTCCTGCTCTCGTGCCCGCTAATCTTTCTAGTTGTGAAGTGCGCTGCGCCTCGGCGATTTCGGTAAGCGTGTTGTGAAGCCAGAGCTGGAGCAAGCGTTGCGTGCTGGTGGACTCGGGTAGATCCAGTGTTACTTGTACACCCTGCGGATGATCTTGGCTTCTTCTCCCTTGTACCAGTTGTGGAATGCCGCGACGTACGCAGTATGGCTCATGACGAAAGAGTGTATGAGTCGTGTGAGACTCGCCTCCCTCATTCCGTTTCTTCTGCTGGTGACCCTCTTGAGGATTCGCATGGCGTTAGCCATCTTGTGCTGTAATTTAGTGATCGTTTCGCCGTTGACGCCATTGGCTTCGACTATCATGCCAAGGACCCTAATTCTGTGCACTATCGGGATGGTTGCTCAGTTGCTAGTGCGTAGTCTGATCTCTTCGTATTCTAGTCTGGTCGTTACCGCATGCCGACCACACCCGGGTGGTCTGCCCCTCTGCGTAGGGCGGTAGAGTATGAGTTCCGACTTTGTAGGCGAACATCGTAATCCCGTACACACAAGGTATTCCTCTATTGTCTCGATTGCTAGTTGCAGTGCCGTATCAATGTGACCGTCGCTGCCTTCGTGCTCCCAGAGTGTTATGTCGTCGGAGTATATGGTGTGCCGGACGTCTTCGAGCTCTTGTAGCTTTTCTGCTATCCCGATTATGACGAGGTTGAAGAGCATGGGCGAGATGACGGAGCCCTGCGGGGTGCCGGTGCTTCCCAGCGTTTGCTCTTCTAGCTGGATATCCCCTGCCACTAAAAAAGCTCGCCTGTCTGTCAAAAAATCTTTAATGTAGTTGTACGAGCGTACACCTAGGTTTTGCCGCGATATCTGGTGTAAGATCGCCGAGTGCGCGATTCTATCGAACGCGCTTTCAAGGTCGAGGCCGATAATTGCTCTGGTGCCTCTCGTCTTGCCTTCAAGCACCTGGTGCTTCGTTTGTAACATTGCGTCTTGCGTGGATAATTGGGGGCGTAATCCTATTATGGATGGTGGGCATGCCCCTTTCTGCTCTAAGTGGGCTTGCCAGCAGTTAAGCAGTGCGTGATCCATGGTCTTGCCGACGCACGACGTTAGGGATGTGGGGGCGAAGGTTGTCCAGGCTCGGCGGTTTTCCGGGTTTTGGGATTAGTACCATTCTCGCAGTTTTTCACTGTTGCGGGAGGCTGCCGTGCGGCCAGCACTCATTGATGAATGCCGTTAACTGTTCCACGGATCGGTCGTCGAGATTCTTTAGGGCGCGATTCGACACCCCGTCGGGGCCCGGCGCCGATCTGCTGTGGAGGTTGTGCAGCGCCACCCTGATCTCTTCTACGTTAAAGTTCTTATCCAATTCGTTCGGATCCCCCTCATATGGGCTTGTTGTGCGGTCGAAATGTGTGGCAACTACTTCGCTCGTAACCGGACGGTCACTGCATCTTCACCGTGCTTATCGAGCTCCTTGTGTAATAGACGTGCGAGGCAGTTCCTCTGGTGGGACTTGGTCTTCATTTCGTGCAACAGATGCCTGAGCAGGTTCCACGTTTTACCGTTGTTTAGTTGGCCGTCGACTGCATTGCATAACTCATCCCATTGCTGGCGGTTGAGCGTTCGGCAGTGCTCCTCGATGTTGCGGTTGATCTCCGCTATTTTCTTTCTGAGTCTCCGATTGAGTCTCTGTCCCTTCCACCTGTCCAGGACAGAGTTCTTCGCCTCGATGAGATGCGCCAGGCGGCTGTCCATCTTGTCAGTTTCAACCTCGGTTTCGACGGTCTTGGTTGACGCTTTGGCGTCTGCAACCAGCGAGTGGGTCCAGGCTTCTATGTCCGTGATCGTATCTCCTGAAGACTCTTGTTAGTCTCGTTTATTTCTGAAATCTTCCCAATCGGTCCATTTTAAATTTCGCTTACTGCGTGCGCCTTATCCGGAGTCTGTACGTGTATTTCGACGATCATGTGGTCACTCCCCAGGTCGGTCGACGTGTTTTGCCACGTGGTAGCCCTCGTCCCGGCATTTCGGACGAACGTCAGGTCCGGGGTCGTGTCTCTGGTAGTGGAGGTACCGATTCTCGTCGGGTGCGCCGGATCCGTAAGTAACGTGAAGTCGAGTTCCTGCGCATCTTGCCCGAGTTGTCTTCCCTTGGTCGTGCCGTAGCCGTAACCCCATGCCGTGTCTGCCCCGTTGAAATCTCCCCCTGCAATCAGCGTCCGGGACCCGGCAATCTTGAGCGTCTTCTGAAACAGCGCTCGGAAGCGTTGGCGGCGTTACGACGGGCTGCTGTATACGTTCAGTATGAATATACTTTGTTTCCTCTGCTTGGTGGGTATCAGTTCGATGAGATCGTGTTCCATCTGGACGCCGCTTAGTTCGTGGTGAACGAATGTGAGACGCTTCCTAACGAGCGTGCATACACCCCTCCCCTCGATTTTGCTGCCTTGCGTTTTGTAGCCTAAGGTAGCCGCGGTGGTGAGCGTTTCTTGGAGTAATATTACGTCCGGTTTACGTGTTGCGTGCCTGATGTGTTGCTCTAGAACGTCCTTTTTGCCGGCGAAGCCGCGGCAGTTCCACTGCCGTATTACTATCCCTTGGTTATCGTTGGCCATGTTGATGCTGATGCAAGTTACCCGGCTGCCCTTGATGGTGGCTCGGTCCCGTATCACTGCTCGCCGGTGCGTGTCCGTGTTGCGTGAATACGGAGTGATTCAGTATTATCTGCATGTTTCCTTCAAGGTTGGTGGTCCTGTTTGCGAGGCCGAGGAATGTTGCGTTTAGGGTCTCAATGGTACTTTGCATGGTGCATAGCATTTTCTTGATGTCTGTAATTTCCACTCGCACGTGGCTCTCGAAACCTCTCTCATGGTGCTGTTGTATCGCCCGTTTCTTCGGGGCGGGCGCGTCCGCGTCAGGAACGCTCGCCGGTACCTGCTGTTGTGCGTTCTGCTTGTTTTGTTCCATCCCGGCGCGCTCGCGTCTGAGTTCTCGCATCTCTTGCATTAGCTTTTGGACTTGTTCGCGCATTACCGTGTTCTCTTTTCGCATTTCTGTGTTATCTTTCTTTATCGCCTTTAAAACGTCATTATCGGCTTTTTGATTCTGTCTGGGACTGCAGGTGCTGTTACGACCCCCTCCCGCGCGATGCCCCGGACAGTGTCCGTCCAGCTCACCTTTTCTCCGGGAGTTGGCGTCCTGGATCTCGATCTTGTCGGAGCGCGGTTGTGCCTTTGACGAATGCGGGACCGGGACCGGCCACGCGATCGCAACGTGGATCTGGGTCTGTGTAGCTGGATGGGCGGGAAGTCTTGCTGTGTCAGTTGGGCATGTGCGTTTTGGCGCTCCCATCGTCGCCTGCGAATCACATACGGTGTCTTTTACCTTGCTTTGCAGGCCTTCTAGGGCGTCATGTGAGCGCCGCCGCATAGGTTACACTTGGACGAGCATTGGCGCCCCTGGTCTGGGTTGCGCAACTCCTGCAAATGCGGTTGGTGGGATTTGGACAAACGCCCATGCGGTGGCCGAGGCGTCCACACTTGTAACAGATGTCAATTTGCTTGCGATACAACGTGCAACGAACGAGTGTTGCGCCGTACCTGACGAGGTTGGGCACTTTGAGTCCGTCGAAGGCAATTACAACAGTGGTCGTAGTGCCTATGCGTTTGGCCGCCAGTGCCAGTAGGTTTCTCGGGTTTACGATGTTCTCGTCCAGTGCTCGGGGTCCGTCCTCCATGGGATGCCACGAATCACTCCCTTGGTTGTATTATCGGGTGCCGTTTCGTACGCGTTGACTTCGTGCGGTTTCCCTTGGATGTGAATTTCCCGCAGTTTGGCATAGAGGTCCGCGTTCGCTCGTTTCGGTGTGCTGACGACGACGATGTTCTAGTGCGAGTTCGGACAGACCGTGTGTTCCGCACTTTCGTCTCCCGTTATGTCGGCGGCCGCGAAGATTGCGGCGGTGACCATCGGGGCGCCGACATTAACGATGTCGAGGCCACCTTTTGGTTGAACCACGATTTTAATTTCCTCCTTCGGTAGTCTGGGCATGCGTCCCGCTTTGATAACCTTTCCTTTGACATGCTTCGGTTTCGTACCTTGCTGGCCGGTGCCAGGCGCGTTCGTTCTTGCATCGATGTCGTGCTTTGAATTCGCACCGTGGTCTCGGTGTCTCGAACGCCGCGCTCCGGCGGTCTTCCATCCGGCTTCTTTGGTAATTTCGTCAGCGGAAATGTCTTCCCCCATCACTTGCACGTTCATTCTTGAGTCACGTTCGTCGGCTTGTGCCGCTTCGTTGGAGAGAGTCCGTCTACGTGGCGCCGCGTCTGTCAGCGGCGCGCAGCGGTTGCGCCGGCTAGGCCTAGCGACTGGCGTACACGCCTAGACCTAGCGAGGATATGGCGGGGTGGGAGCGCAGAAAGTGCAATATCTCTGCGAAGAATGGTGGCCCACCTCAAAACTGTGTATCCGTCGATGCCTCTCGACTTCACGGATCCGTTGGTGAAAGGTTGGCGATGAAATGCAGTTGAAATCGCTGCGAAATTATTTGTAGAAGACAGAGTCGATGTGAACGCGTCCTCTCACTTCGGCGATCGCAGCGCTCTCCTCACTGGCTACAAGCAAAAATTTTTTTTGAATAGTTTGTTTACTGGTTACGTGACCTGCAAAAGCAAGACAGACTGGTTGATCATCCTACGGGTAATACATGAAGTTGCGCATGTGTTACAAGAAATATAATTGAAAAAGACGGCCAGACATGATCATATAACTGTACACCTGATGTGAAGGGTGGAGGAGACACTGTGCCGGACAAATTTGCAAGCGTATATAAGCGATGCATCCTGACCTCGAGCATACCGGAGGCTTGGGAGAATTGCAAATATTATCCTATACATCAAGGAAGGGATGTAAAAGACTGGTACTATCCGCTGCCATCTATCGCTTGGAGATATTTTACGTTTGCTCACTCACAGACCGCCATTGGAAATTGAACCTGGCAACGCTTAACGCTAGAACTTTATTTAGTCATGTCAGTATAGCAGTGCTTCTCGAGGAACTATGGGGCATTAAATGGGATGCATAGAGCTTAGTGAAGTTAGGACGACAGATTAGGCGTATAGAGTGCTAAAAGACGCCCACACACTATTCTATTGTAGATTTGTTGACAGACGAGAACTATAGGTATGAGATTCCTAGTCATGAAGGTTATAGCTGGCAACGTAGAGGAATTCTGTACAATTAAGGAGAGGATTGACCTAATAGTAACTAGGCTTGCGCTTATAAGGGCTTAACGTTCCAAAGCGACCCAGGCTACGAGGGACGCCGTAGTGAAGGGCACCGGAAATTTCGACCACCCGGGGTTCCTTAAAGTGCACTGACATCGCACAGTACACGGGCCTCTAGCATTTCACTTCCATAAAAATGCGATTGCCGCAGCCGGGATCGAACCCGCGTCTTTCTGGTCAGCAGCCGAGCGCCATAACCAATGAGCCACCACGGCGGCCCGTAACTAAGCTTAATAACAGATACAATGTGAAGGTAGTAGAAGCCTACTCGCCTACACCCAGCCATGATGGCAACTGTGTCGAAAGCTTCTATGAAGACGCGGAATCGGCCGTGAGAAAAGTAGAAACACACCATGCTGTACTGATGAGCAACTGCAATACCAAGGGAGTCAAGAATCAGGCTGGAGACAAGGGAGCGGGAGGCTATAGCATCGGTCATAGCAGTGGGGAGATATTAGTAGAGTTCGCCTAGATAAATAGTTTACGGATAATTAATACGAGGGCGAGTCAGATGAAATTGAGCCCACCCATCCGCACAATAATGGTTCGGTCCATTATCTTGCGAGGCATGAACGTACACACAGGCATCTCTTATTTACGGAAGTGGCACGAAAGTGTGGAGAGAAATGCTCTTAAATGTTCTCGTACACTGGGTTGAACACGATTGCGTGAAATAATGGATGCTCCAAAATTTGAAAAGCATGGTGTCGTGAGGAATGTTTACAGTTGAAGATATTTCCCAAATAGTAATCATTCGCTGTATATCTGACATGTGCGGTGAACATTGCATTTCATTGGGCTCTGTGAAGCGTCGGAGCAAGCGGTTCAAAGAAGAATGTGAAAGTTGCAAAGACGATCGAAGACCAGACCAAAGCCACCATGCAATAACCCCCAACAGAACTGCAAAGCTGATGAGGTGATCAGACAAGAACGAAGGATAAGCATTGATGAACTGGCAGAGCGTGTGAACATCAGTCTCGGTTCAGTTCAAACCATAATTCATGACCCTCTCGTTGATCAGTTCCGACTTTCACATTTCCTGGCAATAGAAAAAAAGCTCAGGGGAACCAAATTCCTGTCGGACGATGACATGAAAGACTCAGTTAGACTTTTTGAAGCAGCAACCTAAGGAGTTTTATGAGACGGCAATCACGCGACTCATTAGTGAGTGGGACAAATGTCTAAGTGCACATGGAGACTACTTTTAATGTACCCCCTTTGTCGTATATTCGCATTAGCTTACTTTCATTTCACTCGCCCTCATACTTTCTTCAGCAAAAGAGAGAACTCTAAGTGGACGTGGAAGAGCCTGAATGGGGAGACGGACAATGAAATAGGCTTCGTATTGTGCGCTAACCCTGGTATCGTACAGGATGGGGAGGTGCTTGACGAGTTCCGATGTAGTGACCATATGATGGGGAGGTCTGGAATTAGCTTAGACATGAACAAAGAACAAAAGAAACTAGAAAGAAAAAAAGCCCATGAACGAGTTGGCGGCAAGAGGGGAGGAAGAAGAAAACAGGATTTTGCCGCAGGGCAGATATTCAGCTGTTATCAAGGACGACGACCTTAGTGTTCAAGCAGTGAACAGTAATCCCAGAGCTATCACAAACTGCGGAATAGAGGTAGGCGGTAGTATTGTTGGACAGGGTACCAGTAAGCTCTCTCAGGAGACGAAAGATCTGATTTATAAAGGTCAAAGCATGAAAGCCTCTAACCTAACAGATAGAATAGAGCTGGTAGATCTATCTAATTTTATAGTAAGTGTAAGTTAACCAAGTTAAGGAAGTACAATATGTTAAAAACTGAGCCGGTTCTAAAGAGCGGAAACAGCCTTAAAGCGAACAAAAGAAAACTAGGAGAATATGGGCTAAAATCGGATCCATGCACTAAGAAGCAAGCTGGGCAATGCCATTACTAAAGGGGATAATATCGTTAATGTAGCCAAAGAGTTCTACCCAGATCTATAGAGTAGCCGAAGTAATCAGGACTATAATGAGAGAGATGTCAGTGCACGTTAAAGAACCCCAGTTGGTCGAAATTCCCAGAGCCCTTCACAACGGCGTCTCTCATAGCCTGAGTCGTTTTGGGACGTTAAACCCCCATAAACCAAACCAAACTATAATGAGAGAAGCAGTAGTGTGGAGAAATTGGTCATTCCCTCGGTAATGAAGGAGGAAGTAAAAAAAAGTTTTCCGAGTAACGCAAAGGAGGAAACCAGCTGATGAGGATCAGGTAACATGAAGCAAGATGGGACGATTGTGCTAGAAAAACTGGCCACATTATATACACAATGCCCCATGACCAAGGCGTCCCGGAATCTTGGAAGAACGCTAACATTATCTCAATACGTATGAAAGGGAACGTCAAGGACTTCAAAAAAAATTACAGACCGATCAGCTTATGGTCGGTTTCCTACAAGGTATTTATAAAGATGATCGCTAATCAAATCAGGAAATCTTTAGACTTAAATTAACCAAATGATGAGCAGGCTTTCCTAAATTATAATTACTAACATACCACACTCAGACTATCCATAAAATGATACAGAAATGCGCAGAATATACACAACCCATATACAAGCCTTCATGGCTTACGAGAAAGCATTTGAGTCACTCGAAACCTCAGCATTCATGCAAGCATTGTGAAAACAAAGAGTCATGTATGAAAATACTGGGAGGTATCTATAGCGACTGCACAGCCACCGTAGTCCTGCATAAAGAATGAAACAAAAAACACAGAAAGAAGTGTTAGGTATGGAAACGCGATCTCTCCAGGGCTATTCACCTCTTATCTACTGGACGTATTCAGAGACCTGGATTCGGAACAATTGAGAATGAGAGTTATTGGTGGGTAGCTCAGTAACCTTCGATTCGCGGATGACATTGACTTGCTAAGCAACTCAGGGGACAAACTGCAAAGCATGGTCAATGACTTAGACAAGCAGAATGGTGGGCCCAAGACTTAATATGCTGAAAATAAAGTAATATTCGATAACCTCGGAAGGGAATAGTAGTTTACTATGGCTAGCGAGACGCTGAAAGTAGTAAAGGAATACATCCACTTATGTCAGGTAGTGACCGCAGATCCAGGCCCCGAGAGTGAAATAACTGGAATGATAAGATTGGAGTGGAGCGCATTTGGCGGGTAATTTCAGGTCATTGATGGCAGTTTACTAATATCCCTCAAGAGAAAAGTATATCAGATGAATCTTACCGGTTCTCGCTTATGGGGCAGGAACATGGAGGCTAACCAGAAGGGTTCTACTTAAGTTAAGGACAACGCAGCGAGCTCTGGAAAAGAAAGTGATAGGTGTAATGTTGACTGGAACCGGGCAGAGTGGGTGAAGGTACAAACGGGGGTTAATGAAATCCTTGACAAAACCTAGAGGTAGAAATAGGCTAGGGCAGGGCATGCAATGCGAACCCAAGATAACCGATAGTCTTAAAAGGTAGCGGACTGTATTTGAAGAGAAGGTATGCGTAGCTGGGGGCGGCAGAAAGTTAGTTGGGTGAATTAGATTTGAAGGTTTGTGGGGATAAAGGTAGCATCAGCTGGCGCAGACCGGGTTAATTGAAGAGATATGAGAGAGACCTCCACCCTTCAGTGGGCGTAGTAAGGCAGATAATGGTGGTGAAGTTGATGAATCACTAATGGAATTACACCAGCACCAGGTTTCAGTCAACCAAGGAATCCGGCTGATTACCGGGTAGGAACTCGACAATGGACCGTAGTTACACCATCAATCACACTGTGAAGAAATGCGCAAATTGTATCTTTCATATAGCCTTCGTAGATTACGAGAAAACATGCAGGCATTGCCTAACCTTGGTGCCGAGGTTGCATGTGTTAACGATCTAGGAAATATATACAGCGACTGCAAAGCAAACATATTCCTCCAGAGGGAAGTTATAAAATCCCCCTAAGTAAGTGTGTCTGGCAGGGAGACAGAATCTCTTCACTACTATTCATCACGCGGTCACAGGTACTAAGAGGATAGGGCTGCGAAAGGTTGGAGAGAAACCCTAATGAATAATACCTCCATAATCACCGATTTAATGATAGCTCTGCCGTGTTTAGAAAGGGTACGAGCAGCAAAGCATGACTGTGGACCTAAATAGGCAAATCAAAATGATTGGTCTACAAATCAATATGAAGCTAACTAATGCAATGTAGAATACTAAGGAAGGGAGCAACAGTTTACAATAGGCAGCGAAGCGTTGTAATTTGTGAGCGAATACATCTGTCTAGGGCAAGTAGTGACCGCAGACGCAGGTCCTCACAGAGAATTAGCTAAGAGAAAAAGAATACGACGGAGCGTACTTGGCAGGCACTATCAGTTTTTGGATAACAGGTTACCAGTATCTGTCAGGACAAAACTTTACAATCATTTGTATCTTGCCAGAACTAACCAAGGGGTAAAAACTTAGTTTACAAATAAAAACGTCAAATTAAATTAACGGAAACCCAGCGAGAATGGATGTGAAAACTGTGCTTTTTCGGAACCGAAGCAAAGATGTAAAGTGCTTTTTTGCTGCCGGATCGAATTCAAAATCTGCTTGTAAGAAGTGAATCGAAGGCGGATGAAATATTTAATCAACATTTGCTGCACGTGCGAACATTTGTGCAAGTGCAACAGGAATAATCATGTAAGGCAGCGACGTCCTGGCGGAGGCGCTGCGCTACGGCAACATTAATACGCATCGGCGATACGCCCCGCGCCGGTGGCATAGTTAATTGAGTACAAGCCTGTCAGGCGGACCATGTGGTATTCGATCACCCGTTACCTTCGGGTACCCACCTGTTTTCTAATGGGTACAGGCTTTTTTTCGGCTTGGTGCCCAACCTTTCAGGTGTGAAATGCTTAGGAAAAACGCCTTTAGCCTACTCCCTCCCCCTGTTTAACCGATCCGTGATGCATCGAAGCTTTAAGTCCGCCTCAGCGCTGCAGTGCCATGTGTGGTGTTATACAATTGATGGAATGTTCCCCTGAGCAACCAATTACGGCAGCTAATAATCTAATCACACATCTCACTAGGTGAGGGTGGCGAGAGATATGCATGAGCCATGGCCTCTGGGGTGACGCATGAAAGCAGGATTTGCTGACCTGCCGAATTCTACCGGGTCCCCCAATATTGGAGGCAATGAACGACTAATAGAGAATCTTTGAATAGGGCTGCCCTGTCGCTCAGAAGTATAAGGGAACAGTGAGGAGCCAGTACGGGTGCGCAGAACGCTATCGCCCCTTTGGGTCTTTCGATTAGTGGGCCATCCTAACTTATGAGCCATAGCCAGCGAAATAACGTGGTCCCCTAACGGCAGATAGGGTCGGGAAACACGGCGACGTCGGCAAAGTGGAGGGCCGCTCTCATCGCCCCTAAACTGCCGTCGCCGCGGCGCTGTCTCTCGCGTTGGCAGCAAATGGTGAACAAAACTTATTTGCCCCAAGATGCCCGCATCACACAATTCTGGCAACAAAACGCCGTAAATACTGACATGGCTTCGTGAATCGGGCAGTTGCTTGGCTTGGCAAGTCAGCGCTCTTTAGTCGTCATGGAGATGCGACTTCATAACGCCCCTAATTTCAAGCAGGTCGGTCTCGCTCGCGCCAACATGTAAAAGAGGCTACAGATCTGTGGTGACCTGAGGTTGCCTCTGTGCTTGCTAAAGACGTTATGAACATTATTTTATGTAATGTACTCTCATAATTACTATCCCTTTTTGCTTATTCTGGTGTAAACAAAAGTGTAAATTAATTTAAATTTGCGAGATTTCCATTTAAGTGCTTCACTTTTGAGCCGCAATGGCTCTGCGAACAGCTAGCAGTCATGTTATTGCAACCGGCAGCTAGAATTTTCAGCGCTTATTCGTGCACCATTCAATTTAAGACAAAAATGACTTCATTGACGAAAGTTACTTGTTCCTTGTCCTGTTGGTCGTGTTTGGCAGCAAACAAAATTTATTTCAGCACGTGTTTGCACGCGCTGTTTGAGCCTGTGCACATTAACCGTTTCTTTTGGTAGAAATAATCAAGTGGCGAAAAGAAGGTCAAGCAAAAAAGGCTATATGTACAGACCTTGAGCGGTTGATGAACCCAGAGGAAGAAACGCAGTTTCAGTCGGCAGAGGAGGCGGAAGACGCGGATTTTATGTGCAGATATGGCGCATTAAGTGCATGCCTGGACAGGGCATGCTTGGACAGAAAATAGCACACTAGCGTCATGTATGGATTCCCCAGAAAGAACTCTGGAGGTTGAGAAGGCTTCAGAAAACGAAAAACTTCACGAACAGCTTGGTTGAAAAGAGGAAAAAAATGGGCGACACTGCCATCGGAAACGACAATGGCGGGCATTCCAGCACGAGCCACTTGGATGGGGCCTGCATAGGCATGGGCAGTGAAGGGAAAGTAGGTCAAGAAGGCTTGAACAGGAACAGCTATTCACACGTTGTAGCTGAGCAGTGTGTAGGCGGTGGAGAGGAAGGAAACAATGTAAATCCCTGAAAGGAGGTCGTGGTCCGAGCCAAAGGTCTGAAACCGAACAAAAGCGTCTTAGGGATAGTACCAAGCAGAAACCTGAGGGAAACGCAACATTAGACGATGAATAAATAACGCTTATAATAGCGCCGGCGTCGTAGAAGCAATAGACAAGCGCCCCATGGAAAAGTAGGATTTTAATCAGTTGCAGCTACTCATCAGTACGAACATGAAGCAAATAGAAACATGAAAGAAGTAGAAGTGGCAAACCACCGGAAAGCAAAGAGGAAGCCACAAAGCTCATAGAAAAAGGAAAATAAGGAGGCCATGAAACAACTACAGATGACTTCGAGAGAACACAGAGAAGCAAAGAAGGCCGAGTTTTCTCGAGAGAAAATAGATCAAAACTGTGACTCTCATTACAAAAGGAACTGGAGGTACAGATTCTAATCCAGCAGACGAAAGCAGAGAACTGATTGCTAGATGGATGAAGTGCGGGATGCATATAAAGGCGGGCCGAAAGAATGCTGAAATGATATAAGATGACTGGGCAAAATGAATCAAAGAAAGCAGGAATGGATTCAAGATGCCGAGGGAAATTGTTTAGAAGGAGATGAGGCTGGGAACTACATTACATCGTTTATAGCTGGGTAATTTAGGTTCGACGATGAGGTAATCTTCACAAACGAGGGAGCAACACAGGACATCACAATATAAAAAAGCTTAGAACTGATCAGTCTTAGACAGAAAAAAGTGGAAGCATATATTCATAAGTGCACAACCGGAGGAATACACGCAATGCAAATCAAGCTGATTACTGAACTTGACCCAATAAGCAAGAAAATGCTGCTAAAAGCCTTGGAGACAGTCATAACAAATAAGCACATTCCGCCTAGCTCACCAGAAACGAAAATGAATTTGATTTATATAGCGAAATGAGTTAGGATGCACATAAAATCCTTCAGACCGGTTGCGATAACATCTGTTATATGCAGACTGTCAATGAAAGCGCTAAAGTAAAAATTCAGACATGAACAGAAATTAATAAGGTACTCGAAGAACTTTGGAACGGTTTAAGGAGGGGTAGGCGCTTAGGTTATATCTTATTCATGCTTACGCAATGCACAGAAATAGCTAGGATGATAAATAGCCCTCTGTCCAGGACACAAGCGCGCGTATGACAACGTGAATAGGAAATTACTGTGGAAAATACTGAACATATGAACGTATCGGTGATGAGATACTGATTTTCTAAAGGAAGTATACTCATAAAATAAAGTTCAGTTTGTATGGGAAGAGATAAGAAATACGACAGGGTTACTCAAAGGATTAAGGCATTTTTGTCCTCTATGGCCGCTGCTTTTCATGCTTTAAATAACTATGGAATGAAACTACAAAAAGTAATATAAATAATATCTTTCCCAGCGATTAGGCGGAAAGGCCGTAGAGCAGTACCATCCTGGTTTAATATATATGGACAATATTGTTCTATTAGATGATAGCCGGGAAGACTTGCAGACTCTGAGTAATTCTTGTGGAGACGAAGGAGGCACTCTAGATTTCACATTTAGAGCAGTTAATTCAGGTCTGGTGATTTTCAACGATTCCGCTGATCAGGTACCTACAACACAAGACTATGACTTAGCCAGACAAGTAGAATACAAGTATCTCTGAGTATAGGTAAATTAAGGACAGGCACATATGGGAAAGCGCCAACTGACTTGTACTTAGAAAGGGCGAAAGGCGAAAGGGCGAAGTGATGCCGGTATAATAAATCATAGGGCGTAGCGTGAATAAAACAAGTATGATGTACTGAGAGGGATTTCGAAAAAAATAATGGTTCCAGGGGCTCACTTTCGGAACTGCGGTTTTGTGCTTAAGGGAAGAAGTTGAGTCGGTACTAGGGATAAGAAATATATCAGAGAGCTGTTGGAAGATTCGCACTATGTGTCCACGGCAAGAACACAAACCAGCCAATGCAGGAGGACATCGGCTAGGCGTCGTCCGAAGCACAGGAGCTGAGAGTAAAATATTATATGGAGAACACCTGAGTAAATTTAAGGATAATATTTAGGAGCCTAAGATGTTTAAATATTTATATAGAAAGAGCATTGACTCAGATTGGTGGGAAAGGAATAGGAAACCAACCAGTAATAATGACCGACACGAGAACGGAGATGGAAAGAGCTTTAAGCGACAAGGTAAGACTGAATTAATTCAATGGAAAAGAAGCCAAATGTAGAACTATATAAAAATTGGAAAATGCAGGTCCGAAGGAATCGTTCTGTGATGACTCTAGAGGCAGTGCCCTACTCCTTGAAGCTAAATCAGGGTGCCACAGAACGAAGACCTAAAAAAGAAGTTTAACTAAAAAAATTACTCGTGTGCAACGTGCTGTTAATCGGTAGCATCAATGTAAAATGTGGTGGTATCTATTCGGATATCGATGCAGTCACAGTCGCTCACCCTGAGGCCCGAGGGTTGCGAGATCCTAAGGCTGATGTGAATGAATCTGCGGTAAAAGTTATCAAAGAACGATTGGAAAATCGGTGGATCGAAAGCAGGAATTCGACGTAGAGTTACATTTGCAGGATTAAAATTGTATTAAAAGGAATGGCAAATTGATGACTCAGTTTATTACACCAATAAGGCCGTTAAAGAATATAAGGAAAAAAATCTGGGCGACTACCATCCCCCGTTTGAAAGGGAGCGCCCCTATCTTCCATCCGTCCATTCACGAATACAAACAACAAGGACGCCGTGCAGAGTGTAAATAGGAATCTCCTAAGCTTGGTTCACCTATTCTGAAGCTCCTTATTATGAACACCCCGACTGTATTGGACCGACAAGGCTCAATCCTCCCTCCCGCCCAGACGGATCGCGGAAGGATGCTGTGCCGAATCGGAGTGGCCCTTATTTTTTAAAAGCGGCAGAAGAAAACTACGGCGTACTCAAAGCGAACTTGCTGCCGATTATTCGAAAAGTATTCGAAAACTCGAGAAAACATTCGATTCGTCTCGAATAATTTTGGACATGCAATATGCGATTCTAACGGCATATCGGATACGACTATATTCGAATGCCTATTCGAGAATTTGGAATACTCGCACACCCCTACCAGCGAGCTGTGGAAAAAAAATGTTGCTGGTTTAGGGTTGGTTAAACCTGGAGTGACGCGAAAGGTACAGCTGGCCGATTGGAACTTGGTCACGTGACCAGCCACGTTACGAACCACGTAATCAGGCATGGTGCCGCGCCGCCGGCAGCTGCTCCGCACTACGCGACCAACCTCGTGACAGCTTGACGTGACAGCTTGGCGCTATGCTGAAGGCTGGAAATGCTACCGTATTGTAGCTATCGCTACAAAAATTAATACAGATAGCGTTAAGAGGTAGGAAAGGAGAAGAGTGGGTCAGGGGATAGACGTAAAGTAATGAAATTCTAACTCGGATCACATTGAGGAAAGGGGTGTGGTGAGGGCATGAAATGCGCAGGGAAGATGACCAGTGGTCCTTCGACGTAACGAAGTAGATTCCAAGAGAAGACGCCTATTAGTAGGAAGCGGAAAAGGACTTGGGCGTATGAGATCAGCAAGTTCGCGGGGATTAGCTGGCTGGAGCTGGCGCAGGACAGGATTAATTGGAGGTGTGTGGGAAGGCTTTTGTCCAGCGGGGAATGTAATTAGGCTGATGGTTATGAAGGTGTTGAAACGCCAGGGAACAGATGCCTGTAAACACTGCTTTTGAATGCAATGGCTGCGCACCTTCGTCGGTGCTCGATGGAAGCCTGAATATTGAACAGCTGCGCACATTAAAAACTACGTCTGTGATGGCCCCGTTAAGCTGATGCACTCGTCTAAAAGCAGTCCCACGCACAACACCTGATTTGAAGGTATTCCTCGAACCGGCACAATGACACTTGTCGGCTCTAGGCTGCTGTGAGTGTCGGAGGCTGATTTTCTACGCTTTTGACGCTGGAAGTCCTTGTACAAATCTAGCTTCACGTCTGCTTGACGCCTTGCAGATTTTGTGCAAAAACTGGCTGCTGTGTTACTTCGTGGTCTTATGCTATGCACTGTGCTCATGACAACATTTTACTGAAGTTCATCACTTTGCTAACTACCGTTAAAAGACATACTTAAATGATTCGCTCAGTTATCGAAGAAAGCGAGAAATAAATTTTTTCAGCGCTTAGTGTCATTTTCTCTCCACCAGCCCGCTCACACTATCATGTTCTCGGGCTCAAAGAATTCAGGTGGAAGAGCATCGACCGTTAGAGGCACTAGAAAGAGCCAGTGGAGCATGAGTATGGTGCACACTGCCACATATAGCTGCATACGTAGTCTGGAGCAAGTACATGATCGCCCAGTTCACATCGTCGTCATCATCAACAGCAGCAGCAGCCTAACTATGCCCATTGCAGGGCAAAGGCCTCTCCCGTATGTCCTTTGCCAGCTGCGCCCACTCTATGCCTGAAAACTTCTTAATCTCGACCGTCCACCTAACCTTCTGCCGCCCCTGCTACGCTTGCCTTTTTTTTTTGTAATCCACTCCGTTGCCCTTGAGGACCAGCGGTTATCTTGCCTTCGCATTACATGCCCTGCCCAAGCCCATTTCTTCCTCTTGATTTCGACTAGGATGTCATTCACCCGTGTTTGTTCCCTCACCCACTCTGCCCGCTTCCGGTCTCTTAACGTTACACCGATCATTTTTCTTTTCATAGCTTGCTGCGTTGTCTTTAGTTTGAGCTGAACCCTTTTCGGTAGCGTCCACGTTTCTGTCCCTTAGGTGAGTACCGGTAAGATACAGCTGCTATATATAGTTTTCTCTTGAGGGATACTGGCAAACTGATATTCATGATCTCAGGGAACCTGCCAAATGCGTTCCACATCATTCTTATGCTCCTAATTATCTTATTCTTGTGGCTTGCATCTGAGGTCACTACCTGTCCTAAGTACAGCTATTCCCTTACAACTTCAAATGCCTTGCTACCAATCGTAAACGGTTGTTCTCCTAAAATTTTGAACGCTGCTTTTCTTTTCCGCATATTATTTTAGGCCCACCGTTCTGCTCTGTCGGTCTGAGTCATTGATCATCCTTTATAAATAATCTCTTGAGTGACTTAGCAAGGCAGTGTCATTGTAGATTGCTAAGGTATTCTTATTAACTCTTTACCCCAACTGTTCCCAATCCAGGCCCCTGACTGCTCCCTAAAAACAGGTTGTGAATAGCATTGAAGAGATCGTGTCCCCCTAGCTGACACACTTCTTGAATGGAATTTAGTACTGAGTATATAGAGAACTGTAGTAGCTCTGCAACCATTATAGATATCTTCCAGTGTTTATAAGACTTTTCTACGCACTGATTCCGCGATACCTTCATGACTGCTGAGGTTTCCACTGAGTCAAATGCTTACGCTCGAGCTCATAAGGCACTACCTATACAGGCTGGCTAATTTTTCTAGCACAATCTTACCCCTCGTCATTCAACTGATCTGCTGTTACCTAATCCTCACCAGCGGCTTTCCTCTTTGCGTTGCTCCTAATGGTTTCTTTACTTTCTCTTTCGATACAGGCGGGATGTCCCTTTGCTGTGCTCTACTGCCTCTATCATTAACGTTCTGATTACATTGGCTACTGTACATATTTTTGTAGAACACTTCCGCTGCTTTAACTGTCTCCTTCATATTGCTCATAACATTGCCCTCTTTGTCTCTTAGCGCACATATCTGACTTTGCCTATGCCCAGTTTCCTCTTCGCCGCTTTTAGGCTACCTGCGTACTTTAGAGTATGCCCGATTATCTCTATATTAAACTTCCTATAACCGACGATTACCTTGCGCTTATCGATTAACTATGATAGCTGTGCCAGTTCTGTTTGGTATGTGGATTTAGAGGCTTTGATTCTTTGGCATTTCTTGATCATATCTTTCTTCTCATGAGAGATCTTGCCGATATCATGTATAAATACCCTATCGCCTACTTCGACTTCGCACTCCTTAATGGCGGCTGCGAGACTATTGTTCACTGCTTGAACATTAGGTCGTCGTCCTCAGTTAAAGCATAATCTGTTCTACAGCAAGATTCCGAATTTCTTCTCTTTCCCTCTTACCGCTAACTCCTTGATGGGCTTCTGTCTGGCTAGTTTCTTCCATTTCTCTTTAAGCCCAGGCAAGTTTCACACCTTACCATCTTATAAGGTCGCTACTTCACACCTTGCCGCGGACCTCCACATCCTGAATGAATCCAGTTCACATACGTCTTTCAAAAAAGTGTGCCTAACCTTCATCTTCGGGAATAGTGAATGGGTAAGTAGCGTCTATCCACTGGAGAAATCAGAAGCTCATCACTATAGTGTGCGCTCTTTTTCTCCAGACGCAATTTCTCCAGATTTTCGTCACGCTGATGATAGCGTTCTCTTTATTTTGCTTGGAGTACTGGGATGAATAGGTTTTGAAAACATGCCGTCAATGCGAAGGTATTCCTGGCAGGAGCATATGCAAAGCAAATTGCCGCTGTCAATACCTTTTTCGGTGCACTGCAGATTGCTGCGAAAGTGGTTTATGCATTTATTTCTACGGTTGTCGTGTTGGAACTTCGCACAAATAAACAGGGTAAAAGGACAGAAGAGCGCCAATCTCCTTTGGAAAGGTCACTCGGTTTCATATCTGGAGTAATTAACGGAATCCTTCCTCCGTCCTCGGTAAAGATGAATTTATCGGCATTTCACTTGTACTGCACACACGGCCACCTTCAACGTCTCCTGGGAACTTTGCTGGGCTTCATTAAACGGGTTTAGAGAATCCCGGCTGAATGACGTCAGGGCATATTCGTCATTGCTTTGAGGCCACAGCAAGTCGGATATGATTCCGCCCTGAATTGTGCGAGAGCCTGTCCTCCTCTGGCACGGACATACAAAAGCCGAGTTAGTCGGAAGACCTAGCAGGGTTTCGCGTTCCCAGTAAACACGTCAGCAATGATAAACGCCTGCTAGGGCTTCAATAGGGCTCTAAAACTACAGAGAGCCTTGGCACTTGAAGTCTGCCGAATGCTGCCGAGGTGGCCTTGATTCCACTGCCCGCCGCTTCAACTCAAGGGCACGCATGCCGCCTGCATGAAGCATTGCTAGGTCATCGCTCAATTGGATGCGCAAGCCCGGCTTCAAGAGTTCATGAATCACGCCGGTCGTGTAAAATCTGATCATATGACTTGCACGATCCTTCATTAGCCGCACCATACATCTGAGACGGTTACCAGCCGCTAAACCTAACATAACTCTATGGGTTCGCTCCGCCGATGACATTGAAGGTGAAGTCTTCTCTAATCCTGAAATAATTATCAGCATATTGGGGCTTTTATTGTGCCCTAAGACAGTTATATGGTGATGCCCCAAGGCTTCATTCTAGGGCCTTTGTTATTCTTAATTTCTATCAATGACTCACTGCACCATCTTAAGTCTTCTGTATCTATTTTATATGCTGATGAAACTAGACTCACTAGTATCTCCTCTCTTGATAATGTTGCTTCCAATTTCACTGATGATCTTAATAACAAATTCATGTTGCGTCAAAACAACTAATAAACCCAAGAAAACACTAATGTTTAGTTTTGTTCACACCCCAAAGCTTAATTTAGTAATACATTCGCAATCTTCATGATTCCCATCATATATTTGCTGCAGAGTGGTCTGCGTCTTTAGGCATACAGCTTTCCGTCTCATTAAAGTTTCACCTACATACTGCTTGCTTTTACAGGAAAACAGCTTATATATAATTAGAGCTCTTTTAACGGCCTGATAATACTTCCTCTCTACAATGTTAAAAACATTACACTACGCTTTCATCCATAACAATCTTAACTGTTGTATTACAACCGGCGGTCTATCATGTGATTCGCACACTTGTCAAGCGATGTCAACGCGATGTCAGGCCCTCCATTACGGAGTCCCTCATAGCCCATGTGCCACATTGGGACAATCGACCCCTTAAATCTATTCGCGTTTTTGTTTTCAGCCCACATGGTAGATGTATTCGCTTTTTTTACCAAATTAATATTCTTCTGCTTTCCGACCTAGTCACGCATAACATGGATATTTTCGTGTTTCCCTTCATTAATCACCGCAATCTATTGAAGTTTATACATGTAACCAAGATCTTACTACTCACAATTTTACTTGATTATCATCCCAAAAGTCCCTACAACTTTGGTATCTTCACAGTTAGATTTACATAAATGAAGCGTGTAGCAGCACACCTCTGGAAATTAAATCTTGTCCATCTCAGCATTTGTTCAAGCTCTCACATCGGTCTTTATTCTTTCCTCGTCTATGCTTGGCACTGGAGGAAATATTCCACAATCGCCTTCAATGTCTACTACTCCACAATTTAGTGCAGTGCATTTTTGTATTTCTAGTGGTGTTCGTACTGTACATTTTTGCTGTTTATTCTTCAATATCTTTTATTCCTCGTTGTTTTATTTTTGCAATGTTCCTACTTGTAGCTGTTCTGCTCAAGAATAATTATATTTCAGTTACCCTTAGTTTTCATTTCTTTATGTTTATTAACTATCCTCTCACCATATTTTGTTTGTTTCAATACATTATATTCCTAGGACTACAATAGAAGTGAAAAAAGGTGTTTTCAATCTTTTTCGCACATATTCAATAACCCCTGAATAAAATACCTTTTTTGCTTCTTCTGAGTATATTATTATAAAAAAAATGCCCTCTTTTACCGCGAAGAAGATTTGGGCGCGTCAGTGTGTCATCTGGTTTTTTTAATTTCGCCCATTTATGGCCGCCTCCCACTATGTTCATTTTCCGGGTTTTCCTAATTATTAATAACGTCTTGTCATTTTCGCGCCACATATTCTGCGTTTACATGTATTACAGCATATTTTTATATTTTTTAAATAGTTATAACGCATATTTAAAGTCACAAAATATTGAAACCAAGTATTTATGAAGCGTATGTCATAAGCGATGGGAGGAGTGCAAGCTACACGTAACGTCAGCAAGACTGTTTAAATAGCCACTACCTACAGGCACAACTCTGAGATAAAACACTACGAGCTTTTATTGCATTTAACAGTAACGCAGTCCGCGTGTTTGCGATTTTTATGTATGGGCTGTGTATGTGTATGTGTAAGGGGTGCGAGAATTTTACTTTTCTGAAACCGAATCGAATACGAATTGTGCAGCTAAAAAGCAAATTGAATACGAATCAAATAGTGAAAAAACTGAATCGAATAGGAATCATCTTGGGGTTATTCTCTACTTGTGCGAACATTCGTGTAAAACTGATATTTATGCAAAAAAGCGAGGCGGTAGCGGCGGTCCTCTTACACATAGAGTGAAAGCTGCGGATGTCGAAAGAAGCAGCAGTGATATCCACACGCAGCCCAAAATCACCATAATAACTAGGCGATCACCACGACCTTCCATCCTAAAATTACCTTTTGCTACTGACGACGCCAGCCAGCAAACTAGCGCCACACCGCAGTTGATGAGAGAGAAGAGAAATATATGGGCATGACCTCCTAAGGGCCATCGAGCCATCGAGCATGCAGGCAGCGTTTGCTGAACTTGGCTGGATCCTGTCGCGTCGCCGAATTATGAAGGCATTTCTCTGGGCATCATGAACGCTGCCACAGGAATGGACCACAGCGTCATCGCTCAACACGCTGACCAATCGCAGCAGCATGCTGTGCTACGTCGGAGTGGTCGCTGATTCATGGCTTGTTCGATGCGTGCCGAATAATTTCGAATGTGCGCTATTTGATCGATTCACTGCATTAAATAGGAGAATATTCGATTCGATATTAAAAAATTTCGAATATTCGCACATCCCTTGTTTTTCGATTTTGCCGAGACACCCCAAAACGACCAACCAAATTGTCCACAAGTACATAGTTCACGTGGGCCGCAAAAAAAAACCTGAACTATCTGACGCCGACATTTCTTATGATATCGCCCTGGCGTCAGGCTCTACATTCGCGCCTTGAACTTTGGGCATGTGTAACGTGCTGAGCTGAGCGCCTGGAGCACAGTCCAAAATCCGAACATCAGTGAAAAGAATTGGGCTGCCAGGATGAGGCATGCAAAGGAACGCTTGGTGTAGACAGGTCACCTATGGCGAAGAATGATTTTGTTAGACGAATCGAGGTTCTTGTTGTGTGGGAGTGATGAGATTCGCTATACGCGTCACCTCAAACGCACTTGACATAATCCCCGCTTCCAGCTTTCCACGTTAAACCATAGAGGCGGGAACCTAAAGTAGCGGGGATGATTCTCTGCCCGCGGAGTTGGCCTCCTCCACATAATGCAAGGTGCCTCGAGCAAAGAGGTTTATCAGAGAATTCTTGAAAAGGTAATTTTTCATCAGGCATGCAAGAATATTGGCTTTGGATATGCGTTTCAACAAAACATCGATCCGAGGCTCTCTTCTATGCTTAAAAATTGCTTAAAAAACACGAGAGCAGACCACATAGAGCGGCCAGGGCGGTCTGCTGACATTAATAAATTCAAATCAACAGCCTTGGACTGACTTCGCCGATCGTCTGACGGACAAAAATCCTAGGAGCGCCGCGGCCAAGTTCGGGCAGCTGCCGCAGCAGAAGGAAATACAGACTAGGCGTTCAATGACAGTTTCCTAGACTCCATACCACGACATCTTCAAGCAGTGATCTAAGAAAAAGGCTTGCGTAAGAACTACGGACAAGATTACTTCATTGTGCAAAAAGCATTCTTTAAACTGATGCCTCATTATGCAATAAAACTTATTTTATCGCCGATACCTTCAAGCACTGCATAAAGCCGTTCAATAAAGTTGTGGAAACCAAATTGCTGCCGAATATTGGATAAATATCAATTTCTATTGCCAAAAAGTTTGCTATTGTCTTGCCATAAATCTCAAGAGCAAATTTTAATGCGGGAAAAAGAGTTACTTTGTAAAAACTGAAATATCATATCTTTTTGTTCAGTAATGTATGTACAAAAACTATTTAATCGTTGCTACCATCTTGTTTACTTAGTTCAACATGTCCCGGTACCCTGAGTCACCGTGGGATCTCATTCTATGCCTGTTTATTATTAATGTACCCCTCTTACGTGCCCAAAAACTTGCAGTACGAAAATAAATGAAAATAATACTTGACATGAGCTGTCTTTGCGTACAACAATGCTGCTCTCATTTCCAGACTGTGCGGCAGCTTTGGGTACCGATGTTTAGAGCTGAGATTACCAGTATGAATTTTTATCAAAAGCGAGACATAATCAGGAGGGAAAACACTATAAAATCAGGGTGCTTTTTGCGACAACCTCCATGCTTTTAAAGCCCTTTTATTTGCATTAGCTCAATTGCATTCATAAATATATATCAGGCTTCTTAGAAAAGCACACTGTCCTTACAAATGTTCAACACGGTTTCAGGCGCTGGTTTTCTACAAGTACCCAATTAGTTGAGACTGTGCATGTCTTAGCGCGGTCGATTAATAAAGGCAAGCAGACAGACGCGATAATAATAGATTTTGGCAAAGTATTCGATAAGGTGGCGCTTAAAAAATTCGTACATAAATTAAGATATTATATTAAAAACTACCACATAATTACACGGATCCCCGCTTACTTTTCGAATAGAAGTCAGTTCGTCACCTCAAACAACACTTCTACCCGTACCCAGATTGAGTGAGGCGTCCCCCAGCAATTTGTTTTGAGTCCATTTTATTTTGATTATTTATTAATGACATTGCGACAAGGCTTTCCGTCTGCTTGAACCTTTACGCAGATGATTGTGTTTTGTTTGAACAGGTCTCTTGAGTTGACGAGAAGGTGCAGCTGAGCAATGACCTCGTAAAGGTCATTACTGGTGTGATCAATGGCGAATGCCTTAATTTCATGAGAATTACGCACAAAAAGCGACCTCTTCAGTTTGTGTACGGCACTAACAACATATCGCTATTGGAAGTAACCGAGTACCGATATTTAGGCCTGTGGATAACTAACCATCTTTCGTGGACAAAAATCATAGATACTATTGCTGCAAATTTCTTCCGTAAACAGTTTTGCTTGAACCGCTCACTAAAATCATCCACGCTATAGTGTGCGCCTTTTAGCGTTCAATGTCCTTGTTCGCCCGTTGTTAGAATATGCACAATTATCGGGGACCCTTTCACCTTAACCAACATTACAAACTATAATGAATACGGCATAAGGCAGTAAGGTTTCTTTACAATTCATACGGCCGTACATATATCAGTGAGCACTTTAAACGCCAAGGATTAGCCCCAGTTACTGCGCAATCATGTCTACCGATTAAAGTTTCTTCTTCAGCTGGTAAACGGTCATTATGAAGCTCATACTTCCCAGTTTTTTGCTTGCTCCTCAGGTTATAAGACAAGACGAAGGCATATTTTAACAACGCCTTTGAACGCGTGAAATAACTGTCTTAATTATTTTTCCCCGAAGACAATTACAGACTGGAATACCCTAAATAACGACAATGTTACCCATAATTCTTGAATGATGTTTGAAAATGCCTGCAGATGTTATAAATTTGAGTGTTTCTGTACTTATATGTTTGATGTATACCCACCCTGCTATGATTTTGTTCTATATCGCAATATATATAAATAAAAATAAAACAACACGGTGTCTTAGCGAAGTGTTTAGAACCGAAACGCATCTTTTAGTTTCGTGGTTTGGATGAAACAAACAGGAACGTTTCTAGGGTCTTCTTGCTTAAGTTGTGTCATTTCTACATTAAGTTATTCCTGAAGTCACAGAGCGATCGCTCCACTTTAAAGGGACCAGGCAGATGTTATTGCTAAAGTACTGCTCCCATTGGTAAACTCCGAGCAAGGTCTTGCGATGTTTGTGGGTTTGCGATATGTGTAGGTTTTACCCAAGTGACATAAGTAAATGAAAAAAAAATAAATATATGCGACAAGGATTCGAACCTGCGGTGGCGCGAACAGGTCACTTTGGTTAACCACAGTGCGAGAGCACTAGGCTATCGCCACAGCTTTTTTTTCTTTATTGCATAGAAATAGCGCCGCAAAGAAAGGTCGAAGCACGCTTATGCCACAGAACACCAGGCCACCTTACCCCTGCATGAACCCTCCTTCGAAAACATCAAAAGTCTGGGAGGCACACACATGCATCCAGATAGGGGAGCCAGCAAGGCGGCTCTTGCAGGGCAGCATACACTCCCCGCACCAAAGCGCACTTTTCACGAAACAGAGATTTCGACGAAAAAGGTAATTCGGCGTGGTGGTTCATCATGCGTCTCTTCCAGAGACTAAACAGTCCAAGCAACATAAATCGATCATTGGCACAGCACTGCTTTTCTCCGCGGGCAAGATCGAATACTGTAGGGTGTGATATCAATGTCCTTAACTGTTCATTTTAAAATGTCCCAGAAGAAGATAGCATCAATGCACAGAACAAAACAATGGTCAATTGTCCCTGTTGTATTGCACAGGCGACAATTCACCGTCCATGGCGCAAGCTTCTTTTTTGCATGAAGCCATGCCTTCATAGACAGCGTTGACGTGCGCAGCTTAAGAATGAATGTTTTCGCGGCAGAAGAAATGCACATTCGCCTAACACGTTTGAAAAAAGTGGTGTCAAGGAACTCCAGAAAAGGTTGCCGATACAAGGGTACAGAGAAGAAATACTCTGTAAGTGTCTCAGTCATCTGCTTCTGAAGAGGCTATAAAGGTAGTCTAAAGAAAAGCGCACAGTGAGGAAATTGAAGGTGTCAGGAACTTCCTTAAGGAATCCCCATAAAAGCCCCTCACGAGTGTGTCCCGTCGGTGCCAAAAGGAAAGGCAAATGATCACAGAGAAGCCTAATAAGCACGGCTACTAAAAAAGGGTGGTTTGAAGATTTGAAAAAGAAATAAAACGCGAGACAAGCTGATGCACGAATAAGTGAACGAGGCCGATTCCACGAGAGACTAGAGAAAGAAATAGGTTATCGCAACGCATGGGTTCCCATTGGGAACGCCATACAAATGTAGCAAATATTGTGTGCATCACCTGCACTTTCTTCCTCGCACAGTGAAGAACGTGCAGCACATAGGCAAGTTATGCAAATAAAAAATATTGCAGACTTGAGGCCGAGAAAACACTGACAGTTTCCTACCAATCCAAGCCTGGGCTTGCCGCCTCGTGGAGACTATCTGAGAATCCCAGTAGGCGCCCCTGTTGCGAATTTGGTGAAGAGGAACCCCTAGGTAGTGAAGGGGCCCGCGATCGCAGCCTACGCCACCATATTGACTTCGCGTTGTACTCCAATGGCCCAACCAAAACCCCTAGGATTTATCAAGATTAAGAGCCGCACCTGATACCCCGCAAATGCAATGCCTCAAGCACACTTTTTTCTGTCCGAACAAAAGAGGGCGAAATAATCTGCCTAGGCTAACATCTTAATTTCACACTGCGCCAAGGGGAAACCACGGATAGATGTGCAGTTAATAATTCTGAGGCAAAGGGGTTCAAGCTATGGGGCAGCCTTGGCGAACAGATAATTTCAATGGAATAGGTTTGGTTAGCTTTTGGTTAACAATTAGCCTTGTGTAGGACTCCTTATAGCACAGTCTTAAGACCCTAAGCAAAACATCTCCAATATTTGCATATTCTAAGGCCGCAAACAAGAAATCGTGGCGAAAATTATCAAAGGCATTGACAAGGTCAACCTGAATAAGAGCTACTTGTTCGATCTCATCTGATACTGTCTCCATTACTGAACGTACAATATGAATATCGGTTTGGATGCTGCGTCCTCTGATACCGCAGACCTGATGCGTGCCTATTAAGTGAGCGAGAACTAGCTGCAGACGATTGCAAAGAACCTTTGCAAGAAGTTTGTAATCTACATTACTGAGGGAAATTGGATGATATCTCTCAACTGTTTTCATGCGATTTGAATCTGTGCTTTTTGGAATTAATATAGTATGCCCAGAAAAGAATGTGAGGGGTAAAAACCAACATCGTAAAAAAGCCAGGAAATCCTCCCTCATGACAGGCGCTAGGTAAGTGGAAAATGATTTATAGAACTCGCTTGTAATGCCATCCGGCCCAGGAGATTTCTGACCCGTCAGGTCAGAAATGGCAGATTTAATTTCGTTCAAAGTGATAGGCCCTTCCACTACACCGTGCTGCTCATCGTCAAGTCGAGGCAACGCTTCGAATAAGTGACTGTAATCTGATGTCATGTTTGTGCCCGCACAACCACCAAACAGCTCCCGATAATAGTCAAAGAAAGCCGCAATAATCCCAGGACCATCGCTGTATGTGCAACCACCATACTGAATTTCGAATATTTCTATAGCTAGAGCAGTCTGCCTTCAATCACTCAGGGTCCAAAGAGATGGTTTCTCTTTCAGAAATCTACGGGTCCTTGATCTTATCAAGGCCCCTTTGTATCTTTCGGTTTCAAACTGCTGAAGCTCTACTTTTACGGCAGTGATATCTTCTACATAGGCACCTGGGCTAATCCTCTCTAGCTCATGTAGCTCAACTGAAGTACGGCCGAGCTCTCAAAGGTGATGTCTCTTCCAAAACGCGATTTTTGCTGAGGCTTCAATAGCAATGTTTTAAATAAGTCCCGTTTTCGCAAAACTGAGAGGTCACCGCGTGATCACGTGTCCTTCAAGCAATTAGATAAAGCACGTTTGAAGATTTTCATCTCAGAGCAGGCAGCTCAGTTTCCACAGCTCCCATCGAGGAGGGAGTACGCGCCGGCTGTACCTCCCTATCTGAAGAGACACCATGCAGTGATTACTGAAAAATATGGGCCACACCCAGTAACCAAAAACGCTGTATAGCATGTCTGCTGAAACGTAAATCCTGTCAAGCCGAGCACTAGAGGAGCACTGAAAATGAGTGAAATGAATGTTATGTCACTTATCTTGCCCAACATCCCCCAGGTTGTATTCGCATGCCAAATCAGTGAGTAAAGCAGCACTAAGGTCATATCGCTTCCTTTAACACTGCTCGGTCTTCATCCCTACAAGCACAATTGAAATCACCTAACAGCATAATTTTACGATCCGTGGACAAATAATCTATTAATGACAGAATAAATAGCCTTCTATCACTCTGCTTTACAGCGACATAAACACAAACAATTCGCCACTGTACACCCGAAATTGCGAGGTCACAGAAGATAAGTCGTCCGTCATCATCTGTGCTATTAGACACGGCTGTAATCTCCAGTGGGTTGGCCAGGAATTGCATGCACCCACCTGATAAGTCTCTCGAGTGACTTACGATAACATTGAATTCTGACAAAAAAGGCTCGACAGCAGCATCAGCCTCCTCATCAGAGGACAGCTTGGTTTCCTGGATGGCTGCCACACTCACACCCGATTTGTTTAAAAGATGCCATAACTTATGTTGCTTTCGACGATTACTAAAACCTCTAATGCCCGCCATTTTTGTTGCTTGTCTCATTGAAGGCCATCCCCTGTACTGGGGCGGCAAGCCTGCAAATCGGCGGCCTGTAGGGCAGACATCGCCCTCCGTTTTGAGGTGACCCTTCCCAATCCCACCACACCAGGTGCCTTCTGCACATCGCCATCGACACACACCTCATCATCTGCAGGACGCTTCAAAGGTGCGCTGTGGTCCATCGCCTCTTATGAGACAGCCAAGGCTTCGGCCCATGAAGCCGAATGGGCCATGTCAGTCGCAACCGCGCTGACAGCCGACGGGGCACCGAACACACTAGAAGCTGACACTCCAGGCGACACACTGCTGCACTCCGACGATGAAGGGGCATCGCCGGCACAGAAGGCATGTGGTACATTCACTGGCTGAAGCGCCTCCACTGACTTTACAGCAGGGGCGTTCTGCTCTCGTGATCGTTGGGGACATGTGGCTCCTGAGCAGCAAGCAAAGGACTCAAAGTAGCAGACCCGGGCAGACCTAGCTCCGGTGGCTTTGGGTCTGGAGACAGAGATTCGTGTTTGTTCGTACTTGCAGGCGAACCCATGCCGTTATTTGGTACAGAGGTACAGAAGCCTTTGGTCCATCTTCTGTTTGGAGCTCATGACTCAGTTCACCCGACGCTTCCACAACATCCGACACATCTATAATGTGCTCTGACACCACTTCATCCTCATGCGCCCAGTTGCCTTGGCGTAACCTGTCATAATAACTCATAACACAATTGTCTACTGTGTGCCCAAAGCGTCAGCACTGGGTGCATCGAGGCGTACGACACTGACGCCGTACACGGCACTCACGGTTACAACGAAGACGCAGCGGAGGCCTGCCTGGGATCACAACTAAAGCTTGTGCCCCAAAAGCGTTGAGCGTGTGAGGTATTCTACTTGCTGGCACTCCGTCCTTGAGCGTGAGCGAGATTTTACGGTTTGCTGTTTCTATGTGCTCAATTCGGGGGCACCGCCACTTCTCACGCTCGATAGTTTGTACAGTTCTAAAAGGCTCCAAAGCTTCCACAATCCTCCGGTGCTCCATATAGCGCGGGAGCCAAAGAAGCTTAAGCTTCACGTTTTTGGTGTCCGGGTCAAACACGATACATTTTAGACCTTTGGCGTGGAACTCTGCTTTGTCAATAAGCTTCTGTTTTCAGGAACTGCTCTCGCAGGTAACCATCCAAAGTGGCTCATTTGGTACTGGCCAATACACAGAATCTCACGGAGGTCCACAATCTGCGCAAGGGCGTCTCGGAAGTCGGGAGCACGGTATGGGCGACCCTTGAGGTCAGCATGCAGAAAGACGTTGTTGAGGACAACATTACAGGTAGGTAGTCGAGGGAGGACAACTTTGTACGAGTCCGTGGGAACTTCAGATGTCGGGAGACCTCGGCCAACGGCCGATACGCTGTATCCAGCTCGAAGCATTTCAACACACAGCCGTTCAGAACAGCTACCTCTTTCTCTTCAGGCTATGGCCACAGCAAAACACGCTACGTGTTAAACTGCAACGCACTCTCGCGCTGTGCATTGAACATCGTCCCCTTCACCAACTAATACTACTATCAAACTAATATTCGCGCTTTGAGCATTTGCGTGGACAACACTGCGGCAGAAACAGGGCATTAGAGCAACAGACGGTGGCGGAGACAACAATGCTGCAGGTACGCTGAACTGGAGCATAGGCCGTCGGCGTACACTGGGTAAATTGGTAGTGACGGTGAAAAAATTTCCGCGCATAACTGGCTCCCTGGGTCAGTGGACACCTCAATTCCGCTTTCAGGTACGTGGCGGTTGTGTCCACTAGCAAAAAACTGTTCTTGGGCACAAAATTTCGTACTTAGCAATGCTAAACCGCTAGACATCTTATCATTGCTCGTTTTGCGGCCAAGTCGTAAGCTCCCGTTTGGTTTCTTGGCTAACGCACCTAAGTCTGGATGTTTTCATGTGACTTGTGAAGCTTCTGTTTTGGCGTGCCATCCAGCTTCTCTGTGATGGAACCCGCACTTTCAAACTGGGCCTCTAGATTGAGCACCACCGTTTCCAGTTCTGCAATGGCGCTCGGAATAAATCCCTACTTTTCAATGCTGTACCTATCAGTACCTATCAGTGGGAAGTGCGTCGCTGGCCGCGGTTTCTTGAGGCAACGTTGCGGCTGCAGATTTCGCCTTTAATTTTTGTTACGAAGTCTTCAACCTTGACAGATTTTTCTGTATAATACTTTGCTGCTATTAGGAATGTGCCTCATCGAAACACTACTGGCTCAGGGCTCAAGGAAAGCTGTGTAGTCGAGACAAAAAGCTAACGTGCCTTCGTAGTTTTCGACAGTATTCTCTTGATTATGGTCACAAACGAATTTACCGCGGACTCTATGTCGCGCATCTCTTCTGCGATATGGTGCTGAGCGTATGCAATGCAAGTGGCATGTTTTAGATTAGGAAACATATATCTGGGACTCGAATGCGACTTTCATTTATGAAGCTTCTCGAATCGTAGCAAGATTCAGTCGTTGACACCGGACTCCATCAGGTCACAATCTCTGGCGAGCATTCATAAATTCACGCTGTATCGTCCCACTGTTACTTTTCTCTACAAAACCTACAATCAGGATCGCCGGCCGGCAAAAGGATCCTCCGTTCAAGGGAAACACATATAGCATTAACAGCGAATCGGTGGCAGGGATAATTTGTTTCTTACATTTCAAAGTGTGCGGCCGAGCCAGCCACATTCACCGAGCGCTCTCAATATTTTCCCTATAAATTGCTTTGAGGCCCGACTTCATCAGAGTTCTCCTCTCAAGGTACTTCTGTGCAGTCCACTTAGAAATAAAGCTCCCAACCGCTGTGCGATCTAGCCTGTGAAAGGGGATGGTACCAGTGACCAATGTTGTCACGATGGCAGCCGCAGAGGCTTTTCTCCTTTCGGAAGAGGTCCTGATTATCTACCGCCTTCCCCAAACTCACTGGCTTCGTGTTTCTTCCTCTTGTAAAGTTGTGTTCCTGTATGCCCTTGGATCTTGCTCGGATAATTCTGGTCTTTGTTGAGGTGATTTCGTACATAGTACAATGTCCGCATCTCACCGTGCGCCCTTCTTTTGTTTCAGTGCCTTCGTTTTCCCATTCTTTCAGTCGTGCTTGCACAGATGCCATATCATCCGCTGTTGTGCACTGGTAAAGCCCTCTCTCCTGCAGACGGACGGAGAGAGCGGGAGAGGTTAAACGTGCTTCATCTCCATATTTTGCCGACCATATCTCGCACTCCAGATACAAAGCGCCGCTTTCCCCAAGCCAGTGTGGTCACAGGCGGGAACATGAAGGAAAAGAAAGACATCAGAGAGTGGGAAAATTGGCCAAAGTGCAAAAATGCTTCAAACCGCTCTATAGATGCTGCGCAATACTGTCAACTGTGTCTCTAGGTGTTTTCGATGAGCTCCGCGCCGTATTCTAGATTAAAGCGAGTGCAGCGTGCAGCGATGACAAGCACGTGATCAGAAAAATGTAATCGTTTGGTTCTTCCAATGCTTCCCTGAGGGCGTAATTTTTTTCCAGACTCGTTCTTTTGCGGCGTAAAGCACGCGTGACTTGAGCGATCTAAAAGTACGCAGCACTGCTGAACGGAGCCCCTCGCTTTCTCTTGATAAAAATATATTTCCCACGGCTTAAAAGTGCTTTAGTAGAGTAGTGTCTGTAAAATAAGAACACATTTCGGAGAAACTCTAGACAATCGGGACAATATGTAATTTTTCTGGACACGAGTGTAAAGCAGAGACGATTCTGGGTAAGAAAACTAAAGAGAATTGAGAGCAAATAGCTTGGTAGCTGTGCAATGTTACATAGAATTACGGTCGGGACATTTTTAAAAATCTAGACATGCCCCGAAGATCCCAGCTTTATCAGTGTTTCATACATTCCTGACACCGACTCTACAGATCCTCTTGAAACACCCAAAAAATTTTGGTTTGATCCTGGCGGCGGTGGTCGCGTTTACGTGAAGGCTAAATGCTAGAGGCCCGTGTGCTGTGCGAAGTCAGAGCACGGTAAAGAACCCCAGGTGGGTTTGGAATGGACAACTGGTCACGCCGACAGCGCCAAAAACGGCGACGACGCGGAAACTGCGCTCTAAAATAGAGATTCCAAACCCGCCATAAAAATCAGGAGTCCAATGGTCGAATTCAGCTCTCTGACGCGGCGAAGTAAATAGCGAACGAGTAAAACTGCGCAAAGAGAACCGGACGAAAGATGTACAAAACCACATAAGCCCATAAGGCTTAGTGTATGCGGCTTGTCTGGCACAGTGTCCGCGCAGGCTAAGAAGGGGAGGAAGGGACATAAGACGCCTAATGTGGAGCTTGAGCTTCGGGATTCCCGAGCAGATTAGAAAAACCTGCTCCACGGTCTCTGAAAGAAGGTTGGGTGCGAGTTCTGTCCCCGACTACGCTGTACAATAGATTCGTGTGAGCAAGCAGAGGCGCGTCAGATACGTTAGTTGGTCTGATGTGTATAATGCATGATAACGAGCAAGGTTCGACTTTAGCCATGCCCATTATGTGATGATGAAAATATGTTTTTCAAAAATACGATAAATGAGCCTGTCTGGCACTATAAGGGCTTTGATGTGGCCGCTATCAACCCAAATCAACTGCCATTGCCGGGTCTCTCTCAGTTCAACTGCTTTCGCAAATACACGCTTTTCTCCTGGAGTCACGTGGTAATTGATGTAGACGAGCAGAATACTGTTGGTCTTGCCTGTCCTTCTAAAGCCAACGGAACTTGTGTGACGAGCCTTCCTTGCTCTCGTTCAAGTTCTCTTGGTTTTGCGCGAGAACAGAACCCGACAATCAAGTTCTTTCTGCCTCTTACGGGCACATCCATTTCAGAGATGTTAGCAGTAGTGTGTGCGCGCGCGCGCGCGCGCGCGCGCGTGTGTGTGTGTGTGTGTGTGTGTGTGTGTGTGTGTGTGTGTGTGTGTGTGTGTGTGTGTGTGTGTGTGTGTGTGTGTGTGTGTGTGTGTGTGTGTGTGTGTGTGTGTGTGTGTGTGTGTGTGTGTGTGTGTGTGTGTGTGTGTGTGTGTGTGTGTGTGTGCGTGCGTGCACGTGTGTGTGTGTGTGTTTGTGTGTGGGTCTTTTAAATAGAGAGAAAAGAAGACACTTTTTTATAGTATGAGAACAATTACCCGGGGTCGCAAACGTGCTTTTTATTTACATGAAAATGTAAGGAGTGGTTGGTGAACGACAACGGCGTCCTCACATAAGAGAACAAAATCGCTAGGGTTGGCTGCACAATACTCAACAAAACACAACTACAACACGCAATATATGACATAAAGAACACAACGCTCACGCCAGAAATTCTTACAATAATCAAAATGGCAAATAAACAATATGCAGTGAGAAAGCATAATTGAAGCAAACGCTAAATAATCAGTAAACTCAATAACTGAACAAGACACGATGGGCCGAGACGTGCATAAGATTATAAAAATAAACAAGGACGTAAGAGCATTGCAACAAGCAAAGACATAAAAACAACGATTAGCAAGGACACGCTGACATAATAGGAATCACAGACATGTGAAGGTGAGACTGAAGAACTCGTTGTCAGACTATCATCACCTTCATGAACTGACAGCGTCAGCAGATGAATAATAATTGTTTTTTTTGGGGGGGGGGGGGAGGAAATGGCGCAGTATCTGTCTCATATATCGTTGGACACCTGAACCGCGCCGTAAGGGAAGGGATAAAGGAGGGAGTGAAAGAAGAAAGGAAGAAGAGGTGCCCTAGTGGAGGACTCCGGAATAATTTCGACCACCTGGGGATCTTTAACGTGCACTGACATCGCACAGCACACGGGCGCCTTAACCGTTTTCCTCCATAAAAACGCAGCCGCCGCGGTCGAGTTCGAGCCCGGGAACTCCGGATCAGTAGTCGAGCGCCCTAACCACTGAGCCACCCCAAGAAGGGAACGCTCCAAACACAGTGGAGGCAGTCACCAGACATGAGTGAAGTAAGGTACCGTCCATGACATCTAGTAATTCAAGTAACATTTAATAATTCCTGAGGAGGCCACTGTCCTCGGAAGTCGGTTTCAGAGACGTGATTGCTCGATTTTATAGTGAACGCGCCGGCCATTAGGCTAATATGTTTTGAAGAATGTAAGACCTTTTTTTTCAGAGCAGCCAGCTCCTCTTCAATCGCGTCCTGTAATTTTCGTGTTCTGGGCATTTTCAATGAAAGGTGAGCAGCATCCTCATTCTCATACTTACCCACACAATCTGGGCTGTGTGCGTGGCCAAGGCAATATAGGAAGTGTTTCGTGCAGACTATCCCTGCAGGTTGGAAACAGCCCCTGAGGTTCGTAATAACCGACGGCCTGGTCTGCAGTTGGTACGGATTGTGGAACCAGGTGTCGTGGCGGGGCCTCAGGTAGCTAACCCCGTCGTAAGTTATCCTGCTTCAGCGGTCGGAGCCCTTTGCGTTTGGTGGGTGGTCGGGCATGCCGTGAGCTGGGGCCGCACCTTTGGGCAATCTTGCCGCCCTCCCTGCCCTGGACAGGCAGGGCAGCAATGGAGTCGAGATAATTGAACGATCAGAGCCAAAAACTCGCTGTCTCCATTCCCATCCAAATTCTTCCCATTACCCGTTACCTGAAAACCATTCATCCCATCCATTAAGCCCACCGTCTCCGCTACTTCCCAACGGAGATCAGGGGAGTCTCCCCGGCCTCGATCCCCCGACTCTGGGTCGCTACAGTAGCTCCAACCCACCTTTTTATTTTCCTTTTTTCCCACGCACCGGTGGTAAAATTTTTTGCACATGGGCCTCTTCATTTATGTTGTAATTGGATTAGGCCTGTTGTGCGTAGTACTCGTGGTGTAGGCAGGGGCTTATTATTTTTCAATCTTTTAGGTCGCCCCAACATAATCAATGTCCCCAATCGCAAGCGGTGAAAGGGGGCTTCCAGACTGCTGTTGAAAGATTATGCAATAGTAAACTGTGAGAGTGGATAGATAAACTTTAGGCAAGAACTTGTGTGATTTGCCTCAGACTAGATCGTTTAGCTCATACCAGCACGCGAGGACTTCAAAACACGGCGCAGTTCACACTTTGTGAACGGAAAGATATGGTTTGGTTTATGGTTTATGGGGGTTTAACGTCCCAAAGCGACTCAGGCTATGAGAGACGCCGTAGTGAAGGGCTCCGGAAATTTCGACCACCTGGGGTTCTTTAACGTGCACTGACATCGCACGAACGGAAAGATAGAAATGCTAGTACTGGTGCATGCTTGCCTAACCGCTTCATCCGCCTCGGTATTTCCAGGAATATTGCAATGTCCGGGTATCCATTGCAAGTATAGAGTATGCTGATTTAATTGCTTCTCGTGCCGGCCTAGCGTTAGGAGGTATTCAACTAGCGCTGTCGATATGATTTAATGCGGACGGTGAGTTGCTGAAGATCACCCATATACACAGATCTCATTTCGATGCTATGAATTGCACGGACAAGTAAATGGCGTAAACGTCCGCAGTAATTGATGCAGCTGTGTGTATCAATTTCAATGTTATCTGTCACTGTGGCTCAGTGGCTCTGGCATTCGACTGTTGATTCCCAGGCCGCGTGATTGAACCCGGCTGTGATAGCCGCATTTCGATGGAGGCGAAAAGCAAAAACACGTAGGTGCCCTTCAAGCGGAACTTAAATGCCCCTTCCTGTTTTTTAATGTTTGATTCATGTTTGGTGGCATGTGCTGTATACTTCGGCCGCCTTGCGTGCAATAATAATAATAATAATTGGTTTTTTGGGGAAAGGAAATGGCGCAGTATCTGTCTCATATATCTTTGGACACCTGAACCGCGCCGTAAGGGAAGGGATAAAGGAGGGAGTGAAAGAAAGGAAGAATAGGTGCCGTAGTGGAGGGCTCCGGAATAATTTCGACCACCTGGGGATCTTTAACGTGCACTGACATCGTACAGCACACGGGCGCCTTAGCGTTTTTCCTCCATAAAAACGCAGCCGCCGCGGTCGGGTTCGAACTCGGGAACTCCGGATCAGTAGTCGAGCGCCTTAACCACTGAGCCACCGCGGCGGGGCTTGCGTGCAAAGTGCTGATCGCGTTTTACAACGAGTGCTAAGCTCAAGAGTTGGTTGCTGTGAGGCTTAGAACTTATGCGAGGTTAATTAGCTACAGTTTTATGTTGCATGGCAGAAAATAGGCTTAAGCAATGAGATGATTAACATGGTTGCAGTTACCTAATAATTGACGTAGTTCCCAATTAATTTTGTTACCGGTACATGGCCTTGTGTGCGAAAAGCTTCTGTGCTTATTATACTTAGAACGGCATTCTCCTCGCAGTTTCTTCTTACACATCCCATTTGGAAAACCAAAAACATTGATTGCTGCCTGGTACCTCTCTTAACACAAAGCATTCAATTCGCGTCAACGATGTCTTTGTCGTCGCCTTCCATAAATTGTACTTGAATTCTTCCGGTTTCCAAAAATCGAAAACACCCTTAAAAGCAAAACTAAAGCACTTTAAGGAATAAAGCGTAACACAACCGATCAGAACATTTCTCTGAGAGATGAAAATGTTAAGAATATAATGAGCAACGCTTTTTTGGTGCGTTGCTTCCGGGTCATGTCACACAAGAAGCAAATTGCAGTGCTGTGCTGGTCTGGAAAGAAGAAAAATTGTCGATTAAAGCTCTGGTAATGCACATTCGTTGCCAGCTGGTCTGACTTGTGCTTGTCACAGTTGTTACATTAGATCTGAATGATGCTGCCCCGCATAAGAACGTGATGACTGCGTTTCGCTTCTCAGAAAAATAGAACGAGTGCTTTATGGCGCTAGAAATTAGTTCGCATGAACTTGAGCCTCTTGTCGAGCAGCGCGTTTGCGTGTAGCGTCCTGACGCCACTCGTCCTCCACTCTACCGCCGCATGTTTGTTTGGGGCCTCCCGCATACGTGCAGCGTTCGGAGACGACGCTGCACCTCGGATGCGCGCACGGCCTTCCCGCAACGCGACTGATGCGCCACATCGCAGCTGGCGCGTTGCTATACTTGCTGCGGCTGCTACTGCGCCGGCGAGAAGGGCGCCGTACCATGTCATTTCAAAATGCTATCTTATGCGACGTTCCAAAGCGTCGGGCGCTGTCTCGTTGCAGCCGCGCGTGCCACCTGATAGCGACGAAGTTAGCGTGAGGCACTAGCTATGTGCACGGGCTGGTCACCTGATTGCGGAAGTTGAATGGTTGTAACGAATACTACCACCACGCGGAGGCCAAGAACCTTGGCTTTAAAAGCTGGTGCTGTAAAGCAGACGTCAGTTGTCTTGGGTCGTATCGACCAGTTGCCTACAAAGCGTACCACTTAATGCAAAAAAGCAGTAAATCAGCAGGCAAAAGAAATCCCTGCGATAACACTGTGCCAGATATACGTTTTGGCCGTTCATTATTGCGTAGGTGATAGGTTTCAGCGAAGACGGCGCGACCAACGGAGACAAAGGAACGACAGGTCCCAAACCAGCTTAAAGAATATTTGTCGAAAACGAAGAAAAGTAGCAGAGACGATCCCCAACAGAGAAGCAGAAAGAAAGGTTTGGTTTATGAGGGTTTAACGTCCCAAAGCGACTCAGGCTATGAGGGACGCCGTAGTGAAGGGCTCCGGAAATTTCGACCACCTGGGGTTCTTTAACGTGCACTGACATCGCACAGTACACGGGCCTCTAGAATTTCGCCTCCATCGAAATTCGACCGCCAAGGCCGGGATCGAACCCGCGTCTTTCGGGCCAGCAGCCGAGCGCCATAACCACTCAGCCACCGCGGCGGCCGCAGAAAGAAAGGGCCCCAGCAATGGGAGACATTCACCCTGAGCCAAGGTTTTGAGAGCGATGCGGTAATCTTAACGGTGCCTCCTATCGCTGCACCAGCTAGAAACTGCGGCTTCGTACCGTCTTCACGACTTCGACGTCCAGATAAGCGGGGAGGTTGTTCCCAAAAGGTCGGGGAAGAAGAGAGGGGCCCCTGCAGAGAGCAGTCGCGTGTTAGTAGCCGAATGAAAAATCGTGGATACCATTCTTCTGTATACTTTCCTTGCCTTTACGAGTCACTAATTTTTTAAGTGATTTATTACCCCAGGACATCAATGATGAGTTAAGGTGTGATGAATGATGCAGTAGAGATTAAATGAATGAAAAAAGGTTAGCTGATTTGATGAAGTCCAGTAGAGAACGATGGTACGGTCCCTGCGTCCAGACAATGTATGAAGCAGGGTTGCTTGGTGAAAGAGCTGCTACCATCAGATGCCAGATCCTTGTAGGCTTGAGAGCTGGGCAGTCCCAGAGTAAGTGAAGAATGTCGGCCTCAATGTCATCGTGTTTACATATTGGACACCCTGGCCGAGGAAACAATTCTAGGTACTAAGGCCACTTCCGAGTGATGGCTGGTGTGAGGGCAACCCCGACCCGGATTTTACTAAGCGCAACCTCCTCTGCACGGGTAAGACCGCGGGAGAGGGTTACCGCACACGGAGGGATGAGAGCACGTGTGCGGCGCCGGAGGATTTCCTTTCTTGATGAAAGGAGGGCAAAATTGTCCAAATCAAGAAGCAGAGGCGATGATGAGTTTGTATTCGCAAGGCGGGTCGCTAAATCTGCCTGGCTTTGATAGGTCAGCAAATTCCGTGGGACCCACTCAATACGTACTGGCTGCGGGATGCGTGCCGCGAGCCGGTGGATGTCCTGACATATCGTTGGACAGCGGCTAACACGTCTTAGCAACCGGACAACTTGAAGGGCGTCAGTGCGGATGACAACACGGGCCGCAGGGAGCATAGTTATGTCGGCCACGGAGCAAAGTGCTTCTTGAACTGCAACAAGCTCAGCACAAAAGGACAAAGGCGGTTCCGTCAGCTGAAACCAGGAGGTTTGATTCAGGGCAGGTCTGCACGGGCAGTAGATAGCTGTTGTTGCTTTGCAGTCTTGTATGCTTGCGTCTACGTAGACGACAATGCATCCTTCAGGCAGTCAAGCATCTTGTTCCTCAAATTTCTGGCGAAGCAACGATGCCGAATGAGCAGATGTTGGCCAGCGATGATCTGTTGGCTCGTTGTCGCTGAGCTGTACAAACTTCCAGGGGGAAGAACTGGCGGTGGCGGCTGAAGAATGGAGTGTGACGTTGCATAAGTCCTCATTGCATGCGTGGAGTGCGATAGACTGGCCTTAAGGCTGCGCGCTTCACGGGGCTGCTACACTAGCTCATCAATGGTATTGAGCTGCGCATTCTCTTGTAAAGCTATGACCGGTGTGATGCATGGAAGGCACGTAATGGTCCTCATAGCCTCTCGGTTCACGGCTTCAAGGCGATCCCATTGGGCTCTTGTAAGATGTTGAAACTGGGCTTGATAAACAATACGTGGCTGCAGAACTGTCCTCACCAATTGCCGTGCAACGAACGAACCGGCGCCACCAGTTTTTGGGGAAATTCTTCTAATCAAACCCAAAGTCAGAATAGCTTGCCTTTTAGCCTGAGAGAGCCATGCAGTCGCTGATTCTGATTGGTGAATCATTAAGCCAAGGATTTTTACACTCGGACTTTCCTGTAGTGGGGTGCCTGATAGACAAAGACGGATTGGACTTGCAGCAAGTTTACGGTGTTCCCAGCGGTTGGCGACTGACGTGTATGTTGTTTTATGCACGCATAGTTGAAGTCCGATGGATGATGCGTAATTACAGGTAAAATCCAAGGCATATTGAAGGGCAGCCTCCTGAGTACAGAGATCTTGGGGAGTACTCCACACCGTGACGTCGACAGCGTACTGAAGAAATTTTATGTCACGGATGTCATGTAAGCGCCAAGCCAGCGGGATGAAAGCAATATTGAATAACGTCGGCGACAATACTGATCCCTGGGGCACGCCGCAGAGAGGAACAAATGATCCGACCGCTTCGCCGCTGAGGCGTATGCAAATTTTCTGCCTTCCAAAAATGATTGGACAAAACTACGCACTCTCCGAGGGAGATGAAGCATGTCAATGGAGTTCAGAATGGCTGCATGACTGATGTTGTCATATGCCTTTTCAACGTCCATTGCTAAAACAGTACGCACAACTGCAGATGCTAAGACAGCCAACCCGTCATATGTACCAATATATGGACGAAAGCCGATTTGTGCTGGGTGATAAAAACCGTGCTGCTCTAGTCACCATGACAATCGTGTGGCTAGCATTTTCTCCGCCAGCTTGTACAGCTTAGGAGTTAAGGAGATAGGTCGCAAGTTGGCAAGGTCCGTCGGAAGCTTTCCTGGTTTCGGGATAGGAATCACGACAGCGGAATTACGGCTCTCCGGCACTACGCCATCCAACCATACTTTGTTTATGGTGTCAAGTTGTTGAGGGAGTGCAGCGCTACTCAGGTTCTTGTACGCCTCGTACTTCATATTGTCCGGACCGGGCGCTATTTTCCGTTTCGCATCATCTATTGCAGCAAGCAATTCAGGCACAGAGAATGGACACGCAATTACATCTACGTCGACATCAGACGGCATTTGATATACATGCGCTGGGATGCCTGCCATATTTAAACTAGCGGATGAAGAAGGCACAGCATCGTATTTTGTGAAAACGTTCGCGCTGCTTCTTTGGCGAAATCATCTGGCGACAAGTTAGCCGCGAAGCATGCGGTTGCCGCTGCGTCAGTCGAAGGGCGACCGCGTTTCATTGTACGGAATGTTCGCCAGAGAGAGACATTCGAGGATTTTGCAGAAAATCGTTCGCACCACGCATGCCACTGCCACCGAGAGAGGTCGCGTTCATATTTGCGTGCCTTAGCTGTAAGACAGTGCAATCGCATACGCGCCTGCGACGAAGTAGGGTCTCGCGTAGCAGCCAGCTCGGCTTGACGGCGTGCCGCCCACAAGTTAAGAAGGCCGAGGACTGGTGCCGGTCGACCAACATCAGTCCAGGTGGTAGTTGTAGCACTGTTGAGCGCTGTTTGTAGGCGCTTAACAAGGATTGGCGAAGATACTGAGGAGAGATTGTTCATACAGGAGCGAAAACTGTCCCAGTTGATAACAGAACATTTGTGGCGTAAAGGTCGGAAATGTGAGGTGTGAAGACCGATGATGATAGGGTGATGATCACTTCCCCAGCAGTCTGGCTCCATGTGCCACGAGTGAGTACCCGGACCCGACCACCAAGAAAAGTCTGGAGCATAGGAAGCACTGCGAATTTGACGCACTGACCATGTTGCTGGGCCATGATGGTTGAGCAGCACAAATTGGGCATCCGCGAAGGCGTCCCGCACACGCCTGCCACGAGGGCTTGAAGTGGGGTGCCCCCAATCCTAGTGAGGGGCGTTAAAGTCACCTCAGACTAAAATCGGACACCCGGGATACTGCCGACGGACACTTGTTAACCAGCCAAGATTAATACGGGAGGAAGCACCACCGGTTCTAACGTAAAGTGAAACGACCACAACGGTTCCCTTCTTAAGTTTCGCAGCCACTGCTACTACCTCTTGATACCACGTGCACCAGTTTTCGAGAGCAAGGCGTACATGCGGAAAACGTGAGTCCACATACACCGCCGCCTTTCCCGTGGGAGCAGCAGTTTGTACACAACGGTCTATCATTGAAGGAGACATGTAGGCACTGATGCCTGAAATCAGTGGCAAGGCGTTTGTTTCCTGTAGCAGCATGGCCCATACCTGGAGCTTGTGAATTCGTAGTCGAATTTTGAGCTCTCCCACCTTCGTGGAAGTGCCTCTGCACTTCCACTGCAGCACGCCAGCACGACTGGAACTTGCCATTTCTAGTTACTAGCCCAAGCGCTGTAGAATCATGGACGTCAGGTTGGACAACTGGTTGACCATAAACCGGAGCAACGAAATCGCAGAGTTGTCCAGTGGCATTGCGATAATCTGGGAAGAGACGGCAGGAAATGACACTGGTGGGCGGCAGGAAGGCGATGTTGCTGCGCCATTGACAGATGTGGCGGATGATTCCGCTGCCCGTCTACGTCAAGCGAGCAGTTCACGGTGTTGCCGGAGCTTGGTGACCTCCGCTAAAAGACGTGCGATTTGTTCATCGACTGCGGCCAAATCGTCCTGCGGTAGTTCAGGCACACTGCGCTGCTTTGTTGGCTGTTTTCGGAGGCGTTCTTTTCGTACAGTACCGTCAGAAGGCTGCTGACCTGAAGGATCATGCGAGGTGTGCTCAGGGAGCTCCGGCCACTCGTCGTCATCCCACTGGAGAGCTGTGAACCGATTGGATGTCTGCATTGAAGTTGTATTGGCCAATGTATAAGCCACTTTCCCTGCCGATGTACTTTCACCGGTAGCAGTGAAGGGGCAGGATCTGCGCATATGTCCAGTACGGAAGCAGTTATAGCAATATACCGTACTCGGTTTATATGGCCGAGGCCGTAAAATACAGCCATAATAGTAAAGACGGGCTGGCAGTGTCAGAGGGCCTTGCAAGGTGAGTATGCAAGAGCGCGCCTTTCCCATGCGTCGCGCCTAGATGAAACGGTGCGTGGCAAAGTACAGCTCACGCTGGGGTGCAGTTTGATCCTCAGTGATATCGATGTTGTAGACGACGTAGCGCTGCAAGTCAGAGCCTTCAACTAAATACTCTTGTACTGGCACTGAGATTTCGCTTGTCAGTGAAATACTGGTGAGCGTTTGCAGCCGTTCTACTGCAGTCAGAGTCGGAAGCCACACTGCAAATGTGTTGGACTGTGTTCTGGCTTTGAAGCCCTGAAAACCTTTGGTTCCGAGGCACGCGTCCAAGTTAGCTTGTAAAATCTTGTTCGGTATATCCGTGAGGCTTCTGTTGGCCAGTGATTTAATGGTCGCTTTGTAAGAAGACGATCCGGGTGTAGGCTCCACCGAGTTCTCGATCGTAAGACAAGTGCGCTTACCTTGTTAGCCATCACTTGCCGAAGATGGAATCGGTTGGCTGTCGTTTGAGGGACGCTAGTGGGTTGCACGAGCGCACTTTTGCACGGGTAGAGGTGCCGATAAGTTCATTGGAATGCCCGGTTCATTATGCCGTGCGGTTTGAGGCCCATCCGGTGCTGTAGAGTTAATAGCCATGTGGCCTAGTGGCAGATCACTCACGAGCAGTCCGGAATTTCGGGAAAGCAGGAGGGGTGCATCTGCCGATGGACCGGGAGCGCAAAACTGGATCTGGCGCCGCGGATCAGGTGTCGACTGCGTGGCAAGTGCTGCCACGAGAGACGCTGGCAGAGCTACCTCCACCAGCGTGACAGCGGAGGCACTAAGCCTAGCGTCAGTGCCCAGCTCAGCTGCACTCATGCATGGTTCCCAGGAGGCCTCATACGGTGGGAGGACGTCCGGAGCTTCTTCAGAAGGCGAGGATGCTGTTCTCTTCAAATAGGGCACGTATTTACGTGGATGGCGAGGTTTTTCTGAAAAACTACGTGCATCCACTTTGGCACTAAATAAAGAAATTAAACTCACTAATTAAACTCAGTTGTTAAGTGTACCGCAGGTTTTTGTCAAGCGAAACAAGCGGCACTCTTCAACAAACGAACTGTATTGCTTATTACACTCTGTGTACTAGTAAGACATAATAACTCAAACACGCGCACAGACTAGTGCAATTGTGGACTTTGTAGTGATATAAGTATCGGTAATATAATACTCTACTGCTGCTGCGCCGTCGGGTGAGAAACCCTTCGGCCAAACAGCACTGTCTTGGTTAGGAAACGACGCTGAATGAATATCCACTGCTCAGGTATTCATGAAAATGAAAATGAATTGAGGCAGGTTGTAGCGGTGCCTGTACTGATTATGAACGCTAAATCACGCCCACCACGATTTGTACACTTTGAGGAAGAAAAGCGATATGAAGATTCTTCTATTTTGCGACCTGGGAAAAAGGAAGCGGATACATAAATTCGAGCTAGTACGGTAACCTGATCTACAAAACTCTTCTATAAGACTGTTTTGTAAAGCTGTTTTGTAAAGTCGAATGCCCTTTCTAATCCTCTCCTCTGGTCAAAACACTCATGCCTCGACTGCGGTGCGTTCTCGCAGACGCAGAAAATGCGTTTCCTACAACAGAATGAATCCGTTTAGCGCATCCTCTTCAAATTACCGGGTGTTTTTGAGAAGACCGCTGTATCGTCGGTGCGAAGAGTCCGATCGAGCCAAAAGAACCGATTGACGCGCAAAACACGCCGCTGATTGCGTCACTCAGCCTAGCTCCTTCGTTTTTCTTCAGATTTTTGCTTCATCGCGCTTAGCCGCTAGCATGAGAGCCGACGCGAAAGCTTTTCATAACCGACTTTGCCGACAGCCGGCTGGTAGTGCCTTTTGTATCAAATTCATTTTGTTGCCGCGCTGCCCCGAGTAACGCCTTGGATTACCAAAGCATTCTTTTCGGAATGGGAGCGTCGTTGAAGGAAAACACATTTGATAAGCTGCAGTTGGCGGGGCTCTGCGTCTCTTTCCTTTGCGCGGCGCAACAAAAACCGCCTTTCTATTTCGGAGTCTACACTCGGCTCGTTGCTTGTAAACACAGTGAATGTACAGTCGGGGTCAAAAATCTCTCGACCCCTCGTTTCTCAAACGAAGCCGATAGCTCTATTACTAGCAGACGGCAGGTGACAACACTTGTGGAGGTGAAATTCAAAATTTCCGTCTTTCACCTCCACAAGTGTGGTCTCGATCCGCCGGCTAATAGCAGAGCTATCCGCTTCATTCGAAGAACACGTGGTCCAGAGACTTTTGACCCCGACTGTACACTCTAAACACGAATACTTCTATGTGGAAGTGAAAAGGAATTACACGGTGTCCTCCAGCGCACTACCTCCTGTAAAAAGCAGTGTAATAGAGGACAGCCCACTCACCGTGTACTCATTTCTGTGCAGAGTTCACTGCCTATGTACAGCGAAAGGAGTGGCCTCACTTACATGCACGCGCTCTCCACATTTTCGCTAGCAGTGCTGAAAACCAATTTGGAAGCGTCTCATGATAGCAAGCCGTCACTCTGCGGACAAAATACAGTGCGTAATGATCTGACAAGAACCTTTTCAGATGCACTGATTCTACCTGGTGGCACGATGGCCGTCGCAGACAGCGTTTCTGCAACGTGATCAGAGTGCTTAGAAGTAGGAAGGTATTCTCTCTGGTGGTTTCTGTCCCTTTTCGTGCGTACATTCTCGGCGGCACCATGATGGCGCTGTAGAGTGCTAGCTCAACCCCCTTCTTCCAAAAAGACACCGGCGCTGCACCCGAATAGCCGGCGCCGGAGCGAGTCGCAAGAGCCTCTTCAAACGAGCGCATTTGGGCTTGGGCGCTCCAGGCCATAGAGGGAGCAATAGCAGTGGCTGTGCTTGGGGCACAAATCGTCTCGCGCACGCAACTTCCAGCGAGATCTTTAAGGCGAAAGAGCTTTATACGGACCATTAGCAACGAAACCCGGCGTCGTTGTCGGCGTCCGGGAAAACTGGTCTACAAAACGCCCAATGATGTCATCAAAGAAGAAAAAAGTTTCTTCCCGAGGTGCGGGAAATTTAACCAAGGGCATTCAGATTGCAAGGCTTGCACGCAACCCATGGTCCACGAATTCTCGTTGCTTCTTGGCGAATAATGGTTAATTTAATGTATGATTCGCCTTACGACTGTGTGCTAATGAGTACGTGTGTCATTAGAAAGAACGGAAAAAAGATAAATTAAAGAATAATGATTTGACCTTCGAAGCACGTGTAGTCTTATGTGCCCTCCATAATTTTTTGCCGTGTTAACTTTAATGAATGAGGGAAGAGCACTGCCGGGCCTCTCAACACCCACCACCCGAGCCACGGGGATGTGAAAGCAGCCTAGTGAATGCCGTCGCCGGTCGCGTTGAAGTATGCTTCGCTTCATGTCGTTCTGGTCCGTTACTTATAATTCCTTAACGTCAGTTGTATCGCTGAGGCACATTTTACAAAGACAGCGAATTTGTTCGTTTTGAATGTACATCGCTTGTGGCCAACAAAGCACATCGTGTCACCAGAGCTACGTGGGATGAAATCTTGCACTGCAGCGCGCCTAACCCTTTGGCTCTCCGCTAGGAATTTCTACTGCCCCGGAGACTGTCGCACCCAAAACTGCCAGCTGCTCGCGATGCTCTACTCGTGTCTGCGCGTTAAATTTTAATGCAGGCATGCAGTTAACGTTTTTATCCGCGAAAGATTTTTATTAGCTCAGAGGAAACCAAAACGTGCGAGTAGCAGGCGGTGATTCTTGCACTGTTCGCCGCGTGACCGATTAGCAACTATGCCGTATGGGCAACCTGCGCTGCCAAGGTGAACCTGCAATTGTTCCATTCGGTGACTCAAAACTGCTTTTGTCAGCCGATTGGGCCACTGCAAACGCGAGAACACATTTTGCGCGATTACATACCCGCGTTTGGCTGACAGCATTCATTGCCTAGCTTCAGATAGCTGACACTCGGCAACACATTCTGCGCGATTAGATACCCGCGTTTAGCTGACAGCATTCATTGCCTATCTTCAGATAGTTGACGCTCGGCACGTGCGCCTTCGACAGAGCGCGGAGGCTCACGCCGATAAGCGCGTGAAGGTGGCGCGGAAAAGTACTAAGAGTACTACCCAAAACTGCTTGCTCTTCTCGCTAGGCACTGTGTTATGGCGCTGCAATCGACATCGCAAACTTCAGCGCAAGCTCCCCATAAGAGACAGAAACTATTTTATCACATTTCGATGCAGAAATGCAATACTAGCCGTGAAGCCGATCCGTCGCCAAACTTTGTCCCGCTCCGTGGCCGCTGCCCGTCGCTTTCGCCCTTATCTGACCGCCATAAACGTGTGAAACTTATGCCGCTTCCTTTCTACTGCCTTGCGGCTCAACCAGCTGAACCACAATTCATTGGCATGCCGCGAATAATCTTCAAAAACACGCAAGCGTGGCACACCGAATACGACCGGTCCTGCCTCTTGCCTACGCAACGAAAATCACTGCTGACTGCAGTGCTGCCGCATTTCCCTGACGTCATGGCCTGTCACTTCTCTATATGCATAATAATACCGGTAGAATGGTTCCTCGAAGAACTCCTGCTGTCCAGCGTTGAAAACCGAATGTTCTTTCCCAGTAACAACCCTTTGTCTTCTACGCATGATCGTTATGTGAGCTTTAAGTATGATTTGAAAAGAGTAACTGTGAGTCCGGAAAACAATTATTTTGTAAATTAGCAAATAAAGTTAAATTGTGGATAGTATTAAATGCTTTCTGCATGTCACTAAGCACACGCAGAATTTTCTTCTTTTCAAACCCACTATTTATTACTTTCCAGTTTTCAGCAAGCAGACCTAACACACTTTACACCCCTTTACAAAAGCCGAATTGCTACGATGATGAAAGAGATTATTTTTCGCAGAACGAATTGACTCGCTAAAAAAACTTTTCTTTGCATTTTTCAATTACAGGTGGAACCTTATTTTTATTACCAGAGTAAAAATGAACTGTTACTTAAGGATGCCTCACGTTTTCGAGAGAAATTCCGGTAGATACACTAACATTAAAGATATGTATAAGCGATGGCAACAAGGGATCTGCCACAAATTTGGTCGAAATTTGCTTCTAATTACGTCTTTGAGGACTCCTGTCGGTTCTTTTTTTGTTCTTACCTTGTTTAATTCCATGCTTCGTTGCGTACCTTCCTCGGACACTGTTCGCACTTTCTGGATATTTCTTTAGTTTTCCTTCGCCAATTTCTTGTCCCGGTTTCTACTAGCGCTATGGCTACGCTTTCTTTATTTTCATGATTGTTTTTTTCTGGTTCCGTGTTCGTTCAATACACATATGGTTTTGTTTTTCACAAGTCAATCCCTTCCTGAATACTCCGTCTTGAAGCGTATGGGGAGATTGATTCAACGAGAGAACGAATAAATGTTACACCGCCGTAGCTTTGAACACAAATAGAAAATATGCCAGTCTCAACCCACGTGCTTGACCTGGGGTCATGTTTTTCCTTTCTTTTTCTTGGGGCAAGAATGCGCACGGGCACGTGGGAACGAAATCAGATGCCTAAATTACCGCCCGACTGCCAGAAGAAGGGCAAGCGACGGCTCTAAATTCAGTGTTACAGGTCAGGAAGACGGGTGGCGGCCCGTGCATCAAAGATTGGGAACTTGAGTGAGCGAAGACTGGGGCACAGCCGCAGGAGGGACAGCTTCGCCTGCAGAGAATGAAAAGGGGTCCGAAATAGTCGATGAAATCGCTTCTGCCAAATTGGTGAGTGAACGGGTCATGGCAGCCTTTGAAGTCGGCTAATCACGCGCCAGCAAAAACAGGTCCCACCGACGCAAAGGAAACGATGCACGCGTTGCTAGAACACGCTGAAGATTAAGAAAGCGCTCAAAGAACGGCAGTTGGAGAAGTGGCAAGGTGCCCAGGGGAGCAGTGCGGCTAGAAGCAGCAGTACAGGCTGACTTGAGGTATCGATCAATGAAGAATCTTGAGTGAGTTGGTGGCAGTTCACTTTAAAACAGCTAAAAAAGACACGGACTCAGGGAAGAGACGACACGCGAGGGCTGTTTTTTTAGAGCGCTGCAAAAACACAGGGTGGCTATGGCTCGCATCATCAATTATGAGCATGCCAAGTGGTGGGTAAGGACGGCCTTCTTACTGTGGCGTCCATAGGTCCAACAGATGGGCTGTGCATGCAATTCAGCGCTCGTGTGTCGTCTCTTCCCTGAGTACGTGTCTTCTCGCCCTGTATTAAAATGAATTGAAGTATGGGTGTTCTGTTGTCCCCTTGCTGCAGGTGGATGCGGTAAATCTTGTGTATTCGAGATTGCAGCCTGCTCTGACGGCCAGGTGAGCCCTCCTTAAGGAGTCGAGTCCCCTCCCTAGACCAGGGATTTGGCCGACGCATGCAGAGAAGCCTAAAGGCGTCCACCGGCCACGTTTCGCCCCCTAATGGGCGTAAAGACACTTGCCGGTGTGTTGTTCGCATGAGATCGGTCAACTCACATCGACGGGGACCACTGACCTGCAGCCCCTACTTACAATCTGTTTAGCTCAAGCCGAAATGCGAGCGGCCATGCCAAATGCGTGCCATAGTGTGGACGCTCGTACCATGTGCGCTATAAGCGAATGTTTAATGAATTAAAAGTGCGGCCGTGCCGGAAATACTATGCATCTCTGGCTTGGTCGCATTTCAGTCGCCAGTTGTGACTTTATGCGAAAACAACACATGCGATCTCCTCAAGTAAAGATCTATGGTGCCAACTCCATGTGTGTTACAGCAGTTTCAAAAACTGCCTGCAGTAAAAATCATAAATATGTTCAACCCGCGCTTGCACCAAAGAGCCTTTTAAACACTTGCACTGTCACCGCCCAAAGTAGTCCTTTTCAAGCAAAATGAATGCGCCAGCGTAAATGCCGTAGCCAACAACCTTTCCAGGCGGGTGGGCCAGCACTCGTGATCCTCCCTATAATTGGTCTTGCTCACAGAGACCGACAGCGGGTCCCTCTAGCTATATGACGCTGGGCGAGTTAGGAGGCTGTGGGATGCACTCAAGAAACAGCTTCTCACTAGCGAATTACTTACTTTGACTTTCTGCTTTCTCTGATATATTTTCTTGACCACTATCGTTATCATGAGAAAACAAATGCTCTGATCGTTTACTCTTCGGTCGCTTGTGTGCTTAACAATTCAGCGCGCTATCATTTACTGCTGCGAGTCAATGGCATTAGGTGATCTTAATAAAAAAATTGTTTTGACGCCTTGTATATTTTAGCGAAAAGTGTTGATATTCGGTAGTCCATTTTATAACCCAAGCGAGGTTTTTCTTAGTATCCTTATTCGATCACCTGGAAAACTTTATCATGAGACCAGCTATGTTTCTTTTATTTATTTAATAATTTATTAAATCATTCATGGTTATTTATTCATTATTTATTGATTAAATAATTTGTTTATTTATTCATTACTATCGTTAGTTATTTCAAGTACCCTGACTAACGAGAGTTAGGAATATGCGAATATTCAAACATTTCCAAATAGGAAATCGAGCATTGTCCTATTTGATTTGCTGAAACAAGGAAGTAGCGCACGTTTGAAATTATTCCCAACTATTCGAACATGTTTTTGTTGGATTTTCCAAGTGTTCTGCAATAAATGGCACGCGAGAATACCGTAGTTTCCTTCGGCGACTGTTTCGAAAACAATGGTCACTTCGACGCCGCATAGCAGTCTGCCGCGATTGGTCTGCGCGTGAAGGGTTCAGCGCCGCGACTCGATCAATTCGTGTGGCAGCGTTGCCGATGCTTATACATTGCCTCCGAGATTAAGCGACGCTACAGGTTTAGCAAATCCTGCAACAATGCCTGATCTCAGAGGCCGTGGCGATCGTTTTTTTTTTCTGTCGCCATTGGCAGCAAACTGATTTTGCTATCCGTATGGAACCATGGTGTACTGACTCCCTGTTCCGTTAATCATACTGGATAGCGCCTATTGAATATAGTTGTTTGAGTTATAGCGCCGTACTGCAGCCCCTACGCTAGCGCTTCGCTGCTTTCGCTCCTAAGAAAAAGTAGCAAATATTCGTACGAACATCCCCTACATGTCGATGAATAAACTATTCGCACGAATTGCATTTCATTTTCTTTTTATTACCTTAAAGAGGTGGTGAGGGGTATTACAGAAGTGCTGGGAACAAATAATATGATGACCAAGGATTAATATAACTAAAAAATGACTTGCAACATTTTCCGCGAAAGTGGAAGAGCACGCGATGGGAAAAATGCCGTTGGAAAGGTCGAACCAGTCTGTATCAGAAAAAAAAACTGCAGTGGCAAAGGTGACAGTGCGGGCGCGTTGTCGGGAAACTTGAAAGGTATGACGCGTGCGCTGAGACACGCGGGCTAGGGGACGATATAAGCCGCGCAACCGAGTGAAGTATGGAGAAACTTATAAAATAAGCAAGTGCTGGCAGTACGGCAAAAAAAGTGAGAGATGTAATAAACCTGATTCTGCTTTCAAAGATGACATAATTATTTCGTACGAATATCAAGAATGAATGAATCGGGCCGCTCTTTGTTTATTTACAATGCAGGCATGAGGAGTGTCGCAAATGGGTGATGCATATTCTAACTTTGGTCTGACAAAATATTTATATCCTAATAATTATACTAGCTAAGGGGCATGGCGGAGCTGACATTGTGAAATTTCAAGTGGTTCATTATCAGGTGAAATCCCACTAGTAATGTGCGACGCTCAAGAGAAGTCGTTACGCAAGGTGATTAAAAAAAAACTTATATGATAGTACAGACTCCAAAAGTACATTAACTGTCAAGTGTGGGTAACCAAGCGGGGTACGGCGGCTGTGGGAGGGCAAGCATTGACGTTAATAATGGTTAGGTTCCATTAACCAATCGTTGCGCCACTCCTGAATGCGGATAAGCTGGTCTTGAAGCAATGTTTGATCGGAGGTGTTAGCAACTGTGCGATAAGAAATAAGAGAAAATTGCACTACGGCTGTATCTTCCAATGTACTCGTCTATAGGGCAGACACAGTGGAGGCTAAAGAGAAGGGTTCAGCTTAAATAGAGGCCAACGCAGCGAGCTACGGAAGGGGCAGTGATATGTGCAACGTTAACAGACCGGAAGTGGGCAGAGTGGGTGAGGACACAAACGCGAGGTATTGACATCCTAGTCGAAATCAAGAGGAAGAAATGGGCTTGGGCAGGGCATACCAAGAGAAGGCAAGCGTCGAAGGGGGCGGAAGAGCGTTAGGCGGGCGGATGAGATTAACAAGTTTGCGAGAATAAGGTGGCCGTGGCTGGCACAAGACAGGGTTAATTGTGGGCATAGTCAGGCTGATGGTGATGATGATAAGAAACATTCGATTTGCATTCAACTTGCCTGCTTATTACTCTCGGTTGTGTATTCGGTTTGGTTTCCAGGTACACTATTCATATTCGATTTGGTTTTGAAAAAGCAGTACTCGCGCAGCGACCCCTACCACGAGGTCATTATTGACGGTAGTGGTACGTATTACAGAAAAACAGCCACGTGTAGAATAAGAGAACGTTAAGGCAAGAGAAAAGATAAATGCATTACTAAAAAATGCGGTAGAAGTACAAAATGAGTCAGATTAATGTTGTGAATAAAAGCGAAAAACAAAAAAAAATATGATTAAAAAACAGGTTTGGTCGAGAGAAAGAGCGGTTGCCCTGACGGCGTATCATCTGGCCTGCTACTGTGCAGTGGGTGAAGGGGAGAGGGGAAGAAAGTGAGTGAAAGGTTCGAGCCAAAATGACAAGACTGTTCAGTTGAGCTGATTAGTGCAGATTTGAGAACACGATGAGAAAGCAAGCCTCTGACACTCGACGCAATAGCAGGCGATGCAATATGAGGAACTGACTGACAACCGAATGTTTTTATGCACGGGGCAAAATTTACGAAGGTAAACTACAACGGAAGTGAAATGTAAGTGCATAAGCAGGCAAAACTCGCTCGAATAGCAATACAGTGGGGGAGGGGGATGTAAAAATGGGGATACGAAGGTGGTCATTCAACCTGTGGCTAATGGCATTGCCGATGGCGGCACTACGCGTAGAAGTGTTTTCAAAAGAAACTCGGTGCAAAAAAAAGCTTACAAAAGGCCATAGGAGTACCACTATGTGGCCACCCTAATGCATGAAGATGAGCTTAACATTCGCGTCGAGTTCAAATGAGCACTGCAAGCCGTTGCGTCTTTGCACGCACAAACTCGGCCTCCGCATGCTCACTGGCTGAGGAGACCCAATGTCGTCAAAGATCACCCGCGGCCTCTCCATTCACGGTGACGCTGCAGCCCTAGCCCGGCTATATGCTGCGCCGATTCTCTGGGAGGCACGCAGGGGTGTCGTCGATCCCTATTCGCACTGCCTCTCCACGCAGTCGAGTCACACCACAAGCACCGCGTTTTGAAACCACCAACTTTCACATGGTGACGGAACGTTCACAAGCCACAAATACTGAGCCAACGTAACCTTCGTTTTGGCCTTGGGCATAGCTTGCGTCTTTCGCAAGACGCAGCGTAATAGTTGGGCTCAGCCTCAAACCATTAGATACTAGGCAGGCTACCAAGCAGGTCGCAACTCAGCCAGAGTTTAAACAGATATATACCTGAACCTGACACAAGCTGCCATTTACCACTTTCAAAATTCCCTGCTGGCCCCAATGAATACTGCTGTCCGAAAGAATAAGATGCTCTATTTGCGAGCTGTGCTGAATGGCTATTTACGCTCACTTCAGCAAGATTTGTAGCAACCTATATTTATGGACATCCCCATTCTGCGTGTGGATGCCGATTACAAAATTTAAAATGGCGCCGTATGGTTGCCTCCATATAGCTGGAACGCCAAAAATGTCTGCATAGTCAAGTCAATCATTGTAGTTCCTTGCCGTTACCATCGCGTCTCTGTCACGTCTCGTCTCCGCTTTCCTGCTCTTGTGTGGGGGCTGCGTTTTTATGGAGGCAAAACGCTAAGGCGCCCGTGTGCTGTGCGATGTCAGTGCACGTTAAATATCCCTAGGTGGCCGAAATTATTCCTGAGCCCTCCACTACGGCACCTCTCCCTTCCTTTCTTCTTTCAATCCCTCTTTTATCCCTTCCCTTACGGCGTGGTTAAGGTGTCCAACGACATATGAGACAGATACTGCGCCATTTCCTTTCCCCAAAAACCAGTTATTATTATGGGAGCACCTTCTCCGCACTCAGCCTTGCCTCCTTTGAAACTTCAATGTTAACATATCTCAGATGCGACGCTGTGTACTTGAGTTTTTTTTTAGAGGGAAAGCTCTAATTCTCGGGGGGCAACTTCCGATTACGATGTGGATGAGACAACGGCCTTCAGTGACCCACAAGGTCAAACCTAACTTAACTGTGTGGTGGTATGGCCAAAGCTATGGTAATAAGGTCACGTGATAATATGACTATAACCGCTTACCTGTCCTTGACCTTCCACCTTGACCCTTGACATTTGATTTGAGACTAGGTTCAAGCCACGTTGAATCCGAGCCATTTTTTTTCCTTGTTACGAGATATGTTTTCAAAGGCCGCCCAGTGCTTTATAAGTTTCTAATGCACTCGCACGACGTGCCGCCAGTCCGTTAGCTACATCCAACGCTGTACTGATAATCTTGTTCCGTCCAATCGGCCTTTTCGCGTCCGTGGAAAATTCTTGGGGATAAAACACTTATTAGATCAGATGCAATCGTTTTACTAAGGTTTCAAAGAACCACCGAAAACATAACTATGAATTACACGTAGAGGGCATATTAAGAGCACGAAACCGAGCCACTCGTAAGGGGCTGAGAGTGGGAAGCATTTTATGTCTCGCATTTTTCGCACGCACGCACATACAAAACATTCCTCAGGTCCTAATTTTCATATTGTGCTACAAAATAAAGCCTTGCGTTCGCTGTTTAACTTCTTCTTCCATGGCCCGCAGGTTTCAGTTTCTTTTTTAACGTTAGTAAACAATATCATAACGGCGACCGCTTGGTGGTGAGGGAAAACCAAATGCCCGCCACTAAGGCGAAGACGACTAATTTTGTTATGAAACCTCATGACGTCTTAGTAATTTTTTTTCTATTTTGTGCAGGAAGGTGCCGTCAGCTCAATACCACACGCCGCTTTCAGTGGCCGAAAACGTGTCTCGGGTCCGAGTCGCGTACCAAGCTACACCGCGAGAGAACGGGCCCTGGGGGCTGGTCAGTTGGACGGACTCCGCAGGCCACAGGGAGTCGGTGTGATCTGGGAACGGGCTCCTTCCGTCACGTTGCTGCGGCGTGCGGAAAGGGGGGGGGGGGGGGGGGGGGCTTTCTGCCGGCACATGGGAACGTAACAAGCGAGCCTATGCGCGCTAGGAGAACAAAGCCTCAGCACCAAGAATGTTGACCCCCGTGCATACGTCTCGCAGCAGGAAGGCCCTAGCGGCCATCTGGCTTCGAGGGGTTCGAGCAACGCGTTCGCGCTGGGACGCTGCGCGCTTACTCCTCGCGTGTTTACATTACTGAGCCCACTTGGCGGTCCTTTGGGAGCGTGTCACATGCCCTGCCACGCACACCCGTTCGTAATCGCGGAAGCACCTTAGCGCCATTAGCGAAGCCGACCGAGTGCGCGCTTCCCGAGACGTCAGTGATTGCGCGCACGCATCTGAAAGGAATCATTGAGTGGCCCCACCTCATTATTGTCCCATTCAGAGCGCAGCTGGACGAGGAAAAGGGGGCTGCCAACGCACGAAAAAGGCGGCTCATACGCGCTTATTGTTGAAAAAAACTGTTTATTACACGCCTCCGGTTGGTGCTGGCGCACATCCAAATTTGCTCTTTTCTGTCTCGGCGCAGAGCTCGAGCGCGAAGCTCTCTAAGAAGATCGTACCAAGAGTAATGAAGTATGGGACGAAAGGAAAAGACTTCACGATGTGACCTTCAGTAGCCTCCCACATGTAGCCGGAGCCAATAAGAAGGGGACCACTTTAGGACGAAGCCACTCAGGCAAACTGCTCTACCGCAGGTTACAGTTCCAAGAAGACAGCAAAATGCGTACGCATAGCTGGACCCTTCGTTACTGCATTGTTCACTGGCATTTTTTTTAAAGAACGAGGGATAGTGACGCTAGAAAAAAAATTATTCGTGCTGCTCTGCCGGCATGAAAGCGATCACCTTCATACACCTCTGCAGAAACCAGTGATTGAGAGCTGACGCTTGGTCCGGATCGCTCAGCACTGGATGGCTGCAGTCACATTTTTACCGATGTCAACTCAACGTGATGTAAGTACGATTGCAGGTCGATTGCTACTAATGGAGTCGTCGACCGCCAGCCTGTGTTCTCCTCGTAATGCGAGTTTGGCTGGGCAACTGCACGCTGGAAGGCGTCCGTGGGCGCCATTCCTTTGAGCGTGTAATCCCAAATGCGATACAGAACAGTACAGGCGTAAAAAAAGGATCGATACGAAAAATGAGCCTACCCGGTGGGCGCGGGGTCGTCAGAAAATAACCTAGTTTTTTTATTCTTTTTATACATGCACCTTTAGGGCAGACACATTATGAGGGAAGTGAGAAAATACAGTAGACTAACATCTATAGCCGATCAAGGAAGCAGTTATACAATTCTAGCGAGCGCAGTTATACAATTCTAGAGAGAACGAAAGAGAACTGCGTTGCCAATGCTTGCTCTCGGTGCAGGAAGGTTGTTCTACTCATGCGATATCTTCTACAAAAACTACATAAAATGAAAACGCGTATCATGCCGCTGCGGCTACTTTTTCATTCTTCTCTCAGCGAGGGTTTTAAGAGTTGTGCTCATATGAAATGGCGTAAAATTCAATGAAAGAGACAGAGGCGAAAAGCTCCTCTGCAGGCGGCTAAGTTAGGCAAATTTATTTCACATTTCCCTGAAATTCACTGAGGATTTAACTGCAGGTTGTACAGTATTGAAATGTTTTTTTTTTATCACGGGGCTTTTTCTTCAAGTGTACATACATTGTATGCTGTATTTGTGGGTTATTTTCATCACTGTGTTACAAAATGTTTCAGTTTTCCTTAGAGCTGCGGGTGTCAAATCTGTCCAAAAAATACCTATAAAAGAACACATCAAAATTTGCGCGGTAGTTATCATGGATGACTTTGCTTTTATGTTTCAAAGGTTTTTTTAGTGAACCTTACTAAATATAGATGGTCAGGTAGGCTAGGCAAACATGTTATTTCGTATGGCAAGTCAGGCGCATTAGTTAGCACAAATTGAAGCATGTTTTTAGTGCCACCCGATATTCTTATCGGTTCAGTAAAAAGCTGTGATAAGTTAAACAAAGGGAAGAGGTCCAAAAACTGCTTCACGTGGGGGCCACAAGTCTGCGCGCTGGTTTCAACACTGGTCTGTTGAAATGAGGGGAACTTAAAATCACTCAGACCAAAAAGCGAGCATGAAAAAAAAACTTAGTAACTATGCGAACTAATGGCATCGTCGAGATTTCCAGAGCTCTACCTTACGGTGTCCCCAACAGCCTGAGTAGCTTTGGGACGTTAAACCCCCTAAACAATTATTCATATAGAGTATATCCCTGGGCACTATAGAAAGTTAGGGCTCACTTCCTGGCCTCACTCGTGCTCTGCCTTTGAAAGAATTTTTAGATTCAGCGATTTGTAGTTGAGATATTTTTACGGTGTGTTCCCCTGCGCTTTCGTAGAATCTCGTGCGCTCTTGATTGCTATGAGTTCTTTTTGCATTCGAGTCTCTTCCTGTGAGAACCTCATGCGAGGACGCAGTATGTATTATTTATTTATTTATTTATTTATTTATTTATTTATTTATTTATTTATTTATTTATTTATAGTATTCTGAACCCAAAAATGGGTACTCGCAGTAGATGCAGAAATACATCAAAGAAAGCCAATCATATAATATCATTTAAAAACGAACACGATTTATAGCACATAGCAAGACACAAGAAACAGCTAAGCAATTCTCAGTAAGCAATCTTGTCAATGGAATCGATGCTGCTTTGTACTTAGGGAAGAGCTCATTTTATAGTAATAAGCAAAGAATAAATAAACAAACATGTACTTTGGACTGAAGGAATTTGTTGAGGCTGCGAATTAGCATAGCACCAACAGTTTATTCCGCAGATGCCTAGTTTTAGGCGAAAAACCTGCAGACACAACCATGCTGTTTGACTTAAATCAAGGCTGTGCCGACAACAGCTTTTCTTTCACTTTAAAACTGGTTGTGTTGACGCGAGGGCGGTAATCGTGATCCCATGGCCGCCTTTGCTTTCTGTGAAGTTGTTATACGTGGCGGGGCAAATGTGTCCAGAAAGAAAAAGGAATGGGTCGTAGTTTAGCAAGAACCTGCAGTTTTCTTGGAAAGGACCATATAATATAACAGGTAAAAAACGTCACATTTTAGATTTCGCGAAACTGCAATTTTGAGTACGTGCACAAAGAAACACAATCTTGTCGAGCCTTTATCTTTTTTTAGCAATTATACACAATGTTTTTCCCTGAAACAAAACAAGGAAGCTCTTGGAGTTTAGCAGTGAAAAAATTGTGGACGCCATTGAAGAAAATATGCGTTCCAAGAAGGGGCACTTTTCAGGTCGGTATTGGGACAACATGAATTAAGATGAAGAGTAAGAAACTCTTCCGTTGCATTCGTCGCTTCTTTTTACTATCGTCACAGAAAATTGGTGCTTCTAAACAGGAGTTTTCTTATTTGCATGTTTAAGCCTTCCTGAAATGAAAAATGCCAAAAAAGAGCCAAATTTGAACCGCATTAGAGAAAACTGTTATGGTAGATTTTCTTTTTAGTTTCCCTGAAAGATCTTCAGTACCTGGTAACCTTAAAGCAGCAAGAAAATTTTGGATTGTATCTTTTTACCACGCGAAATTAAAGGCATGATACCCAAGATATTTCGTTGAGTTACCATTATTGCATACTGTTCCTTGTATAGACTAATGGTGATGAGTTCATCTTGGCATGAACTTTGCATGATTGACGTTAAGTTAGCACAATGAAGGCATAAATGAAAATAATTTGGAGCCTTGCTTTCGCTGGTCAGTCCCGCTTTTATTTCGTTCAAGGATTACAGAGACACTGTGGACAACGCCAACAAATTTTTTTTTTGTTAGCAACATCTGATAGTTGGCTTCTTGAGGCTTTGTTGTCGCTTGTCCGGCGGCTGAAGGTGCATTTTGTGCTAAGAAATTTGGATTTGAAGTTGAAAGACTTTTTCCCGCCGCTACGATTCAAACTGGGGGCTCTCTAATGACGGAGTAGGAGAACCGTGACGTAAAGCGGCGAAACAAAACCTAGGACTCCGTGATTGCTGGCGGCGTGTGCTGTGCGCTCCCGCCTAGCAGCAGCCGAAACGAAAACTACTACCGCCCGGGCGTTAAAGGGCACTATCAGCCATCGTCGCTTCGTTTACGTTTGCACTTGTAACCTTACCATGGGTCCCGTTCCCGATTCCGACAACGAAGTTCTTGCAAAGAACTGCGGCCTGCATTCAGCGACCTCAACCCCACACAGCGTGCGATGCTTTTGAGGGCTGAGGCGGCGGGTCTGGCAAGGAAATCCGAGCGCCGAGGAGTTGACAGCGCCGCTGTCACCGCCGAGCCACTGTCACGACTGATGTGTAGCGATGGGTACGTGCGGGCATATTTATATTCTGTAATAATAGTCGTCGTAGGGCTGGTTATGCACCCCAGCGTCTTGGTACGTTGACAAAGCGAACACGCCGGGCGGTCCGTTTGCTAAAGTGGAGGCGCGTTGAACATTGACTATCCACAGCTACTTTTCTTTGTCGCAGTTTCGTGTCGTTGCACGAACTTCGTTCGAGGAACACTAAGCGAGGCACTTGGAGTAGAGCTGTGCACGGGCCGCAATTCTGAGCCCGCGCCCGGCCCGGGCCCTACACTACCACAGGCGGCCCGGCCCGTCCCGACGCTAAAGGAGCCTGAGTCCGCCCGGCCCGGCCCGGCCCGGCTCGCCTTAGGCCGGCATAAGGCCCGGCCCGGGACCGGGCCGACCTGCAATTAAGCGACGTTGACACAAAAAGAAACAATATCAGGAAAATCAGTTTATTTAAATTTCATTTGTCTTTTGTTAGCGTTTGTACTTTTCTCCCGTCCCTGTAGATTCCATTTTTGATGAATAAATACATTGCACTTTCTGCTGTACCTACATGCGAGACGACAAGCATACTTTCGCATAAGGTACGCAGTCTAGTTCGGGGAGCCTGACCGAGACATAGAAAGCCTGGCCCGGGCCCGGCCCAAGCCCGAGCGAGAGAATCTCCAAAAGGCCCGAGCACGGCCCGCGGGCCGGACCAGGTCTGGGCTTTTTGGCCGGCTCGAGCCCATGCACAGCTCTTACTTGGAGGTCCTCTGCTGCTCCACCCTTTAAATCGAGGCGGATAACGAAACCATGCGGGCACGCAGAACGCATAGCCGCGATGCACCCCAAGACATACCGAATCTCAGCTGGCTGCCCTTTCCAACATTCGGGGTTTTTTCGTCTTCCTCGTGTGGTAGAAGTGCACTAGTGGTCTCAAAACAAAACTTTTACACTTTAATATCCACTAAACATGTACCTTCATGCACTTTTGTCAGGATCAGAGATCTGTGGTTTCTTTTCTCCTATTTCGTCATCACGATTGAATTTGCGAGATTGACCTGTGGCGGTGATACCTGTATTTTAGTTCTTGCTCTGTCGTACCCTAAAAAAGATTTGTATTCGGCAAGAGTGGTGTTTTTGTGATTAGGAACTGGTATTCTATCGATACCAGCCAGCTTACATTTCTCCTCAGAGTCCCTTTAACAAGTTTCCTGTTTTGCACTTTTTCTGCAGGTATGGCCAATGCCAGATGAATAAAATATTCCACAACATTACATAACACAATATCTACATGCTATTCTGCTTATTTAATGTTAGTATTGTTTAATGTATATGCTTGTTTATTTCATGCTGTTCTATACGAACTCTGTTTTACCGCGATCTCCCCATTTTTGAATCGTTTCTAGGCCGGCCACTTATAATGTAAACTTGAGAACTTCGATGCTAAAAGGGACCTTTGTCAGTCGTTTTAGACTGATTCGCAGACTGGAGCAGGCGCAGGTACTACTGGATAATATTTTCTGCCGTTGCTTTGCGCAGGAAATTTTTTCGCCACGCCTTTCAGATCACTAACACTCTCCTGAATACTGACGTCGTTTAGCCTTCCGTCGAGCGTGCCCAGGACGCCGCTGGCTGCTTTTATGCCGCCGCTTCCAAGTGAGAGCAAGTTGTTCGGCGTTACTGAACTATCTCGCCTCCGCCGTCGCACGCTCTTTGGCTGGAAACGCTGGCTTCGTAACTTCACATTCCTTGTGTTAGAGCTCGTGAAGCTGGTAATGAGCATGAAATGATTTTACCTCCCATTCTCGGAAAACGCGGGTCGAAGGAGGACATGGAGCTGAACCAGAAGAAGAACCTTGGAACCCGAGCTTGGAGAAGAACGTGAAACCGAGCTCATTCAAAATTACTCCAGGCTTTGGCGTCAGAATGGAAGGAAGCAGAAAAAACCTGCAATATTTACCGCCCAGAGCGGGATTAGAACCAATGGTGGCGCAAACAGATCAGCTTCGCTTTCTGCGGTCTTAAGACCACTAGGCCACCGCCGCAGCATCTCGCGCCACGAGCTTTGGATACCGTCGTGTTCATCATGTTTCATTCAATCGCTCTGCGTTGCGGATGTTTGCGAAGGCCGCTAGAAGAAAAAATTTATTATGAGCAAAGGAAAGACTCGGTAACTGTCTCACTTCTCAGGGAGTTCCCGGGTTCGAACCCGACCGCGGCGGCTTCGTTTTTATGGAGGAAAAAGGCTAAGGCGCCCGTGTGCTGTGCGATGTCGGTGCACGTTAAAGATCCCCAGGCGTTCGAAATTATTCCGGAGTCCTCCACTAGGGCACCTCTTCTTCCTTTCTTCTTTCACTCCCTCCTTTAACCCTTCCCTTACGGCGCGGTTCCGGTGTCCAACGATATATGAGGCAGAAACTGCGCCATTTCCTTTCCCCAAAAACCAGTTTATTATTATTATTATTATTATCTCAGGGCACATCTGGCATGCGCTGTGACGGACGTGATGTAGAAATAAGTGAAAGAAGGGGTAAAAGAGAAAAGCGAGTCTCATTGGGGAGGAGTGCGGATAAATTCGAACCACCCGAGGTTCTACGGCGTGCCAGAGACCACATTTCTTCCAGTTGTGTCGACATGCTAGGCGACGGAGCAGCCGCGGCATTCGGCCGAAGTGAGCGTCCCAACGTTGTGTGCAGCACGTGCTGGCACCACAACCTCTTCAGCACGTGGCTAGCGCCGGTCAGGCGGTTTGCTGCACATAAAAAAAACGGCAAGGAAAGCCACGCTAAGAAAAGTGGCTGATGAGGCAGCCTTCTCAAGACTCAAGTGCGACGACCACCATTTATGAGCCGTCGATCCTAGAATACGCTACGCCTTTCCTGGAGTGAATTTCATGCTTACATTCATTTTCGACGACAAGACTGTTCTTCCTCATGTAATGAGCGGAAACCCTGTCATTGGCACCAGTTTCATTGGAATTAAATGGACACGTTGTCTTGGAGGCACGTCTTCATTTGGAGAGAGTCAGGAACGTATGTGCACACTCGGCACACATGTTATCGAAAATAACGGCGGATCTCTGCGTGCAGTTGAAAAAAATGATCTTGTGTAGCTGTGGGTGTAGTAATTTTGTGGCCTTCTTTCAAAGTTGTTTCAATACGAATGAAGAAGTGAAGAGTTCTTTAACCATGATATCCGACTCCCAAGTTGCGGTTAGCTTGTCATGGTTAATACAGAACACAATTTTTTATTTGGCGAATATTACTCGTATTCGTCAGAGCTCACACTTAGCAAAGAAGCAGATGGCAGGAGCTTGACGACATAAACAAAAAAGTCTTCATATTTCTAGTATAAAGCTGCTTTCCAGGCCAACATAGGAGTACATTGGTGTAAGTTTAATTAAAGTGCCCCTGCATGATCAAAAGGACCGCGAATGTTTGATCTAAGCGTCTTATAAATCGGCTCCCATGCCAAATTACCGTTAAAGAACTCAGTAGAGTGGAATCATGCTGGCTGGCAGTACCCGAGTCTATATAGAAGCCAAGCGAAAAGGAAACTTATTCACGTTCTCAATTGCTAACGAAACTGACAAGCAGAAACAAGCTTCGAAAATACAGAATGAGTTCCTACTACTACGGTGACTGAAACAAACGTAACGACACGAAGTCAATGCGAAGTCGAATTCGTATACGTTACTCTTTATAAAAAATATATTCAGTAATGGCAACTAAAGAAAAGATGTTGACGATTATGCATTTATTTTATTGTTTAAAATAACTACTTTTAATACCTTATTCTTGATGAAATATTTCCAATTACTAAAGGTCTTTCAGCGAAATCTTAAAGAGAATTGACATTGACTGTTCTTTTTTTTTAATGCGGTTCAAATTTGTCATTTTTTACCATTTTTGAATTCTGCAAGATTTCAAGACGCTACTAAGATTAACTGTAACCGCCTAGAAGTACAAAGTTTTGTGACAGTAGTAGTAACAAGCGACGAATACAGAGGAAGAGTTGTTATTGTTGTCCTCATACTATGGCACAGAGGAATAGTTCCAGCGTCAGGTACTTATTTCGTTTTCCTCTATGATCACCCTGGAAAGTGGTTGTTTTCGAAAGCATGCCCTTATGAACGATGTTTGCGATTTGTTTGCTCAAGAATAGCATGAGCAAGAAGAATTTTCCTACACTTTCAAGCAGAAAAGTTAGCATGTAACTGGAAATTGAATATTCAGGATGTATCCACACTTGCAAATCAGCGAAATCGCAAAAGCGACGTGTACCACCTGTTCTTATATACGAATGTTTTCGAAGAAAACTACAGCGTTTCTTGCTAACCAAAAACCAAATCCTTTGTTTTGACACATTTTCTATCGCATATAAAAGTTTTTCTAAAAAAATAAGGCTGTGGGACCTCGATGACCATACTAACTGACAACAACCAAGTGACAAATTTGTCTATAACTGGGTGGCATCGTGATTCATTATATTGGCCTAACCCATGAGCACGTTCGACTACATGGAAGGTCAAGTTCAGATCTGTAAAGCTCGATAATACTGAAAATCGCTCCTGCTCAATTTTTGCCCATGTTTTTTTTTTTTTACTGTCAGGAATTTCATGGAAAATGAAGTTGTTCCTACGGGATATTTCTTTTCTCCGCATTATAAGCGATTCTCATTCTATGGTCAGGTTAGAAAGTGTAGGGTATGTTTGAGCCAATTATGTGTCAGGCTATTTTCCACGCATTATAGGCGCCTGCATATGTTTTCAGATTTCTTTAGAATCCTACGGTGCCTTTCATAAACGTCTTCCACACTATTGGCTAGCTCACTTTATCTTGCTGATTGTTTATGTAACAGAAGCTTTTGGTCTGTGAATAGGCGAGTAATTTCGCAACGCTCCGACGAGCTGGTGTGTCGGAACATGGCATTTTCAGGGCTGCTGTTATTCGCAGCAGCCTCCTTCCGGTTATGCCGAGTTACAAAACTTGGGTTTCATTCAACAACCCGAGACCATTAGAGAACAAGAACAAGATGTAAGCAGTTAAATGCGCGATTGCTGGACATGGGAATAGTAACAGGAAGGAATTGTTACTGCTGTTAGCATAAAAATAAGAGCTATCATCAACCTGCAGCGTGAACCAGTGCAGCTCATGAGTCACGCTGCTGAAAGCAATTCCCAAACGCACCGATTTGCAACAGGGCGTTCATTTTAAACCCTACGGCAATGGTGCTGGCTCTATTGATGATGCTCTCCCTCTAAGAAGGATAGGGTCCCAGGATAAGATGAAAATGCTTTTCCCAGGTAGCTCAGCAAAGCAAGTTGGCATGCCCCACCCAAAATGCTGCAAGAGGCTGCATGTGTTGCATTTACGTCGACACTGTGAAAAAAAATTGTTGGAAAATTGAGAAATCTGGCAGCTGCGTTGCCAGACAATGTCAGTAGTCAGTCTGTTCTGAGCGTTTCGATTTTTTAAAATACACTTTTTGTTTTGACTTGCAAAAATGTTTGAGAAAAGCCTGTTTGCTCTTTTGGTTTCTTTTCTGGTTTTTTCCCGATTTTCTGTTTTTGACTTATATTTTTCCACTGAATTTTGTCTAATATTTTGTTGTTCTTGTTCGTTAAACGTGTATTAAGACACCAGGCGGTTTGTGCGAAGTCATGTTTAGTTGAAGAAAACGGAACCAAGGAACTTTGAAAACATGAAGCTTTGAAGTGGGATTACTAGCGCAGGAGCTCCTGGAACCAGACCGTGCTGGTCCCTGCAGGCTTCTCCTTTCTGGCGCTGCCCAAAATTCATAACTGATGGACTGCTGGAAGGAAAGGACCGGTTTAAGATAAGCCCACTAAAACTACCTAGGCCATTTAAATGAGATAATAAATTCATAACAAACACAATCATACAACAATGGCAGGAAGCGGTCGAAGGCGCTAAGTTACAGTTAAATCGTAGGCGGCCCTTTGAATAATGCGTGAATCTAGCACTGCAGTCATTTTTAACCGCTGTTTGAGGTACCAAGATAAGTATCAAATAACTACGCTTGTAAATTTAGTCTAACAATCAACAATTCAGGCTCATTTCGCTTACTAGAGCTACCCAGAATCAGTGTCAGTTCTATTGTGCGCGCGTCAACTGGCATCAGCCGCGGTGAATATGAAAATCTACACGCAACAACACGGGACTGCAGGTCGGCCGCACGCTGGTAATAAGCACGACGGGGTTGCCTCAAATTTCAAAAACTGGCTCCCACTGCATAAGCGACAGTACACTTCGCTCGAATCCTTGGGCATGTACTGCCGCCCTGCATTGACATTAGACAACACACGCCTGCGGCGGCACTACGCTCCGTCCTTAGCGTGTCCAAAGGCACGCGGACGACTAGCAGCGCCACGCACTTTCATGTTACCTTGCATCGTGCACTCATCTCTGCTTTCATGATAAGGCCGCGCGCATATTTTAATCGGCCTTACTGCGCCCTCTCGCATGCTGGGCTTTTCATCTAATGCATGCGTGCACACTGTAAGAAATATCTGCTAAAGGTAACGACAACAATAACTTAGCGTGCACTAAGCGCTCTTCAGTCTCCGATGACGACAGATTCAATAGGCCAGTATCGCGATTTGCCCCTCATAAATAAAGCATAGCACATTATCTATACGAAATAGGTATCTATACCAAATTTTCACCGCTTGGCTTCTTTCGCAAAGAGTCGCATCAGAAAAATCGAGCCGAAAACACACGTTGCGTACATCTATACGACAGCAACTATTCTGAAGAGACCAGCACCGCAGCAAAGCAAAGGACCGCATAACACACAATGCACATAATACATGTGCAAAATTGATATGCTCGCAGCTTTACTCTGCATATGTACGAAACTGAATCAGAATGAGTTGCATGCATTTAAAAAATAACTTTTCTAAAGCGCACTGCAGTGTGGCAGATACTTCGGGTGCACCTGCTGTAAGAACAGAAAATGTCTACTTTATTCGTGAACAGGTTGCTGTCGTGGGTCTCTAACAGATATTTTCTGTGTGGGAACCCCTATTTTCTGTAAAATGTCGGTAATTGTACACATATTTATTAATGTGCAGGCGCTGCAATATTTTAAAGTGGTCGCTGGAAATGGAGATGATAAAATTCGCGCAAGCTAGAGATGAGCGAACGACAAGCTAACAAGTGGTATGGTAAACAGTCTTTATCCCATAACAGCGCACATTACCTCAATATTGTGGCAGAAAATAACTCAGGCAAAGAACAAATCTCACGCAGTCAGTTACTGTTCGTCATGTGCGTTTTCGACTCTTCTGATATCATTGTAAATTAATGTTTTGTTTTGTATTGCGTATTTCTTATTTTGTTGTGTGCGCGGTGAGCGTCTACAGTTTTTTCCTCTCGTTTTTTTTTATGGGGACATTATGCTGTACTGAAGCGCGAACATATTACTCTCTATGTATACCTGGGGCACTGCGTGCTACTTCAAGGTGTCTTATGCAGTTTTTTGCCATGTGTCCCCTCTTTTCATTGTAATGTGTGTTAGAGAATTAAACTTTCAGTTTCAGTTTCTCTAATACGCAACGCGCTAATCACGCACAACATGAATCTGCTTCTACAGATTGTTGGTCGCGACAGTGTCACCTCGGCAACGGTATAACGTGCCGTATTACCTGGGCGTGCTGGTCAGTCGTGGCTGGCCTAATTCGTTGCAAACAATGAAATAACATTGAATACATGTATCGGTGCGGTTTTCTTGTGGTGACAATCTGCGTGATGTAATTTTTGCGTGACACTGTTCTAGCGAAAGAACCTCCAGGTGTGACTAGTGAAACAAGCTTTAACGTTCCTTTTGTCTCTCTTTTTTGACTCCACCTCTGTGCAGGGTATCTATCCATACGGCCGTTATTGCTTCCCTGCCTTCCCTTTTTGTTCTCGTTCTCATTAGAGCAGGCAACGGAGCACTGAACGTATGACTTTTCGTTTCGTGCCCACACACTGCTTTAGCCTCACGACACTGTTCTCTAAGAAAGGTCTTCATTGAATGCCTTCCACAGCACCACCACCTACGCCAAAGCTTCCCCAGTTCAAAATGCCCACCACTCCTTTTAGCCGCCCCCGATAGTTGAGCTCAGAGCGAGAATTTGAGCTCGCCCGGGGTCGCACTCCTTCTCTCAAGCGCAAGCCCACGCCCAAGCCAAAATTTCTGGTGCCACCCAAGGCCCCGCCCAGGCTCCACGAAAGCTCAAATCCAGCTACAAACCCGGCCCCAGCCAAGGCTCCATCACCATCCAAATAAGACCACAGAGGTAAGCTGGTCAGCTGTCGCTTCCCAAGCTCCACCCGCGGTTAATGCGCAATCAACTCAACATCAAACATAAATACTACTCAGAAGCTGCTTACAACAACTGGAAGCCTACATCAAACTCTTTACTACACCTCCACCCTGATCGTCGTCGCTAGACTCACGCCATCAGAGAAACACCCCACCGACATGTTCGCTAACATGAACAACCGCATTGACCGCTCCACTCCAGCGGAGGCTATAACCCCACACACTACAGTGCTGCTTCCGGCGCTACCCACCACCCCTCTCGTTGAGCAACCAACCGCTGCTGTGCCGCGCGCAGCCTCTGACACTCCTTTTACTCTGTGCCCAGATACTGTATCTGGACAACAGACTTCAGACCATGGAGCACAACATCCTCCAAACAGTCCAGCAAAGCATCTTGGCCTCCCAGCAAACTACGTAACAAATGATGCAACACATGCTAGCTACCTGCCAACTACAAATGGACAACTGGCAAATGTAAACATCAAACCGCTGACATGCTCTCCAAACTGACCGACTGCATTGACGGCCTCTACCGCACGCGCCAACCCAACTTCGATCCGCCAGCAGAACCCCCAGTAAGCCGCATTTGTTTTCCCCAAGGCAGCAGTGACTCAGACAGCCAGGACAGCTTCCCACACCTTCAGAATACCCATGGCCTCCACCATTAATATATCTCCTCCTACTTCGCACCACCTTGAAACCCCCACCCTAAAACAAGACAGCTTCTACTACATCTTGCTCGAGGAGCTTGTTCCCGAGAAGAGCAGAAGACAGCACTTTCATTCTCAACGATTATAGCCCCCCCCCCCCCCCCCCCTAAGCAGAAGCAGGCCTCGTTTGGTGCCCTCTTGTTGGTATGTTACCACTTGGCACAGCGCAATCGCCTAGCGGTCTTCGGAGACTTCAACTCCCCTCCCCCACACTACATGGGCCTACCGCACCCATACGGCTAAAGGTACCACCCTACAGGACGCAGTATATGCACTGGGACTAAATCGCCTCACCGACTTCACCTCACCCACCCGCCTGGGTAACAGCATCTCCCGTGATACCTAACCCAATCTCACTTTCATCCGGAACATTCCACGAGCTGCTTGGATCAACCTAGGGGAGGCCCTAGGAAGGGACCATTTCATCCTATCGATCAGTATCCGTTCCCCTAAACACTGAAAAACCCATGGGCACCATCCGCATTGCGGCATGGAACAAATTCCAGGCGACCGCACCCTAGTCATCATCCGTAGCAGACATAGCAAAATAGACCCAATCCATATATACAAGCATCCCTCCAAACACACCCGCAGCCTTCAACGCACTGAAGAATACCTCTCAGCTGACAACAACCTCCTGGACCTCTGAGAGGCAGGGCATGGCGTCCTGCATAGACGGCGACGACAAAAGAACAATCGCGCACTTAAGCGCCGCGCATAGCACACCTCACGGAGCAAGTCCTTGAATAGGTGTCCCAGCTGGCGACCCGAAATTTGGTTTTGTGATTCTCTCAAGGGTACACAAAGCACTTCCAAAACCTAGACCAAGCTCAGGGTCCTCCTCAATACCCGGACACCACAAAAGCCGCCACCCATCTCACCCTCCAAACCATAGCCCACACCTATAAGAGTTCCGATCAAGCTCTGCTCTGCGAGCTTCGCACACAATAAATTGGTACCTACCACCCACCACAGCCATTGCTCCATACACGGGCCTCTGCAACCCAGAATTGGATGCCCCCAACACCTATGAGGAGGTCCACGGTCCTGTGCGGTCGGCTACCAGGTCTAGGGTCCCGGCAGCGGAAAAAATTGCAAATGCCATCATACTTACATCGCCTACACCCAACACTTGGGTTGCGGCAACACCACAACCCTAACACACATCACATGAACATGCCCCCAAAATCCCCACCATCTAAAGCCACGTAATGAGGCCCTGGAGATATGGGAAGTGAAGCTGACCAGCACAAGGCTCGACGACCAGGCAATGCTCCTTCTCAACGCCACAGTGTTGGCAGAAGCTTCCGGAGCCCTGGACTGGGGGCCCACCCACATGTGCTCCAGCCGCCATACTCTTCAATAAACGCCTACTCACTCACTCAGATTTTAACCTTCAATCCGCCAATTTCGCAGCGTTCCTCGCCGTCTTCTTCTGGTGACCGCGCCACAGCGCTTCATCGTGCTTATATTGCATCTCAACACACGTGGGTGTGGGCAATGAGGGCAGGAAAAACTAGCTCCATCGAGCTATCCTGTTTGCGATGGTGCGTGGGATAGGGAACGGACGGAGCATGCCTTCCACTCATCAACCAAGGCAACTTGAGGCCGAATCATCTGTCCTATGGGGCCGAGCTACGACCTTCGACATTGTTAGCACCATGCCCAGCCGGTATTGACGACAAGGGGTTGTGAAGGCAGAAGCAAGGATGGTTGCCACAAGCCACTGCCGTTCCTTCATACAGGTTAATCTTTTTTTTTCGAACCCATCGAATGTCCCGTTTCTGCGGCTGGTCCCAAGGCCACATGCGTTGGCGTGCACTGTTCCTGGATCGGCTGTGTTGCTAAAATGCTCGTTTCATTCGCTAATGTAAAACTAAGCCCTGGCCTTCATAAATTTCATGTAGTCTGGTCCACAATGGAACACAAGCAGCTTTCTAAGCGCCGTGACGATCGGCATGACAGACTGATGAATGCTCGCGAGGGCAGCAAAAAACTAAAGAAAAGGGTCAATTGCAAGTCTCGAAATTTTTCGTTTGGGTTATCCGCCCTCGAACTAGTCATCGCACTGGAAAGCCAGTCCAGCGAACTAGATTTGGGGGGGGGGGGGGGCTTCAAGTAAAGCTGCAAAAAGTGCTGACCTTCTTGACAGCGTCTTTAAAAGTAAAGTGGACGATGTTATTTATATGACAAGAAATAATAAATTGTCCTTAATTAATCCTTTCTTCAGTCAGGATTTTAGTACAACCATGTCTAATATAGCCCATGATTGAACTGCATTCTCTTCCTCTACTGATATTGCTAACGCGCTCAGTTACTTTTTTGGCCTCGAGGTTGAGGTTGAGGTTGAGGTGTTGAATGCTACAGGTGGGGTTAGCCTTGCTTTGTCTGCCGGCAATTGCTCCACCGCAGCGTCCCTTCGATATTAACAATGCCGCATCTACCCCGCCTCGTTTCCACGCGCTCATCTTAAGTCCCTCCTAGTTTGCACAGTCATTGCTCATAACAAGTTTTTTCTGTTTTCCATATCCCGTCACAAAAAGGAAGCGTAATTTCGAGTCTTGAACTGCCCAGTCCAGTTCTTAATAACATGCATGATAGTCATTTTAAATCAATCATCGATGTTTTTGCAGACATTAGTACTTATTTGATACATTTCTTTTCCAATCCGGTATTTTACAATCCAGTATTTAAGAAAGGAGATAAATGTCTGCTGTCTAATTATCCCCAAATTTCTAAGCGTTCTTTCTTTCTATAAGTTTATTAAAAGCTCATTTATCCCAGACTGCCTAACTACTATTAAAAGCCTCCCTTCGTGCACCCAAAACAGTTTGGATTTAGAGCTAGAAAATCTATTCACCTCGCTCTTACACCCTTTACTCGTAAATGCAAACTAGAAATTGGCAAACTAAATACATTGGTTCGGTATTTGTTAATTTTTCGATACGTTTTCACACGATCAACCATAACATTCTTTTCCTAAACCTGCATATTACGACATACCAAGGGGCTACCATATATCTTATTCGCTGTTACTTCACCAATCGTGAAATAATAGCTAGTGCCTCTGGCTTCCTCTCTGAGAAAAAAGGTTGTTAATATTGGTGTTGCTCAAGATTTCATTCTTGGTCATCTCTTATCTTTAATGTTTATCAACGATCTACCAAACTTTCTAACCATGGCTTCTGAGCGCATTTGCTATGCAGACGATACTACTTTCTTATTGTGTGATAAATGTTTGAACTTCATTACCATGACACTTACCAAAAGGTGTGAATCCTTCTAAATCAATGTTCGTGATATTTAGTTCTCGGTCTGTAAATCTGCAAATATGTCACCATTATACAAAAATTCGCATCTTGTGCATTCTTCTGATGACATTCTTGTGATGGTGTTCAATTCGACAGCTGTCTGAAATTTAACGTGCCCATTCAGGGGCTAAAGAAAAAAGACACATGATGTGGTATTCAATTATTTCTTAAGACCCGTCGTTTTTAACTTACCCACATCGATTACACTCTACTACGCATTTATTCATAATCATTTAAACAATTGTATAACTTCATGAGGTATGACCTATATCTCTTATCTTCTCAATACGTTCAGCATCAAGCCATCAGAATAATGAATGAACGAGCTGTTTATTTAGAAAAGGAGGCACAAGGCCATATGTTGGGGAATTGGGTTGTTAAGGAAGGGAAAAGTAGAGGTCAATTGATACATGAACATTGGAGCTGAAAAGATTTGAGGACGTTTAAGCTTCGTCTTCAAGAGTGGAACGCGACAGCGCGTTGCAGCGCTGCCAGGAAGTCCACGGAACGCCACTTCGGCGCGACGCCTTGCCCGTTAGACAAATCACTCGGAGTCGCCAGGCTTGGTCTCAAAGCGTGATTGAGGTGCCCACCGATATGCGAGACAGTTACTGCGCCTTTCCTTTCCTCTAAGATGACAATCACAACTGATCCGCAACCCCTCTAATTCACGGAGCGGCATCACTGCAGCCTGTTCTTGATCTCTTCGGGCGGCGGCTGGACTGTTCTGAGACGCGTCCTAGATACTCCGAGCGATTTGTCCAGCGTGCATGCCGAACGGGCGATAGCGTTCCGTGGACTCCCTGGAAGCGCTGTAACACGCTGTCACGTACCACATTTAAGCGCAAAGCTTAAACGTCCTCTAGTTTTTTCATTTTGTCATTTCTTCAATGCATTAATTACAATTATTAACTCGCCATTTCCTATCACACACCAATCAATTATCAATTACTAGAACCACCAATTACCATGATACGATTATGTTTACGCAGCCCCTGACTACAGGTCACTGGTTCAAATCGCTGCCACGTACTAGGCTCTGACTTCCCCAGTAAGTTCATGCTGCACGAAACGCTGAATAGTACATCACCCGGGACATTCTGCGGCACATGGTTGGCATGATACAATTTTTTTTTTACTCAGCCCCCGATTATTTCTGACACGCGGTGCCGACTACACCGACGGCTTCTCGACAGAACGAGCTGTATACGCTGTCGCGTAATAACAGGCGTTTTCCTACATCGTCACTGCACCATGAACTGGATATACTTCGTGCCCATGATGTAGTCAAATTTAACTTCGGAGTATTTTGCTATCGAGTCATGAATGATCGCAACCTCCTGTAATTTATTGTTATGACAGGTTTGAGTTTATGGGGTTTAACGTCCCAAAGCGACTCAGACTATGAGGGACGCCGTAATGAAGGGCTCCGGAAATTTCGACCACCTGGGGTTCTTTAACGTGCATTGAGATCGCACTGTACACGGGCCTCTTGAATTTCACCTCCATCAAAATTTGACCGGCGCGGCTGGGATCGAACCCGCGTCTTTCGGGTCAGCAGCCGAGCGCCATAACCACTTAGCCACCGCAGCGGCCTGTTATAAAAGGCATTGCTTATAGTAAGGTAACACGCTTTTCGCTCATGGAGACCTTTTACAGCCCTAAGGTTTGTACTAACTTCGGCTCTCAAACAGTTGGATTTTATTTCATAATAACCTGTAATTCTCTACCGTATGATATGAAACTTGCATCGTCTATAAAGTCATTATAGCGCCAACAATATAAACAATTTTGAATTATTTATATACTCGCATATTGTTAACTTGCATATTTATTGTATTGTTTCTGCTATTTTTTTCTTACTCTGCTGTGATGTCTTTCAGCCTATTAACATAGCGATATATCTTCACACTTGGTGCTGCCCCTCTTGCTATTTTCGTCACTAACAAATGCTATTAATTTATCCAAATTATTAAAAGAGATTCCTCTACAGTAGCCATACTCTGGGACCTCTTCCTGTATACAAAAAAAAAATAAGTATTTATGCTGTTGTGTGTATTTTTAAAAACACTGTACACGGTAATGCGCAGAGAAAACGCTGAGCTGAGGATGAGTTTCCACGAGTATCACCGGGAAAGTCTTGTCTTTCATACAACCGTATACTCATATCACACGGGGCGGAACTCTTAAAAGGAAGTTCGAGAAACTCTTAGCAAATCTTTACGGTTCTAACTTCTTTTAGGAAGAAATATGCCCTGCACATTGATTTCGGTAGTTCCTATCAACCAAATTTTAACTGTTTTTTGTGCGCTTTGCACTTTTCAGGGTTAAATAAATGAAGTATCTCAAAGAATAAAATTGCGTGTTACAGGCGTATCTGTCAACGAAGATTTCAGCAAAACCCCACGCACATCGCGTAAGAAACTTTTTGACTTGTTAAATACGAAGGGCAACCTGGCCAATTCCGAGGGGTTAAGGTGGTAATAAACAATAAAATATAACCTGTCACTCCCGTACTGATAACCGTTTATGAGCTTGGAACACATGGTGAATTTACTCGTTACTATTATGTGTGTTACCGCTTCAAATGCATAGCTAGTTGTAGATTCTATGGCCAGCTGTTTGCACGTCGTAATTTGCCAGTTTCGATTTTATTACTTGTAGAGCAATAAAAGAACGTGATCAATAAATACATTAACTGGCACCTGATTGACTGACCGAGACTTGGTAAGCACGTAAATAGTTTATCGTGAACTTCAAAATGCGAAGACAATCACGTATCTAACAGGCGTGCCCGTGATGTTCAATATCGTTGTGTTGTATTGCCTCCTGTTTGTAACGTGTTGGGTACCGCCGCGGTGGCTCAGTGGTCATGGTGCTCGGCTGCTGGCCCGCAAGACGCGGGTTTGATCCCGGCCGTAACGGTCGCATTCCGATGGAGGCGAAATGCTAGAGTCCGGTGTACTGTGCGATGTCAGTGCACGTTAAAGAACCCCAGGTGGTCGAAATTTCTGGGGCCCTTCACTGCGGCGGGATTCCCTCAAAGCCCCGAGTCACTTTGGGGCGTAGAACTCCATAACACACCACACCACACCGGTGTGGTGTCCACACCATACCACACCACATAAAATACAAAAGAGTTGGTATCCTTCAAAGCTTCGGTTGTTTCCCCAATAGAATTAGAATACATCCCTGTTCACTCGTGGTGGCCCAGTGTCTTTGGCATTCGGCTGCTTGAACCATCGGACGCGGCATGCATCTAATACCGGTTACGGCGGCTGCGTTTCGACTGAGTTGAAATTCAAAAACAATCGTGTACTATGCGATGGCAGCACATGGTAAAGAACCGCAGGCGGTCGATATTAATCCGGAGCCCTCTAATGTACGGCGTCCCCACAGCCCATGCGCAGCCCATGCATACCATTGGCTTTATTTACAAGGACAAAATGCTTTCGCTTCGTTGTCTTAAAAACCGCATGACGCTTCTGCTTTAGACATGCTGCTGTGTAATCCCAGTCAGCGCCACCGTTTTTTTATTGACTGTTTTAATTTACCTCGACATAGTCTGGAACGCACCTCTTAGAGATGCAGCTCGCGAATCGTCTGAATGCTTGTCGTTCCGTAACAAGCGCTGTTTCAATTTCATATAAAACCAGTTTTTCAGTGTTCCTATTCGCACCACCCAGTCTACTGCTCCTGGTTTCGATTGACGGTGCACCCGAATATGGTCCAATCTCTTGGTCTTAACAAGAGCAGTTGTGACCATTACATTGTTCGTTCCAACCTGCCTTACTCCCAGCTATGAAAGCGCAAATTTGTAAAGCTTATTACATGCTACGCAAGAGCTGAAAGTGCATCCACAACACTCAACGTTATATTCTTTCGCACTTCTGTACCGAGCAATGCTCCAGAATTCAAGCAGGTTGACATCAAAAGTAACTGAAGTCCCCAAACATGTCATTGACTTTCGCAACACGAATAGCATATACACTCACCTTGGTTTACAAAGCAACGGAGGTGGCTAGCGTTAAGGAAGAGATCATAAAATACGACTGATTCATGAATGGTTTATACTGTTTATACTTACATAAGTAAAGCAGCATGAATGAATGCGCCGCAACGCGAAACGAAGATGGGTCCGGAAATAGCGCTCAACTGACAACTGATCTTTATTGAGCGAAACGTACACAACATATAGGAAGGCAGTAGCAGACGTAATCAGATGAGTCAACGGCACATCGTGTGAAGGGTCATAGAAGCGACAAAAGACATAACGTGATTAGTCTGAACGATGATGAAATCCTAAAATAAATGGTGCAGAAAAAATACCGTACCAAGGATGGCCATGTAACTGGTACATGGTGCAAGGAGCCATAAATTCGATAAAAGACATATATAACAAGATGAAAATGGTGAAGCCGATAAAATCTGACAAAACGAATGGTAGAAAAATACGCACTGAATGAAAGCGACAAGGTGTAGGTAAAAACTGCAACAGTCTTAACAATAAAAACGATAAAACAGTGACTTTCAATGAATCAGGCATGCGTGGTCGACATGTAAAATTTAGCAACGCTTTTCGGAGAAGGCAAGCTAACCCACGTACAATAATTTTGACGCGTCACTAACACACTCTAATCCACCTCTGACAGTCACCGCGCATAACCGAAGGATCGGCAAGACAATCGCAGCATCGTTTTCAAACCAAAGGCCAAGACATCATCCTCTCGTCGGAGTAGAGAATGCTTCGTTACGACGGCCTCTTAAATGCATCCAAGGGCCTCTCGCATTGCGCTCGTCACGAGGAAGGCCGGGTTTGACACCACTGCAGGCTAAACAAGATTGCGTAGAAGGGCGCGTCCGTCTTGTGTAAGGATCGAAGACAGCTTCGACGCCCTGCGGCAAGAAATCTTTTTTCTGTCGACGAACCAGAAAATCCCCAGCAGGCAAGTAGCGAGTTGAGAACCGTGCAAACGACCTCGATGTCAGGATTTTTTTTTTTGCTCCTGCAGATAATTTTTGAAATGCCAGTAATGTCCTCAGGATGTTATCGATAGTCGGATTTTTTTTTTGGCACGATGAAGACCACAAACAAACCAGCACATAAAATCAACTCATGTCCACCGGGTCGTATTTGTTTTTCTGCCTGTTGCTGATTTATGATTTGCTTCCTGCCACCCGAGATGTAATGGATGTTATAGATGCCCACAGTATTATGGCCGTTATTTGCCACGTATCTATATAATGTGGCCGCGATTCCCTTTGGTCATCTCCGCAGATACTGCCGCTATGCCCGTGAAACAATCATCTGCTCCCTTGAATGTATTGTGAAGCCAACTACGCCGTGCTGTGAAGCTAAACAGATGGCGAGATAAAGCGATGCCCTCGGGTTGTTTGTTTCAATGGAGGTAATACGATCGCAGTCAACATGAATTCCTGTGTCCGGATGGTCGCCCTGAGGAAACAACCATGAGCTGTGACCGGTGGCTCACAAAAACGTTGCCAGTGCAGAGGTGCGCCATTCGACGCCACGATCATTTACAAGAACATCGTCGATCTCCTGCGGCTCATGAAGAGTAAGTTGGCGCGAACGTTACGAAGACACAGAAAGAAGACCGTAGGACAGGCACCGAGTAGAGAAGAGGTGTAGCCTGCGGCTGCACCTGTACTTGATCCGCGGTGTTCTTTCCAAGGGTTAATGTCCAGATCGCATTTTACAAGCTCTTCTGGGCATGTTGCGCCTCTGTGTGCTTCGTTATTACAGATCTCTTTTCCCAGCGCCACGTGTACCTGGGAGAGGGAAAATTTTTCCTGTAGCTCAAAACATGTTTGAAGTAAAATTCTATTTTTATGTCAACCCTTTCGCTAATTTCATTCTAGAACTTTTGCACACCTGACGCATATTAGCCAATTTCTCCGTTTTAGTATAATCTTTAGAGTTTCAAACTTTTGGTGTCGGCTTTACTAATTTTTCGAACTTTTCTATTTCTTTTTGCATTGCAGTTCCGCATGTACTCTTCAAAATGTATATCATTCAAAAGGAAATTTATGTTGATTAGGTAACTATACATTTTAATATTTCCCTCTAAAATATCAGAAGAAAAAGATTGTTTTTTACACCTCCTAGAAGTAAGTTTTTTCTACAAGAAAACAAACATTTATTTCAAGTGATTTATGCATTGAAAAAACTTTTCGCACATATGAAAACATTTTCAAGGTATTGTTTTAGTTTTACAAGTGTAACGCTATAAGTGTTTGCCATATTTTCACTGCAGTTTTTAGGGATGAAATTTAACGTTATTGCGTAATATTTTTATGTGAATAATAAAAAATAGTACACTTATTTAGGTTTATGTAATTGTTCTGTATGTTACTGCGACTAACACCTGATTTTTAGTTAAAATAATACAATAAACCAACAAGAAATAGCCAGTTTTCTCACGCTAAGGAAAGAATTTAAAAACTAGCATTTTACCCTAGAAAGCTTGAAGCAGCACCACCTGAGATTAAACTTAGAAGGCACTTATCTTGGAACGTGCAGAAGGCACTTCGTTCTCATTTTTTTTTCTGAACTCGATTGGTAAAAACAGGGCAATATATTTTAAGGTCAATTTCGGATAAAATTGGGATTATTCAAGTAACTCTCAAAATTCAGGTGTTTGCTGGATATTTTTTAGGAGTGATAAATTAATCTAAGCGTTGGTTTCTGTGCTTTACGCGAAATGCGATGGTAGTGGTCATGATTTTTTTGAACGATATAGAAAAGCGGGAGGCATTAAGACACTCACTTAACCGCATATCTCTTCTTTTTCCACATTCAATTTACCAGTGTACGTTTCTATACTCATGTTCAACACATCCGCATCTATGGTACGCCTGACTTCTTTTGTCTGTAGTCAGCGAAAACCTTTCATATATCATCTGAGCGGTCAATATAAATGTTCTGCAGCCTTGGAGAACGTCTCTGTCTTCTCTATCTCACTCTTTGCCACAGCGGGTGTCATTACCCCAGCCAGGGCTCACACACTGGTGCTAGTAAGACGGTGGGGCCGTAATTCTATTTAGTCCTCTCTCTTATAAAACGCACTTTTGCAACTCTTCTTAAGATTAGGTCATACGCTGAAAGAGTTCGAACAATTCATATTCGACTAGGAACGCCGTCTCAGAATAAGTAACAGATATTGGTTGGTTTCTGTGTAGTGTGTTGAACTTTGTGCTTTGGCAAAAGAATTTTGCTCAGGGCGCACTTTCTGGGAGAAATCGGCTTTAACCTCATTCTTGTGAAATCTGATCGAAGTGCGAGGATTGGGTGAAACCGGGTTTTACCCGAGCGCGAAGGACGCTAAGAATGCAAAAGCAGCTTGAAAAGCTCGCCTAAAATCCTTAGTGTTTCAATTAAAAACGTCGCAATGGTCGCATTCTGGTCTACGCAGTGCACATGAAAATTCGGAGGTAGCATGAAGTCAAACATTTTTTATAATAAACTCTAGCACATCTGTAACCAAAAACATCAATTTAAAATCCAAAGTTGAAGATGTGTCATCATTGATGCTGCAAGTCATCAAACCCATTGATGTTATATGCCATCAAACCCAGCCAGACAGGCCAATCTACCTACATGTTATAGTTCTTGAAGTCAGGCATGCATGCCAGCTCTGGAGACATGGCGAGGCTCGACTGCAACTCTGTTTTTGCTCTTATCACATTTGCATATAAACGAATAAGCATGGTTATTCAAACCTCATTCTGTATTCCACGTCGGAGCAATCATGAAAACAGTTCCCCGCGATATGTAATACTCACATGTAATCGTAGTTTGCATCCCTTCACATGCCAGGTGCAGGTGAATGCCGAAAATTGGGACGACATGTCACAAACATTGACGTCTGTTTTATGCATTTCATTCTGATAGGCTATGGAAGCAATACACATAACTTTTTATTCCGGTGCTTATAAGGCGAATGATACTATCGGTGTTTGCGCTGTATGATTCCACGGATTTCCGTGGATATGTAATGTATGCTTGCATGTTATTGTTAGCGGTCGCTTTCAGTGGGCGTTCTTTCTTTCTCTTCCTATTCTTGCGTTCACTCTTGAAACATTCTTCTTTCTTGCATTCTTGCTTCCTCTCAAAACCCTAATCTCCGTGCATGAAACCAACAAAAAGGAGAGAGAATGCATAAATATTCAGCAAACGTTTATTAAGCACATCGCCCATGACAACGAAATTTCCTCGTATCCCAGGCATTCGGGCCCCAACCGCATTTTTCACACGACACTTTTCTGCGCATTTCTTCCCTCCAAACAAAGCGGTAGTGCTACGGGAAAATTGAGTTTATTTCGCGACTCCTGTGTATGTGGTAAACCCGTCAGCGCGAGCGCCCCACGTGGTGCGGGCGTTTTTTAGCCGTAGCGAGTGAAAACGCGGGGTATTAAACCAGGCGTTACAGCTCTGAGAGCATGACCATTTGCGGAAAATTAGCGTCGTGAGCCCGAAAGCCCCGTGAAGGCCCGTGGTAGGCTGCAGCCTTTTCTCTACTTCGCACGGTGCCAGAGGGCGTCGTGACGTTTGTGCAAAACGCGTGCTCAGCGCTTTGGCCGAAGTGGTCGAGCTGGCGTCGCTGCTATTAGGGCCGTATTTTATAATTAGTTTTCATTTTCGTTTGGTCCGGACGCCAATCATGACGTCACGTCTAAACGACCAATCAGCCAATGTCAAATACGGCCGCTTTGGCAAAGATGCCTCCGCTGGCCACTCTACTGTCGCTGCAACCGCACTCCGACCGAGCCACAGGGACCATGCATGCTCCGCCAATCCGTCGCACTACCACAGTGCGGTTTCTTTCCCTAGACAGTATTAGAGCCGCTAAAGCTCGTCAGGGGTGTCAAATGCGTCGCCATGCTCCCTCATTCCTCAGTGTGGCATCCACATGGGGCGCATTACGCAAGTCTGTGGCATCATGCGCGTGTTCCTCCCAGGACAAGGACGACGTCAACCTCCCCAGGCCTCCGTCGTCAGGAACAATGGCAGGTGACCTTATGAAAAGGAAAACAAATTCAATGGTCACAAAATTCTGCTCATAATCACGTTTTCCAGCACGCGATTTCCGATGCGCCGCTCGCCGGGCGAAAAATGTGCCGCGGACCACGGAGCCAGCGCGCAAACATGCTTCGCTATGCGGCCTGTTTACTCCAGAAGTATAGTTTCTGCAACGCCACCATACAGTGTTTCAAGTCAGGGTCATGGCATTGTTAAATTAAGAAAAAAATATCCCCACCCACGGGGCCTCGTTGCGAAAGGAAGCAGGCTCGTGGGGGTTTCTCTCCTTCGGTCTGTTTGTGTAACGTGTTTCCAGCGCGGCGACGCTCTCCGTCCCGTCATGCTGGCGATCGTGTTTTTCCAGGCAACTGCGCGGCTTCCCGGCTGTAAAGGAGGGCTAAATCTGGGCTTGTTTTCGCCGACCGCCCTGGCGTAATAGAGCTTCACCGGAAGCGCGTCCGCTTTCCCGACGGCCCCCGTGAGTGCAGCCATGGACGGGGAGAGGAATCCGCGGCTGAACGCGTTGAATGCGGCGGGAGGCGGTTTTACCGGAGCGCCATGGCGCAAGACACTGCCCGAAAGTTTTCTGCTTTGAGCCTGCAATGGCGCCTAGCGTTACGTGGAAGGCATAGAGCGGCTATGGAAACAGTCGCTCACCTTCCGCCCCAGGTATATTGAAACGATAGCTTCAATGCGGGATCTCGGGCTTCAATCGCGGACCGTGCAAACTTGACCTTCACTGAGTCTAACTATGAAACATTGAAAAATCAATTGGATAAGTATCCATGACTGGGAGTCGAACCAGCGGTTGTACGAACAGATTTTCTTTAAAGGCCGCTCAGCGAGACCACAAGGCTATTTTTTTCCTTTATTGCATGGAAATAGTGCCGAAAAGAAAAGTCTAACCACGCTTACGCCACACAACACCAGGCCACCTTACCCCTGCATGAACCCTCCTTCCAAAGCATCAAAAGTCTGGAAGGCACACACATGCATCCAGATAGGGGAGCCAGCTAGGCGGCTCTTGCAGGGCAGCATACACTCCCCGCACCAAAGCGCACTTTTCACGAAACAGAGATTTCGACGAAAAAGGTGATTCGGCGTGGCGATCCATCATGCGGCTCTTCCAGAGACTAAATGGTCCCAGCAACATAAATAGATCATATGGCACAGCACTGTTTTTCTCCGCGGGCAAAATCGAATACTGTAGGGTGTGATATCAATGTCCTTGTTCATCGTAAAATGTCCCAGAAGAAGAGGGCATCAATGCACAGAACAAAACAATGGTCAAATGTCTCTGGTGTATTGACAGGCGACAATTCACCGCCCATGGCGCAAGCATCAACAACACGCCTCGTGTTGTTGTTGCGGCTGTTGTTGCCTCAAACACGATGGCAAAAACTGCACCGCACTCACACGCTGTGCATTGGAGAGCGTCGTCTTCATCAAATTCCATCTGCTCCGTCCCGCGGCACTGCCTGCTCACCGTCGTTTTCTGCGTAGCTCAAATCCGTGCTCTCGCTCCGATTCGAATGTAGCAATCATTCTCTGCAGTTTCTCACGATGCGGTTGAAATAAATTGCAAAACTTGCAAAACTACAAGCACAGTATTGCTGAATTTTAGACAATCAGTCTACGAATTTCTGCATAGTTCTACGAGAGCTCCCCGAGTACGCACCAGAAGTCATGTTGGTAAACTGCTCTTGGAGGTAGCAGAATTTAAATAGCGAGTTTTCGTTGGAAACTAACCCCTTCTTGAGCATTGCACGACTTATATTTTCGCCGAAATACAAAAAATAATCCAGATGCGGTAGACATTACGCGTGGGAAGCCGCTGTGACGAAGTATCTCCGCCAAGAAAAACGAAAAGAATCGGGCGGGTGGGGGGGTGGCTGCGTGATCTGATAGATTGATCCCTGCCGACCTCTTTAAGCGAACTTGGCTACCTGGCGATCGCAAAGCACTCGTTCCTGCTCTAGGACGGAATTTAATGCGCAAGTTTATATTGACACGAAGCTGTATTCACGCGCATCTGGGCTATCTAGCCCAAAAATTTTCTTAAAGAAAAACAGTTTTCCTACTGGAGCATTGCGGTCTGATAGCTCGCGAGGTCCAACAGGCCTGAATTCGGGACAAATGCCTGTCCCACCCAGTACAAGCAAGGACTCATAGTCGGGACGGTATTACAAAATCTGGCTGAAATTATATTATATATTATCTGTGCACTCATATTGTTTTTTCTTTTCCCCCCTACACTAATACCCGCAAGGGCGCTATAGGTATGTAAATAAATAAAATGTCTGGCAAACCTAAGTGCATGGCAGCACACGCAGTCGGGTCGGACGACTGGCAAAACACGAGCCGGTCGCGATATCAGAAAGTAGTAAAGCACACTGGGCAGGGGATGTAATTCGCTGGCAAGATATCTGCTGGTCCTTGAGGATAATGGAGTGGATTCCGAGAGAAGGAAAGCGTAGCAGGGTGCTGCATAAGGTTAGGTGGGCGAAAGATATTAACAAGTTGGCGGGGATATGGTGGGCGCAGCTGGCAGAGAACAGGGTTAATTGGAAAGACATGGGAGAGGCCTTTCTCCTGCAGTGGGTGTAGTCAGGCTGATGATGATGACAGCCCGCTGACAAGACAAACCCTGAAGCTCAAGTAGGACAAGCGGCAAGCGTTATGGCTGCGGTTCGCTGGAGCAGTTTTTGAAAGAGACATGGCGCTACAAGTATATGCACAAAAAGACGAAGAGAAGAAGGAAAGGTGCGTGTACTTGTAGCGCCATGTCTTCTTGCAAAAATGCAAAACCCACTAGTCCGGCAACATAAGTTACTGAAGTACATCGGTAGAGCAGAATCACGTGATAGCCCAAAACTTACAGTCCATTGTTTGCCTCCAGCATTGCGTTGCAGGGAACTGCACATCTGAAGCGGCGTCGCTCAGATTGCACGTTGGTCGATAAGTGCAACCGTTTGGAGCTCTTCATGCTGGCGCCTCGAACGGAGAAGGGATTCACTCTTCACAAAAGGGGCCAGTGAACGCCTAATGAGAAAACGTGATTTTAAAGACGTGTTCGGGTTTTAAATATGTTTTGCGCCATGAGGTAACGAACTTAAGAATCACATTAAAGGGGCAATCAGAAAAATTACTGAAAAATATTGAAGCAACTCGACCATAGCACCGTGTGTTGTTAGCAGTACGGATAACTCTATCCAACTTTTGTTCTCAAGAAAAAAATTCCTTTTAGGGCTCTTTATACCAACGTTGTATTATATCCGGCCACGGAAGACGCACTTATTTCTGAAAAACTCTGATTTCAAGCTGAATTTCTTCTCCCCCGTCACTGTGTTCAAACTCACGACGTAACGACCAAGAAGAACTTCGCGATCACAGTTTGGAAGTTGATGATCGTTTGGCCTAGCCTCAGGGATCGGTAACCGGGTGATACCCGTGTCTCATTGTTTTACGTCTTGTCGCTTATAAAATCTCGTTCTCAGTGCAGATGGTGTCTTTGTCATAACAGCGCGGTAATCTCGTTGTATCCATATAGCTGACCAACTTCAGTTATCCTGCCCTAGGCGGCCCTTTTAAAGGAGCGGGTTTAAGAACGACACAATACGTATCACGAGCATGAAAGGTACAAGACCGAAGAGGCCATCTACGTATTTCATTCTAAGCGTGGCCACCTTGATATCAGTGTGAGTTCATCCTGAATGTAGACACCAAAATGTTCATGTTTTCTACTGCCGTTACACATGCGACGCCTCACCGTTAAACCTCGTTGCCTGACATCTCCGTGTGTTTAGAAAAAGTATTAGACGTAAAATCTCGTTTTCTGACGCAGCAGGTGTTCTCCGTCACTGCTTTTGCGAAACTATCGATTTCACCGGATTTTTTAGTGGCATTGAGCGCACAGGACTGGTTGCTTGAAGGATGAACGACGGCGTTTCTGGACGAGCAGCGAAAATGTGCACTCACCACAAGAAAGAGAGAAGTCATTAGGAAGTTTTGCATAGCGCGATCCGCGATCCGGTTCCACGAAACGTCAAGTGCACATGTATGCACAGATGGCCGCCTAGGAGCAAAGTGAGGGCTCGCACTCGCCGCTTCGCCGGCTCAGGAGCGTTATCGTGTAAGCGGATCACGATAGCTGATCCTACTATACTGAACCACTTTATTAACGCTTTGTGGGCATTTGCGCCAATGAAAATATATCGCAACGCTTGGGCAAATAGTCCCTGTACGTTCAGTCGACATTACATACGATAAAAATTTTCATTTCTACAATATAATTAGCATCAAGCGTGCATTCGACTACCGTGTCTTGCGATCATTTTACATAGCAACAACATTCGCACGCCTCACACTTATACATGTTTACTATGTCTTTCTCGCACTAATCATTAATTGCCGTCGCTACTGCTTAGTCCTAGTCATCCTTCATATTTAAAAACGCGTAATCAAGCATACGTTGAAACAATTTCTTGAGTTATTCTTGTGCACATAGATGCAAGCTCTTTCACGAATTAGTTATATATCGGAAGTGTATGAATTAGGTCGTCTTTTTCAATGTGGGTTTCGAGAATGTACGTTTTTGTCGTTGCATGTCAAAGGAAAATGTGCAGTCTAGTTTCGTTAACGAATGCTAACAACGCTCGATGTTGAGTCCCGTGTGTCTGGCAGGCGGCTTGAGTGGGATCCCTGGCTGCGCAGGTGTCAGTCGCGCGCTGTCCGAAGCTCGACGCAAGTTGTGCCGAAAAGTGGTGCACTGTTGCCTCCGTGGCAGGAACGGCCAGAAGAGAAATGTCTTTGGAGTTATTCCTTTTACCTCGTTACTGAGGCATTAATTTATTCATAAAACACATTGGTATGTTTCTATTTTTTATTCCAGTTAACAAAATTATTCTTGTAACGCAGTCGCTGTGCTTGCGCTCTCAAATAATAAATAATTCCTGTTGCGTTCTTTGTTGTAGGACTTACTAGGAAGTTCTATAGCGTGTGGTCATGTTGTTATGTACCTTTTATACTAGCCGTATTCTTCTGATGCACCATAATGTATGCATAGGAATTTTTGTGTGTTTCATAGCCCTTTGTGGAGCTTTCGGTTCTTGAACCCCCTGTACCGTACCATATCATACCATACCATACCATACCGTACCTCTTTCGCTTTATTATACTATGCAAGTTATCGTCTACTGATTTTGGGATTTGTGGGCGTCGTCAATCTGTGAAAAACAGTTTTTCGCGGGAAACCGGCAGTTTGTTTTGGGGAAATAAATTAATTGGTGTCGACCATAGCATATTTGCCCAGAAGCGTTTCTCGTTTTTAATAGCCCTGAATAGGGTACTTTAAGGAAAATAAACTCAACTGAATACGTGGTAACGCTGGAAAGTTATCTCCATCCTACCTAAAGAATAGCAGGTATGTGGAATCTATGGGTCAAAACTGGTCACCCCTAAATTACAAGGCTGTTTAAGCTGCTCGTTCTATTCTAATGCATTCTGGATTAATGCTGTTGTTATGCTACGTAAAATCAAAAAATGTTATCCCAGATGCCCGCGATTGCATTCTGAAATTTTGGTTCGGTACGCAAATGCCTTAAAGGGACGTTTAAGGCATCTCCATTCAATATTTGCTCTTTGTAAAACTGAATTGTTTGACTTTTTGCAAATGTGCTCAAGTTTATTGGGCTTGAAACAGCGCGTTTATTTGAGAGCAAACTCTCGTCCAAACGAAGCATGTTTTTCCTCGTTAGTCATTAAAACAAATGGCGTTGATGATGAAAATGACTCCTTGACCACCGGGCGAAAACATAGGGCGATAGGCATCACTTTAGACAGAGAAGAGTAAAAGGGGAGGGAGCTGTCCTCTATCACACTCCCCTTTCATAAAAGTGGGTGCGCCAAAGGACAGCTCACTTCCTCTTTACTTTCATATATGTCTATTCTTGTTTAGAGTGTATGGTCTAGCAGCAGAGATTTGCTACCAAAACAAGAAGAGAGCTAGTAAAGAACTGACGTCACTGTAGTTTGTGAAAAATGCCTGTGAGGGCGGTGCTTGTTTTTTTAATCCATTTTGTAGCTTACAGGAGCTGTGTTATCAGTGAACGCTGGCTCTTTGTCATTCCAACGCGACGGTCAATTGACAGAAGCCAGCTTCAGTGTGTGCTCAGTGTCCCTTTATTAGCAGGTGCGCACTGACCTATTCGATAAGTTATCTGTGTGGTCACAACAGAACGGACTTAATGTAAGCCCGCATAATACGACTTCCGTTTTGCATGCAACAAGAAGCCTCTTTTGCCGAATAATTCGATTCGTCTTTTGTTTACACCGCGGGTTGGCACGCAGCACCGCCCTCGCACTCCTACAGCGTGCACAGCCCTTAATTGTCCCCGTCGCAGCAAACCTCCAACATAGGACACGCAGGCGAAACTTTATCTTAAACGGCTCCGTATGCAAGTTATTTGAGCGCTCCTTCTCTTTAAAACTTGCCTCTGACCACCCTGTGGCCTAAAATTAATTTACTCTACTAGTTGAGAGGCATCGTCCAAGGAACCGGCTTTGGACCGAATTTGTTAGTAGTCGAGTTAGCGCTCTCAGGCCTGCCCTCTCCAGAGGCAGTTCGCCTTCGGGCTCCGGGCCGATTCGTCTCCACAGGCGATGCTTCCCTTTTTTCTCCCTTCAAGTGGGGAGCGCGGAGACACGTCGGCAGTCCGCGTCATGCAGCCGATCTGAACCACAGGTGTGCGCCGACGCGTGCCGCCTGGACTCGGTGGGCCACAGTGGCGCTCCGCACTTGGCTGAAACAAGGTTATCGCAAATCAGGTCGACTAGAATAATAAACATTACCAACAACAGTAGTAGTTGTAGTAAGTGGTTTATTAAAATAATAATACAAAGGAAGGAAAAGATTTTGATAGCCCCGGCCTCTGCCATCAATACTGATGCACCTGAGCTTGGGCAGCGGAAATAAAGGTCAACAGGAGCAGAAGTTCAGCAAATTTTCCCATCTAAGACATTTCCAGTGAAGCTGCTGTATAAACAACCGAATGCCATCGTTAAGCTTTCGAAATCATTCCACGGTCAACACTTTTAATACGATAGCACTTAAGTTGTCGTCTCACAAAAAAGTGCCGGCTGCTCTGTCACGAAATTCCAAGATTGGTTAAGAGAGGTCACCTGGCCTTGTGACGTCAAATCAACGTGCCCACCGAGCTTACCTCATAGATTGTCGCAGGTGGCAGTAAAATTAACTATTGGTGGAGAGAGGCCATGTGGCTTTGCGACGTCGTGACAACCTGGCCATCATGGCACGTGGCAGTGAAGTTAAAATTCAAATAAATTCAATGCAACTGCGACCTGCCCGCCATGGCGCTGTGCGTGAGCCTTTCGAGAGCTCGGTAAGAGCGAGCTGGGTATCTCAAGCCAAACAGGTGGCTCTGTTTGAAAGAGCCACCTGCCGGGCACTGGCGCATCGCTTAAGAGCTGCACCACTTAATTGGCCGGTAGGGGTGTGAGGACTCCCCGCGATCTATGAATGCGATTTAGATGTGACGTCATTAGCGTAGTGGATCAATCACAGGGCATCGCAAAATTTGGAAATCTGAGGACTCAAAAAATTAGGGAAGTAGGCCCACCCGAGAAAATGAAAAAAAGGTCTATTCCTGAGTTTTTTCAACATCCTGGGTTGGTAACCACTTCCCATTCCATAAAATCGCCTCGCTTAGGTGCAGTGGGAAAACACCGTTTTTCACAATACCAAGTTGAAGTACTTACAAAGAACAAAAGCCAGGAAACCGAAACCAAAACTTGGTTTCAACCAAACGATGACGCCATAGCAGACCGTCCTATGTCGTCATTGATACTGTTAGAAAACCAATCGTGTGCGCGTTGATTGGCCAAGCAGACGACTGTAAGTGAGAGCTTCAGTCATTATTTGTCGGAAAGAACGATGACGAAAAGCCTACTCTACATTATGTGCAGCAAACGCTTGGGAAATATCGATCTCCGTGCGTACAGCGACGTCACAAACGCAAGGTTGCCCGTAAGTATATCCCCGCTTGAGGTCGCGAAAGGGGAAATTTCAAATCCGCTTGCACAGGAGCAAGACACCGGTCCGCTGAGAAATTTGGCACAAAGGACCTGAAAATTGCGGAGAACATACAGTCAACTTGGTTAATGCGGCGAGTTGGGCGTGTTGGTACATGGTTTTCTGGAAAAGCAGCGCTGAACAGACGAGGACAGAGACGAGGCGACAAGGACGGGCGCTGAACTGACAACAAATTTTATTGAAGGGATTCACACTTATAAATGTAGTGTAGCTACCGTTCGCGCATGCTCAGAAAAGTCAGCTCTTTTGGTGAAAGGGCGATAGAGGCTGTGCTGACGCAGCCCTCTCCCAGGCTATATATCTGATTTGATTCTGCTATTTCTCTAGTCATACGTACACTGCTCTTTCTGATTATGGAGGTGTCATCGAGTGCAGGAGTACAATCTAGGCAAGTGATACAGTGACTTGCGAGGAAGCCTTCAAAATCTTTTCCCTCGCGTGCATTTTTCACGTTCAAGGCATGCTCTCTTAACCTCTCGTTCACGCATCTCCCAGTTTGGCCAACATACGTCTTTCCACAACTTAACGGAATTTTGTAAACTACACCTTCTGTGCAATCAACATAAGGCCGCCTATGTTTTTTTGCCACAGCCACGCTGCTGGGTCGCCTCCGGATTAGTGATCCTGCAAAGCTCGGACAGCTTGTGAGGGGCAGAGAAGACCACTTTCACGTCGTAACGCTGGGCTATCTTTTTCAGATTGTGCGAAAGTGAGTGTATGTAAGGTATCACAGCTACCTTCTGCCTGCGCTGTGCGCGGCTATCGCACGTATGCACCTTGCTGCGCATGTGTTTTAGGCAGCTTTCAGCGACTGAAACCAGGAGGTGGTGCGGGTACCCAGCGCTAAGCAGTCTATCTGCTTGACGATTGAATGCTTGCGACATCAGATGCGGGCAGGATTTGCCGAGAGCGTTCTTGAGGCAAGACATGGCAATAGCTCGTTTAACGAGCTTGGAGTGGGCGGAGTTGAACGCCAGAACTGGTTTGTTGGCGCGCGGTTCATAGCACCAGCAGACACCATCATCTTTAAAGTGGAACCGGATGTCTAGAAATCTAATTTGGCCATTTACTGGAAGTTCGTGGGTGAGGTCAAGAGGATTCATCACAATACCGAATGAACCCAGTACATTCTTGCTGATACGTTGAATCGCCTGCGCGTCACAGTCTAAGACAACTAAAAAATCGTCCACGTAACGAAAAACCTTGATAATATTGCTGTCCATGGGAGAAGCGAGCAGTTGACGATCGAAATGAGCCAGCAGAAGGTCACTGAGAACCGGGGCTATGCAGGACCCGATACATATACCCTGCCTTTGTAGGTGGGGCATCCCTTCAAACTGGATATAGGTTGATTGGAGATAAAACTTTAAGAGTTCTAAAAAACCCGTGAAAGTGGTCTTCTCTGCCCCTCAAAAGCTGTCCAAACTTTGCAGGATAACTAATCCGGAGGCGACCCAGCAGCGTGGCTGTGGCAAAAAACATAGGCGGCCTTATGTCGATTGCACAGAAGGTGTAGTTTACAAAATTCCGTTAAGTTGTGGAAAGACGTATGTTGGCCAAACTGGGAGATGCGTGAACGAGAGGTTAAGAGAGCATGCCTTGAACGTGAAAAATGCACGCGAGGGAAAAGATTTTGAAGGCTTCCTCGCAAGTCACTGTATCACTTGGCTAGATTGTACTCCTGCACTCGATGACACCTCCATAATCAGAAAGAGCAGCGTACGTATGACTAGAGAAATAGCAGAATCAAATCAGATATATAGCCTGGGAGAGGGCTGCGTCAGCACAGCCTCTATCGCCCTTTCACCAAAAGAGCTGACTTTTCTGAGCATGCGTGAACGGTAGCTACACTACGTTTATAAGTGTGAATCCCTTCAATAAAATTTGTTGTCAGTTCAGCGCCCGTCCTTGTCGCCTCGTCTCTGTCCTCGTCTGTTCAGCGCTGCTTTTCTAGAAAACATACAGTGAAAGTTTCGGTAATACCAAAGGAGGAAGAGAAAACCCCGAGTTGCCATTTAAGGCGGTTTAGTTGGTGGATTAAGGTGGATTAGTGGGGCGGATTGGTGTAATTTCATATGATTATATAGTGGATGGTGCCCGAACATTCTAGAACGTGATGACTCATGCATACCATATAAGTTCAGAATTTTGGCGGGGAAAATCGCAAGTACATTTACTTATTCTATAAACCATAGCAGGCAACCGAAATGCTTTATTCTTTACGCTTTATTTATTCTTTGAGACAGCGGTTAAGAACGTCCCCAAGATTTTTGGCCTTTGCCATTTGAACTTTCAAAATAAATAGCAGTTCACCCTTCTGAAACATGTTTCCATAAATCGTGCTGAATGTTTAGCAGACCCTAGAAACCTCACCCGTTTGAAGAATAAAATGAACCAGGGGGGAGGGGGGCTCCCATTTTTCACAAAACTGAGGCGAGCGTCTCCGGGAGAAGCGGCATTCCAGGTGACGAACATAAAATCGTATAAGATGCCGACGTTGAAGCGAAACATAGAGCCGAGCCTGAGGTCTAATCTTTCTAAAAAATTGAAAAATTCTTATTATGAATGGTAAAGATCCAGGAGAAAAAATCTTTGATGCCTTCTTAGCCGCAATCTTGAAAAAGAAAACGCGATAGCATTTAGGTTGACTGCTGTGATATCTGTGACAATGTTCGTCTTGCCAATTTACCCCCAGAACCTCGCTTGGAACTGGTTCCCATTTGCATGAGTCATCATGTGGTATGCAACGCAATTGGCGAACTGGGAGCAATTCCTACCTGACTGCTTTGACGAGCTTCACTGGCTTTTGCCAAAGTTGGCGGCAGGGCCAAACTCCTTGGTATTCTCGTCGAAAATTCGAAGGCACCAAATTAAACTGCCCTCATTTTTGAAATAGTGCAATGTCGTAGGCAAAAGCTATTACATTTATCAATAATGCGTGGGAACGGAAGGCCATGGATGTCAAGGAGACAACGATGGCAAGCGCTTAAGGCTCTATCGTAAGTGCGCAACAAAGAGGGGAGAGGAGCAGCCCCGCCGAACCCCACATGTGACTGGGAGGAGAACCTGACCCAGCCGTCAAGCTGCTTTGGATACCCTTACACGCCCTGGCAATAAGGTGATAAACTTCTGCCTCAAGCCAGAGGGAGTTCAGCGAGCTAAACATCTACCATGCTGGAGGCGACAAAATAGCGTTTCCTGGTAAAAAAAATGGCCTGGCTTAGCTTATGGTTAAGCCTAGGATGCGAAGCATACGTCGCTTGGCAAGCCGTACTTCTCGTTCTTCTCCCGTTTCCGTGGCTCTTTGTAACTTGCGCTTTGCGGTCTGGCGAGCCGCCCTCTCCCTGGCCGACATCTCGCTGCTCAACTGACTCAACGAGTAAGTCGCCTTTTATACAACTGCGTGACGTCAGTATCTCCTAGCGGTAGGAGCGGAAGTTAGGCCGCCGGCGGAGGCTGCGCGTCCGCAAGCGAGCGCACGAGTTGAGCCCCAGCTTTCACAGCTGTTGTGACGTCATAACACGTGGTGCGCCGATGTAGGTCAAGTGGTAGCTACGCGGCCGCGCGCGGCGCAGCAAGGAAGAGCTCGGTTGTGCGGCTAGTATGCTTCGCATAAAAAAGTACTTGCCAGTCACCTGTGGGTGTAGTCGAACATGGCTCAAGTTACACACAACAGTGTCGCCACCCGGGAGAGTGCAGGCCCGAAGGTTACAGATTGGGGTGACCCCACACCCATCAAGTACCGGCTGCGAAAGCCTTGTAATCGACATTAAGATGCGTGATTGGCCACAGCGGTTCTGGCCGAGAGTACCTCGGGTCGCGTTTGACGAGGCTTATTCTTCCAGCCCGGAAAAGGCCGATTTCACGACTGAATTTTCGGCCTTGGCCCAAGCGCCACGTAGTAGTTGCACTTCAACTCGGAGAAACTCTGGCTAGCCCGCACAGTCAGAAAATGCGCACACACGCGTTGCAGCTTGCGGTGCATGGCCCTCTGCGGCCGACCACGCAAATCTGCCACTCCTCTCTGCTGCCCTATTACAAGGGCACCGAAATAAAACAATAAGGGCCCAAATATGTCGCAGGATCTAGTGTTGGAGACAGGGTTACCACCGAATATATGCGAACACTGCACCGAAGAGTTGACTTTGACACTTGGAAAAAAAGGAGATGTACTCGATTCCAGACAGCAAATATTGAAATAAGCTTGCTCATGTCCACTGTGCAGACTTCATGCTCTCCCCATGAACAAGGTTTGTGACGCCAATTATTTTGCGTAATTTCTCTCTAAATTTACATTTTCTTCGGCAGTAATGAGCCAAAAATCAAAGGTGCCATCGGGTTATTGAAACTGCGCATGTCTTTAAAATGATCTGCTTAAGGAATGAATCTCGAAATTAAAAACAGATACCTATAACGGGTTCTCTGAAATATCTTCTCCTCTTGCGAAAGCACGTAAAGGTGCTTTCACATACTCACTCTCGGTGGACACCTCAATCGCGCCTTGAGGGAATGGATTAAAGTTGGAGTGGACGGTGGTGGCGAAAAAACATTTGGAGGACGGTTAAGCTTCGTCTTTAAGAGTGAGACGCGACAGCGTGTTGAGGCGTTGCAAAGGGGTGCACGGAACGCCATCGCCCGTTCGGCGCGACGCGTGGCCCGTTGGACAATTTAAGGAAAGGAAGTAATAATAATAATAATAATTGGTTTTGGGGGAAAGGAAATGGCGCAGTATCTGTCTCATATATCGTTGGACACCTGAACCGCGCCGTAAGGGAAGGGATAAAGGAGGGACTAATAGAAGAAAGGAAGAAATAGGTGCCGTAGTGGAGGGCTCCGGAATAATTTCGACCACCTGGGGATCTCTAACGTGCACTGACATCGTACAGCACACGGGCGCCTTAGCGTTTTTCCTCCATAAAAACGCAGCCGCCGCGGTCGGGTTCGAACCCGGGAACTCCGGATCAGTAGTCGAGCGCCCTAACCACTGAGCCACCGCGGCGGGTGGAAAGGAAGCCTGTATCACATACCTCGGTGGACGCCCCGAACCAGGCCGTAAGAGAAAAAAAATGAAATGAGAATTGGCTTTAAGGAAAGGAAATGGCGTCTGTCTCACAATTCTCGCTGGACACCCGTACCACGCCGTAAGGGAAGGAAAAGGAGGAGGCGGAGGAGTGCGAGGAGGAGGATTTTTCGCGGACGGCCAACGCCGCCGACGCTGACACCGGCTTTTCTGCGACACGAGCTCCTTAAAGCTGTCGCGTTAAAATAGAATTTTCGAGTTATAAGAGCAGTTTTTGCGTGAGAGCATTGTCAGCGGTGTACTACATCTAAATACAGCTAAGGCACGCTAACTACCAGGGTTCTTAACCAATTAACAGTTAACCTTTTACTATTATTGTTAGGCTCCTCAATTACTCAGAGACGTGTAGCCCACGGTAAGTAGTATCCATATCAATTTTTAGAATTTCGAAAACGCGGTTACCCTTGGCGTTGTGGGCCAACACATTTTGGCTATTTCGACGAGTTACGTGCACTGGAGAGGTCGGTTTCTTTGCCTGGAAGCTTCTCGAAAACATGTATTTTGGCGCGATGTAGCCTAAGTTTGTTGTTCCACAGCGCCGAGGGTAACCGCGTTTTTCTAAATTCTAAAAACTGATGTGGATATTACTTACGGGGGCTGCACACCTCACACTGATAAAGGAGCATAACAGTAATAGTAAATTAACTATTCAATAAGAATTAACCAGCCTGCTAGATAGCATAGCAGTAATAGTACGTTAACTGTTCAATAGGAATTAACCAGCGTCCTAGCAATGCTATGCGGAAGAAAGGGCCCTTCTAACTCCAAAAATATATATTTAAGAATTGTCTGTCTTACGTGAAACTCCCTGTATATCAAGCACCCGTCCCACGTTTCCTTTCGGTGCGAAAAAAAAGGAGTGCGCTTGAGTCTGCTTAAGAGCGGAATTGCGAAAGCCTTTACGTTTCCTCTCTTTCCCCTCTATTTTATTGTTTCTTTCTATTGTTTGATATTTTTATGTTTTTATTTCAACTTATTTATTTCCTTGTCTAGTATATAGTTCATCATTTTCTCCTTTTATTTATTACACGAAAAAGCCTTCTCACGCATTTACATCATTTTTCATCGAATCAGTCCCACAATATGCACGCCATTTAGCTAAACGTTGTTCCCGCTCTTCATCCGTTTCTTCCGCACACCGCCGCTTCTTAGCTGCAGCACATCGTTGGAGCTTCACCTTATACACATCATCCGACATACCCTGGAGCATTCGCTGAGACGACTGCGACCAGCCGAGTTGGGGGACCGCTTTTCCACAGCTGGCATGACGTCACGTACAGCGAGCGCCTCCCCACGGCAGCGGAGCGTGGAGGATTCGCTGGGACGATCGCGACGAGCCGAGTTGGGGGGGGGCGCTTTTCCACAGCTGGCATGACGTCACGTACAGCGAGCGCCTCTTGCGGCAGCGGCGCGCAGCTGCAGCATGGAGGATTCGCTGGGACGATCGCGACGAGCCGAGTTGGGGCCACGCTTTTCCACAGCTGGTATGACGTCACACATAGGTCACGCTAAAGGTCAATGGTGCATTCTCCGGGACGATGGCCAAAAGCGGAAACCTCGAGCAGTATTGCTTTCGCAATAAAAGGCACCCGTCGGAACGGCGAAAAGTCGACGGTTTTCTTTCCGCTTTCCTTTTTATAGAACGCATACTCTTTAATACATATCATTTGCCTTCGCTTGTCTGGAATCCAAAAGACCTTTGCAAAAAGGGCTCCCTGGCCGCTGCCATATTGTTTACTGGACTGTCCTGAGCACCTCACACTAGTACAGTGGAAGTGGCGGTGGAACCGGTTTCGGACAGTCCAGAGAGGAGGCATTTCGACAACTCCCTCGTCCGTTGCAAAGTCTATATTCTTTTTTACTGGTAAGTATTCATGGGGACACCCCTATCATTTGCCCATGTCTGGCGTACGATATAAGGAAGTATAATTTGGAAGAATAATTCGGATGAATAGTAGATTAATTAGAGCCAAAATGTGCAAAAAGTGCCAGTGGCCAGGTAAAGAGTGGCGCCAAATTTTAAACGCGGACAGTGTAGTACCACGTGACCGGAAGTGTGGGCAGAGCCAATGCGGGGCGCCAAATTAGAAAGTTTGAAATGAAGCGTGGCGGAAATTAGACGAATTGCACAAACTCTCAGGCAAATAGGGACAATAGAGGAAAAGAGCAGCAAATAGAGGCAAAGAGGAGCTAATAGATACGAGTGCCGAGGAGGCGTCAATGCTTCCCCATTACTCCAATGAGGGTTACCGCAGTGATCTCAATTTTTTTTTTCCGGAGACCTCAACTAGGGCACCTCTTTCTTCCTTTCTTCTTCCACTCCCTGCCTCATGCCTTCGCTTACAGAGCGGTTCGGGTGTCCTCCAACATATCTGAGGCAGTTACTGCGTAATTTCCTTTGCTCAAAACTAATTTTCATTTTATTTTTCAGTGGCCGCATTTCGATGAAGGCGAAACGCAAAGGCACCCGTGTGCTGTGTGATGTCAGTGCACGTTGAAGATTCCCACGTGGTCTAAATTATTCCGGAGCTCTCCATTACGGCCCGCCTTTCTTCTTTCACTCCCTCCTCTATCGCTTCCCTTACGGCGCCGTTCACGTGTATGCCGAGTTGTGAAGACAGATACTGCGCCATTTCCTTTTCCCAAAAAACAGTTATTGTGTAAATAGTTTGGATATAAAACTTCTCCCCCTATCCTGTCCTCCTGTCCCCTCACCTCGTTCACTTGATTTCTGCATTATGCGTGCTACCCTTTATTTCCGCTGCCCCAGCTCAGGTGCTTCAGTATCGATGGCAGATGCTGCGGCTAGGAAAAATCTTTTCCTTCATTTTTGCTATTATTTTAATAAAAACAGCTACCACCACCAATTACCACCATCCGCCGTGGTGGCTCGGTGGTTAGCGCGCTCGGCTACTGATCCGGAGTTCCCGGGTTCGAACCCGACCGCGGCGCCTGCGTTTTTATGGAGGCAAAACGCTAAGGCGCCCGTGTGCTGTGCGATGTCAGTGCACGTTAAAGATCCCCAGGTAGTCAAAATTATTCCGGAGCCCTCCACTACGGCACCTCTTTCTTCCTTTCTTCTTTCACTTCGTCCTTTATTCCTTCCGTTGCGGCGTGGTTCAGGTGTCCGCCGATATATGAGACAGATACTGCGCCATTTTTCCCCAAAAAAACAATTATCATTATTATTAATTACCACCCGCCGCGGCGGCTCAGTGGTTAGGGCGCTCGGCTACTGATCCGGAGTTCCCGGGCTCGAGCCCGACAGCGGTGGCTGCGTTTCGAAGGACTCGAAACGCTAAGGCGCCTGTGTGCTGTGCGATGTCAGTGCAAGTTAAAGATCCCCAGGCGGTCGAAATTATTCCGGATGCCACCACTACGGCACCTTTATTCTTTCACTCCCTTCTTTGTCCCTTCACTTACGGCCGGTTCAGGTGTCCGCCGATATGTGAAACACATACTGCGTCATTTCGTTTCCCCAAAAACCAATTTTTAATTTTCATTGCGTTTCGCACACTGGATAGGCAGCGCACCCACCCTGGCAGGTGACAGTTAATGGTTGACAGCGTGAGGTCGGTCGCCTAATGAACGCTGCGGCCTATTGCTGCAGTGCCGCGTGTCTGCCACCATGTTGTCAGCGCTAATGCATGCAGCCCACATCTCTCTCACCAACACCACGTATCCCAATGAGGGACTGAAGCGTCCGGTGACCAAGGAACCCAGTCATGCGCCCTTCCTTTTCTCAAAATCAAGGCGCCTATTCTTCGTTACAGACATAGCAAGAAACGCTGCGGAGGCTCGGGTAGTAGTGAGTCCACGAAACTATATTGCTCCGCCAGGTATCATTCTTCTCGAAACCTGGCTGTGTGCTTGCACCGAAACATAGAGCTGTATAAAATGGAGCCCGGGTTCGAACCCGACCGCGGCGGCTGCGTTTTATGGAGGAAAGACGCTAAGGCGCCCGTGTGCTGTGCGATGTCAGTGCACGTTAAAGATCCCCAGGTGGTCGAAATTATTCCGGAGCCCTCCACTACGACACCTCCTTCTTCCTTTCTTCTTTGACTCCCTCCCTTATCCCTTCCCTAAAGGCGCGGTTCAGGTGTCCAACGATATATGAGACAGATACTGCGCCATTTCCTTTACCCAAAAACCAATTATTTATTGTAAAATGGAGGGGTAGCACTGAAAATCTGTCAAAGCTGTGAGGCGCTCACTGTTCGGTCTCTCTCGCTATAATTTCCAACGAGTGTGGGACTACTTTTTAAGCGCCCACGTAGTAAGTGCGAATCGCCCTTCGAGCCGCGTATCCTACCGCCTCATGTCAATCTTACTTCTCCAGTATCGATGAGTCGCAGGACGAGATGACAAGAGGTAAAACGAACTGCAGCAGGTTGCCATTCACAGTGCTTGAGGTATTCCGAAAATGTCTGTGGTCTCTGTGATCATATTGCTAACTACATTTTTGGGGTGGACTTAACTGGCGGGAACAGGCGCGCTAGCTTTGGCAGAGTTGCCTGCTATGTATGAAACGCAGTATAGAACGTTGTCAACGCCAGCGCCAATGAATGCCGACACTTTCCCCTTCGTATATCCGGGATTAGCTGAGCTAATCCATATTCATTTTTTTTTTTGCTTCGTATATCCTGGATTAGCTCAGGTATTCCACATTCATTTTTTTGTCATAGCTCTACATTCATTTCTTCTACAGAACTGACTACATTTTTCAGACGAACCAACCTGCACAACACCTACTGTTGAACAAATAAAGCCAACCATACCAACCAAAGGGCTCTGACGTACAGCTTCCCAAAAGTTTACAGTACACTGGTTGCCTTGCGAGGCATCTGTAATGATTCTAAAGTATATTGAGGATCCGAAGATCAACACATAAAAAAAAATCTAGCACTCCGCTGTTTGCACAAAGTTTGTACATTAAATTTGCCATCGGAGCAGTTACAAGCCCAAAAATGGCTGATTTGAAGGTGAAAACTGAGTTTGAAGCCGGCAATAATAATAATAAAAATTGGTTTTTTTGGGGAAAGGAAATGGCGCAGTATATGTCTCATATATCCTTGGACACCTCAATCGCGCCGTAAGAGAAGAGATAACAGAGGGAGTGAAAGAAAGGAAGATAGAGGTGCCGTAGTGGAGGGCTCCGGAATAATTTCGACCACCTGGGGATCTTTAACGTGCACTGACATCGCACAGCACGCAGGCGCCTTAGCGTTTAGCCTCCATAAGAACGCAGCCGCTGCGGTCGGGTTCGAAACCGGGAACTCCGGATCAGTAGCCGGGTTCGAACCCAAACGTGGTGGTTGCATTTTTATGGAGGCAAAGCGCTAAGGCCGGCAATGGTTTCTTTTCTCTGCATTGAATGAGAGAGATAAAATTGGTTTTCGAAGAAAGGACATGGCGCAGTAACTGAGATACTTCACTGTGGACACCTCAATCTCGCCGTGAGGAAAGAGAGAATTGAGGTAGATAAATAAGAAGGAAAGAAGTGCCGTCGTGAAGAACTGGTGAATAATTTCAACCGCCAAAGATAATAACACGCACTGATAACGGATAGCACACGGGAGTCGAATACAGCAGAATAATCAAGGCCGCATCGGATACTCTCCACCCCACTGAACCACTTACAAAGCACACACTGGAGACGAAATAATACCAACTCAACCCCATCCCCCAGTTTGCCCACTTTTTCCACGCGACCCCTTTGCTCTATATACTGTACCACCTGCGGAGCCAGATACATAACACACTATCACTATATCTGAGATTACCCACATCCAATCTGTGTCCCACCCGTTTTGAGCAGCTCATGCTGACCGACCAGGGCAAGTTGGAGGGGAAGGGCTGAGGGTTCTTGCAGTCAGGAGCACTCCCAGGAAGGCTTCACGTACATTTTAAATAAAGTTTATTCCCTCTCTCTCATTTCAAACACGATTTTGTTGCACCGTATACAGAGCGTATGTTCTTGTACTGTATTTATCCCTTACGTAGTCTCAGGTGATTGTTCGCGGGAGGTATTTATTCTGACTGTCCTTTTCTTACGGCTGCCTTTTTTTCAGATGAATCTCAAAATCGGTGGAAACATTCGCCGTACGTTCATGCAGGCCAAATGGCCAAAGTTAGCACACAGTTCAGCGATTGAAGCCAACCATATCCAGCGAAGGGCTTGGACGTTCAGATACACCATAGTCTACAGTACACTGGTTGCTTTTCGAGGCTCCTGTAATTATTTTGCGTAAGTATTAGATGGCTGTGTCCCGAGTTTCGTGTCAGCAAAACTTTCTCCGCATGATTACGTCGTTCTGTGAAGACTCAGAAGGTTGGTTGTATTAGCGTGTGAATAGATCTCGTTGTGGCAAAAATTGGCCGATGTGGTGTAATTAGTTAATTAATTAAACGCGAAAATTACACTTCGGCGTCGCAATAGCCATGGAAGTCGACATAGCTTCTCCGTCCGATTGTGTCGTTCTAAAAGATATATTGCAAAACTTTGATTACGTTGGATTGAGCGTGATGAGTTCTTGCTGTGAGAAAAATGTGACGAATTGTGATTAATTACACGCGAAAATTGCACTTTGACGTCAAAATAGCCCGTGTTTCGTGTCAGCAAAACTTTCTCCGCATGATTACGTCGTTCTGTGAAGACTCAGAAGGTTGGTTGTATTAGCGTGTGAATAGATCTCGTTGTGGCAAAAATTGGCCGATGTGGTGTAATTAGTTAATTAATTAAACGCGAAAATTACACTTCGGCGTCGCAATAGCCATGGAAGTCGACATAGCTTCTCCGTCCGATTGTGTCGTTCTAAAAGATATATTGCAAAACTTTGATTACGTTGGATTGAGCGTGATGAGTTCTTGCTGTGAGAAAAATGTGACGAATTGTGATTAATTACACGCGAAAATTGCACTTTGACGTCAAAATAGCCCGTGTTTCGTGTCAGCAAAACTTTCTCCGAACACTTACGCCGTTCTGTGATCATGAGTGTGCAAAAGTTAGTGTTAGATAATCCGTAATGATAACTTGTTTTGGGATACATCTGGTTGATTAATTGTAATTACTTAATTACACTTCGAGTACACAATAGCCACGGACGTCGACATAGCGCCTAAATGTCAAAACAGCCACAGACGTCAACATAGCACTTGAAGGTGAAAAGTAAAATAAAAAAAATCCACAACAAAAACCAAAAAAAATAAAAATAAACATATTAAAAAGAAATTAAAAATTAGATCGCTTAAAGGCGTTGGGGGAAAACCTGCGCTCTAGAAAGTGCTATGTTGTCGCATTTCTCCAAGTAAGCAGACTTACGTGCCCTGGTAATTTTTTTGCTGTAGTATATATCGAAGGCACCCCAAAAAATATAGCACTCTACTCGCACAAATTTTGCACATTAAATATGCCATCGGAGCAGCTAAAAGCCAAAAATTAGCCGATTTGAAAATTAAAACTGATGGAGGGACCTGCACTGGTTTGATTGTTTGCGTTGAATGAGAGTGATATTATTGGTTTTCGAGGAAAGGACATGGCGAAGTAGCTGTGTCACCAGTTGCCGCGAGTTGTTTTCAGAGCGTTAGCGCTCATGCATCAGGTGACTCGATTTCTTGGGGCCTGCTACCACCTCCGTTCGGTGGTGGTGGTAAACCTTTATCGGATACACCGGGGCAGGTTTTCGAAGAGAGGAGCGGGTTTCACTGCTCTCTTGCCTGGGTGGTGGTCCTCATTCCGGGACACTATTGGCGGTAGCCGCTTCCCACGCTATTTGATCCAGAGCCCTCTCGGACTCCAGGTTCAAGCAGCCGGACAAGGTCGCCTCCCGGGCCTCTCTCGTTGTCTGATTTACTCTCTTTATTTGCGGATTTTTCTGCCAGGCTCATACCATATGATATGTGTCTGCCCACATCTCACAAAAATTACAGTACCCCAAAAAAGTCGGGTGGTTGTGTTCGGCGCGACCCCGAATCGCAGGCCTAGAAACGACCCCGTTTGCAGGCTTCTGAGGTGTCGTTCCTCAGTTCTATCCAGGCCCTTGGCGGGCTGAGGGAACGTCTGCACCCCGTGCGCAATCAAGGTAGGAGACAAGCCAGAGCTAGAGGTGTAGAGAAGTATTACGGCCGCAAAAATAACCCTTATTATATAGACGCGGCGGGCCCTACACTACAGGGCATCTGTACCGTCGCGGTCATACGCGAAGGAAAACGGGTGGATGGACTCTCGGTGAAAACTAGTTAAGTTGCGTTAGCCGAACAAGTGGCGATAGCACTGGCAGCCACTCACTCCGACGCCACGCACATAACTTCGAACTCTCGACACGCCTGTCGAAATTATATAAGGGGAATAACAGTGCCGCCACTTGCGAGCAAAATTTTAGCAAACGCCCAATGTAAGATGTGGAAATACGGGGGAAACAAAGCCTTTCGCCCCGCCCGCACTCCCACTCCGCGGATGCAGCGTTCCCGCTCGCTAACCGCGGAGGGGTTCGTGCTCGAGGGACAAAGGGAAGGGACGACACAGCGTTAACACTCATATGCTATTTATTACACTTGCAAATAATACAGAGAGTGGGCCAGCTAGCTACAAAACATCAACGAGGCATTCCTCGGAAATAGAAGGCTACGTAAGAAGGACTTCCGACTTACCGGCTGGGGCAGGGGCGCGACTTCGGAGGTATCGGCGGCGAACGTTTGTATGCGCCGATAATGGCGGCCGGGTTTTCCCGTGCGCGCAGCATTCTTGGGGCAAAGCCATTCCCTAGCATTTGCTGGGGAAGGCGGTCAGAGCGCGCGTTTGCTGCGCTCGCTTCGCTGCCTGGAACCAGAAGTCCAGCGGCAAGGCACAACGGATCCCCGTGCGCCTGCCGCGGAAGGTGACGGGAGCGTGCGGCTCCAACCGCTCACGACGCTGGCCGGATCCCGAAGGATTCTCGCCGGTTCCGCAGAATTCCGCGTAACCTACGAGGTGGCGCTCCCGTCGCCGTTCCCTTTCCCCCATGAGGGAGACTTCCCTCCTCGCCCAGCCGGGGCTGCCCGTCCCGACGGCCGACGATGAAGATGGGCCACATCGAAACGGAGGGGGGAAACAGGTTCTCCACAAAGAACAAAACAATTGGTATGGGTTCCTGGACACCAGGTTATAGAAGGGAACGAGGCTGCTCGCACAGCCGCCCGAGCGTCTCTCCCCCCGAGTTCCACTGAATTCCCAGACTCTGCCGGGACTCCTGTACCGATTTCGCTTACCACATATGCGGACATTACAGCATACCTGCACCTCCCTTCGGCGTGAAATTTTGTAAGGCACAGGGCGTTATCCTCCATTTTTATTATTATTTTAGTAAACTACTATTACTATTACAAGGTCACCTAGTAACGGATGATGTGACGAGCCACGTCTAAGTCCGAGAAATTCAAGATGGCGGCCCCATATTAAATCTATTTATGAACCCAATTGGTGATTGACTGGTGACGTCATTAGTATATTGAATTCGTGATTGATTGGTGAGGTCACTTATTTTTAACGTTATAATTAACTAGTCACTTTACTATGTTTTGTCGCTTATAGCTCAGTAATTAATGAGGACAGCATAAAATGAATTGGCTATTTTGAATCCTCTAGTTGAGTGGAACACATTAGGCAGCAATATTAACTAATGAAGTTAAGATTTGGATACGGTTAGTCTGAAATTTAGTTGCTTAGAATTAATTAATCGATGTCATGACCTTAATGATGGCATATTCGTAACGGGTTTGATGAGAAGAGCATGTTTGATACCAATATTGCCTAATTAGCTCAATATTTAGTTATGGTTAGGCTTAACATGGCGGCCGTGACAACAGCGCTCGGCAGCACACAATTTCATACCTCATGGCGACCGGGAACCTACCGCCTTGAAGTAAGGAAAAATGGCCTCCCAAAGAGTCGAGAAACTTTTTCGCCCCAAATTGGTCAAAAATATGCGACCTTGAGTTCGGTGGGCGCCCGCTCGCCGTGAGGTAACGAAAAGTAGCCCAATCACGTGGTTATACATCGCATGGACGATAGATTGCGCTGTCAAACAGTTAACGCTTGTTACTTCAACGTCTTCCAGACCGTGGCGGCATTTTCTTTTAGGACGAATGTATTCAGACGCCCCTCCAGCTTCCTGGTTTCATTGAAGCCAGCATCGAGATTTGAGTTTGCCAACCAGAAACAATGCGATTATGAAAACAGCAGAAATACATATAATAATGAAGTTTAAGTATTCAGTCCTTTCTTGCGTCGTTCCAAGGGTCGCTGCAATTTGCAACGCAGTTGAGAAAATTAGCAGAGCTTAAGCTGACCAACTAGGGTAACAATCAGCGAAAGCTAACTGGCATTACAGGCCGTGAGGTCTGGGATCTAGTAGCAATAGTAGTAAGTGGTTTATTTAAAAATAATACAAATGGAAGTAGAGGATATTTGCTAGCCCCGGCACCTGCCATCGATAGAAGCATCTGAGCTGGGGCAGCGGAAATAAAATAGTAGCCAGAATGGAAAAATAAATGAAAGAGATAAGGGGACAGGAAGGGAGGATATGGGAGAGAATTAATATATAAAGACTATTTACACGATAATAAATATGTACAGGTTGCGCGCGTGATTTGTCTGAAATGGCAGGCCCCTTTTGGATTCCGCAGGTCACTCTGCGGTTTGGCGTCACAAAGCCCCGTTTTATAGCCTCTTTGGTTTTATGGGGTTTAAAGGGATACTGAGGAGAACCCTATCAAAATTTTTTTGTTAGCAATATCTGATAGTTCGGCATTTCATGGCTTTGTTGACGCTTGTCCGGGAGAGAAAGATGCATTTATTTCAAAGAAATTTGGATTCGAAGTTGAAAAACTTTTTCCCGCCGCTCCGATTCAAACTCGAGAACTCTTATGACGACACGGAGAACTCTTATGACGACACAGAACGGAGTGACGTGAAACGTGACGTAAACGGAGACTCCGTGATTTCTGGCGGCTAGCGGTGCGGTCTAGCAGCTGCCGAAATGAAAGCTACCGCCGCCGCACGTTGAAGGCATCTATCGGGGGTCGCCACCGTCGCTTCGTTTACGTTTGCACCGGCGTCTTGCCAGCGTTACGATGGATCCCGTTCCCGAACCCGACGACGTAGTTCTCGCAAGAACTCTGGCCTGCATTTCAGCGACCTCAGCCCCACAGAGCGTGCGATGCTTTTGAGGGAGCACGGTTAGGTTAGGCGCCGGCGGGTGGTTTCCCCCTTCCTCAGAGAGCAGCCGTTGCAAACTAAATATCATAACTCCCGTGCGGGGAGTCGCGAGGGGTGCGTTGCGCCCATCGGAGGCTGGCCAGGGCTTTGGAGCCAACGGATTGTGATTCCTTGAATGGAGCGATTGCACGGCGCAGCAGCCAGCGTCGAGGTCTCCCACGGTTGCAAGGGCCAAGTTATTTATTTATTTTTTGCCACAAAAAAACAAATGGGTGCTCGACGGCGGTCGCGTTTAAAGTCGGCGGCTTGAAACCAAAGCCGGCGCACGACGCTTCAACGTCTTCCGCTAGATCCAACGGGTCCACTGGATCTGGCTCTCTCGCCAACTTGCATGTACCTTCAGATATGTACTGTGAATGGATTAAAATAGCCGAGTTCGAAAAGAACAGCTCCGCCGAACTGCCGCAGCTATTGAATATAACGCGCACCTTGCCGTGGAGCCAAATCAGTCTGGCCGGGCCGGCGGCGGCTGGCGCACTCGACGCGAAATAGATACATGCTCCAATCTCCCCGCCAATGCGGTCAGAGTGCGCCGAAGCCGCCGAACGCGTCGGCGGTCAAGCGCAGTTGGAGTATAGAGGGTCTCGCTTTGACCGACGTGACTTCGCCGTGCAGGGCGCGCGCACGCGCGTCTCGCCGCAGCATAAACGCGCATTAAAGAGCCTGCGCTTAAGGGCACAGGGTAAGGTAAAATTAGAAAAAAATCGTTTTTTTTTCTTTTGGAATTTTAGAAGTTCAATTCTTTCTACACATGTTCCATGATCGCACTTTCCTCAGAAAGCCATATTTACGGCTGAAAAACGCTTTTTCCGAAACCAAGTAGTGAGCGGCCACGCCCCCTTTCAGGATTAACGTCAATTTTTTCAACCAAAAAGTCCACCACCTGATTTCAAAACTTCTCTAAAATCAGCTACATATAAAAAATTGTCTGGCAACTATTGTACAGCTCCTCTTTTTTAGCCAAGACAATCCTGAGACGCTTTGCACGTTTTTTCCACGTTTCTGCAACCTTCATGCAGCTGCGGCCGAGTGATATCCCTTTCGATCAGTATTGTAAATTGTGCCGGTGTTGGTTGCTGCTGATGCAGTAATAGACAAGCTCCAGACGTACTATGGTTTGGCCATCAGAAGAAATGTAGGAAACCTGGATGAAATGCAAAAGGCCGTTTGGGCAACCTTCTTCCACTTATCGGCCACAGACGATGACCCATGCCACTGAGCCACCGCGGCGGCTTTTTAGTGTCTCTGCGTTCACGGGCAACTCGGCCTTTTTCGTCTTGCGGTATTCGGTTTAATCGCATTCCCGCCACACTTCACGCACTCCAATCTTGGACATATTCGTTCGTCGAGCTTCGCAATGCTTAAGCCGTCGTTGCTGCAATACCGAATTCTCACTATCATGTACAGAATCAATGACAAACCGATTACTAAACACTGGCAGACCGACAGCTACAACACGGTGCCAACATAGGTCAACAGCCGCATGACCATTACCCGGTGACTTTTCTACTTCGCGGCCTCTCTAGAGCGAGACTGGTGGTGGTGGTGGTGGTATTTGCTATGAAGCGGGGATACTGGTCCCGACGTATTTTGGCCCTTTGGGCATCACTCTTGGGCGCCAGGCTTCCCTCCTCTCCCGAACAACGCGCGTGCCCTGCTGAGGCATTCTTTTCCGCGCCGCGGAATGGCTCCGCCACGCACCCTATTTTCCCCTCTCCCGTCGGCGCTACCCAATCAGCGGTGTTCACGCGGCTCCGTTCCTCCGCTGCAGGCAATGCTAGCGCTCCTAGCGGCGGCAAGCTGCATTAATGAGGCATGCCTCCTTTTCCAGTCGGCGGCCGCTAAGTCGTCGGGTTACTAAGTGGTTTGTCGGTATGACACTTCATGACAGTAGATTTCGTTGTTAAATGGTACTTTAATTGGCTAACACAAGTCTATAATTATCGCTGTTATAGAGAGAAAATCTAGTTTTAAGAGCGTTAGCTCTTGTTCATCCCTATTTCTTGGAGTCTGCTACCTCCCCCCTTCGGTGTGAAATAGAATTTCAGTCCGAGGAATTCAAGATGCGGCCCCATAGTAAATCGATATAGCAACCCAATTAATGATTGATTGGTGACGTCATTAGTATATCAAATTTGTGATTGATTGGTGGCGTCACTGATTCTGTGACGTCATTTTTTACTAGTCACGTGACTATGTTTAATCGCTTATAACTCAGTAATTAATGAGGTCATCATAAAACGAATTTGATATTTAGAATTCTCAGGATGAGTAGAACACGTTGGATATCGAAATTAACTAATGATGTAAGTCTTTTATGGTTCGGTTTATGCTTTATTGTTTATAATTAACCGGTAACACCATGATCTACCTAAAAACATATTTGTAAAGTGCTCGATAATTAGAACATGTTAGACACAAATATCGCCTAGTTAGGTTAGTATTCAGTTACGGTTATGCTTAACATGGCGGCCGTGACATCACCACTCGGCAGCTCAATCACGTGATAATACATCGCATGGATGATAGATGGAGCTACCAATCAGCTAACGCTCGTTACTTCAACGTTTTCCAGACGGTGGCAGCATATTTTTTTAATGCATGTGCATCTCTGAGAGGACTACGCACTCAAAACCACATACGCGATCAACAAAAAAAATTGTAAAAGATATCGGGTGAAAACACGAAGAATGGAAGCAGAAAAAGCCTTCTTGGTTTTGCGCTATGTCTTACGAGCAATACGAACTAACCCAGCTTTGTGTTGGGTTTTATGGCACATAGGCAGCTAAGGCCATCATGCGCGCTTTCCGTTATTCTAAGTTCTCTGTGACTATTGCGTATCCATCCGGAGTTGCTCGTCTTTCTTATGAGCGCGTATCCACAATGTTTTAAAAGCGTTCAAGATTTCAGGCACGCTCCCGCTTTCGGAAACTGGGGTGAAAACAAGACGTGAAATTCTTACCATGACTTGCAACAACTCAGGACAGCCGATCCGCTGTAGTCGCCGTGAGCTGACCGATGAGCGCAGGCCTGCAGCTAGGGCGGCGAAAGCTGCTCTGGCATGCAAGGGGCTGTTGAGGCACAGTGCCTTCGCGCTTTCCACGTGCTGCTATGGTCGGATATAAGTCAAGCAAAAAGCGACTTTTCCCTTCAAAAGAGCCCCTTCCAGCCAATGGCATCGACCAATTCTCATGAACCGGCTAAAGTGAGCAGCGGAACCATGCAGGGAGTGGCGTTACGATGCCTTGGAGGGTACTGTTCCCTTTCATGTGCCGCCCCCTGCACTGTCACGCTAGCAGGTTCATGAGAATCGGCCGACGGCATTGGCTGGAAAGGGTTCTTTTGAGGGGAAAGCCGCTTTTTTCTTGACTTGTATCCCACCAAAGGCGTATGCGCGCTGCTCCTCTCCGCCGAGAAGCGCATTCTCCGCGCGTGTTATAAGCATCCTGATGCTCCTTTTCCACTCGACCTCCTTCTCAGCACTTGATACAATGTGCCTCGCACTTTCGAGCCTTCTAACCAGGCGTGCCTCCTCCGTCTGCAGCTTCGCTGAATTTAACGTTCCTTGAGGGAAGCAACCAACGAAAGCAGTTGCATAGATGGGCAAGAAAGACAACGCATGGAGGTCAGCTACGACTACACATGCTCGTCAGTCTAACAGTGAAACTGTCATCCGGGACGGCAGGGCGTTTTCTTTTTTTCAGCTTCAGCTGTTTCAGGAACGGTGCCCGTTTCGCGACCTTGGCGTCCGTACAGGTGCGCCTGTTCAAAGCATAAGTAGTTCATGAGCAGAGCAGGGTAGACAGACCTTTCAGCCTTCCCCACAGCTCACGCGATCCCTTCAGCTAGCTCATATATTCCCGTAACACCACATTACACGGGCACAGACACGGCGCATTCACAGGGTGAAGAGCAACCATCAGCTGGTATGTGTTCCTGACAGGAATGTTTTCTATGCGGTAGATGAAACGCCTGCCACAGATGAGGATTCGCATGCCTATCTCTCTGGTTCATTTGCCTTTGACAGCCGGAAATGAACGCGATTGCGCAACTGCTCAGTGACAGCGATGGTGAGCGAACGCAAATATTTTTCTTGCCGATGTTAAATGCTTGCCAGATCTCCGTGTTTTTGCACCATGGCAAAACTTTCTCTTCATCGAATGCCGGTGTGCCATTGTACGTTCAGCAGTGGCCGGCTAGATTCATGTGGCGCTTATCTTTTCGCACTTATATCGGTGGTCGCGTCGTCACTTGTTAAGGCAGCACTCCGTTTGACCCACCTGTGCTCCGGCGCTGGCCACTACGCTCTGCTCGCATTTTGCAGTTTTTCGGCGTGGTGCTGACGCCGCATGCCCTGTCAAAGCTGTCCCGTACTTTCCAGTCGTTCCCCTCCCTGCACGTTGCTTTCACCTCCCGGGAAGACGAGCAGACCACCGCGACGTCATTACAACCGGAAATAATCTTCATCCTGCGGATCATATTTCGCAAATATGTAATAAGGACTGCTGCTGGATCTGCATTGTGGAAGCGCGGACGAAGTATTCGTGTCTAGATAGGCGCGACTTAAATTGGGCGCGCTCCCTTGCACAAAAAATAGCAAACGTCGCCACCTGCAGCACGGAATGCGTTTTTGCCTAGAAGCTTGCACCGCCTTTACATCCGCCACGATTCGCCTCTTTCTCCTTCAGAACGGTTCTATGTAGATCAGGTTTGGTTTATGGGGACGCCGTAGTGAAGGGCTGCGGATAAGTTCGACCACCTGGGTTTCTTTAACGGGAACTGACATCGCACAGCACACGGGCCTCTGGAATTTCGCCTCCATCGTAACTCGACCGCTGCGGCCGGGGTCGAACCCTTGTGTTTCGGGTCAGCAGCCGAGCGCCATAACCACTGAGCCGCCGCGGCGGCCACTTCTGTATATACATAGATCATTAGTGCATTGGAAGTTTTCGCAATATCCACTTTTGCACTGCATGACAAGTGGTGCAGCTTCAGCCGAGATGACGTAACAGCTGAATACGCGTCAAGCCATCACCTCTGCGCGGAATACGGCGCTTGAACCAAGAGGCGCGGGCTGGAGTGGACATGTCCACTTTGGGCAAACTTCACGAATCTTTTCTGAATGCTTCCTGCCGCAGATGCCACGGCGTGCTCTGGAAACCAGCGCACTACCAGCTTGTTTCATTTGCACTGAAATGGCCTTGCATACGCGGTAATAAGACGATTTCTGGATGACCGGATTAAAGATCCCCCAGGTCTCTCGTGGGCCGTCAGTCGATTCCACGCCGGTTTATGAGCGCGCTGTCACACGCTCTCTCATTATTGCACCAGAAAAGATACACAGACGAAAGCAAGCATCAGCTGGCGCTGAAACTCGCTGCTTCATATATGCCTGTCTGTTTTTTTTTTGTTTTTCTGGGGGGTTGAGAGAGTGAATGCAAAAGTAAGAAATGCAAATTGCAGGAACCACCGAAGACGCAAAAGAGACTGGCTCGAAAAATTCACAGTGCATAGTTTAAAAGAGCAAGTTTTCCAAAACCCAAGGTCAAAACTGCTCTGCTACGAAAACCACGCTCACGTTACGCGACAGATGCGATATAGCGCACTTCATTCGCACGCACGGAATGTAAATCGCGACGCAATTAAGCAGCAAATTGCCCTGCCCCAGATTGACCGACTTATTGAGCTGCAGAGAGAGGGTAAGGGGTTTCGAAACACGTACTCCGTCTGCCGCACACATGAGCAAGACATTGCGAAAATTGTGAACGAGAAACGGGGAACGGAGGAAGAGGTTATGCACTGCAAAGCAGCAACAACGAAAGTTCGGAGCGGGGTCAAGCAAAAAATGTGGTAACAAGAAAGCGTGCAACAAGAACACATCGGGCGAGTCTGTTATGTGACGTCAGGACGCGGGGACCGGCGGGGGCCTCCTTCTACAAATAGCCGCGGCCTGCCACACTTGGAAACGAGGTCACGCTGACGTCACAGCCGCCATTCATGACCCGAACACACCCGAGGACTCCGCGGGAGGAAGGTGAAGTTCCGGGCGAAGGGCGCGTCCTTCTTCCTGATGCTCTCCCTCCTGCACCGTCCTCACCTTGCACTCCCCTTTTTCCCACCCTGTTGAATCTGCCCTCCCCCGGCGCGCGGTTTCTGTCGCTTTCGGCTCCCCTTCCCCGTCGGGTGAACCGTGCCCCAGTTTCTAAACCTCCCCTCGGCTCCCGCGCGGCAGCCGCAAAGTTCTGTCGCCATCGTATCCCCTTCCCGTGCAGCGCAAAGAAAGGAGAGTGCATAACGCCCCCCCCCCCCCTTCCTGAAAGGAGGGGCACGTCGCTATTTTTGGCAACCGTGTCGGCCTTACGTAAAGAAAGTGGGGCAATAAAACGGTGGACAATCGTTACCCACCGCGATACGATCCGGATACCTGCGCACCTCCTTGGGAGAGCGCCGGCTGCTTGCTTGTCTGTGCTTTTGAGAGAATGCAGAGCTCTTCGCTGAGCTTCCGTTGTGTTGTCACCCGGACGGCGCTCTCCTCTTGGTTATCACGCCAGCAAATGGAGCACCCGCGTTAGCAACTGTTGGTGTACACGGACACAGGCTTAGGACAGCGCAGATTTGCACGCTGAGCTAGTGTGTCAAGCGCCTAATCATTTAGTGGAAGGCGAAAGTTGATTACCTTAAGGAACTGCTTAAATTGGGAGAAAAGATTCCTGCCTGTTGTACGCAACCGCCAAGAATGATCTCTTTCACTACGGCAACATGTAGCAGTTGTGTGAATACACGTGTGGGCTAGCTGGCTCGACATGACAAGCCCCTCAGAGGCTGAAAAATTTTAGCATGGTTGAAAAATTTTGAAATTTTCACATTTTTGCAAGAAGCATGCAAGCATTACACAGAAAATATTTCTCATCTTCTCCTGTGATTATATGTGCATTTCTGTCGTGTCCTAAAATGTCTTCGTCGTGACTCAACACTGCTTTTTAAATCTGTATTACAATTTCGTTGTTATAAAATCTGCACAGTTTAGCCACTTTAAAGCGCTTTAAAGCGCTTTAAAGCGCTTTAAAACAAGGGCGCAAAAACCCAGCGGAGCCATAGCATAGCTACCGTAAAACGCGGAGGCGCTCCTTTTAAATACGATTTTCTGCGTTTGTTTTGCGCGCCTGTCTTGACGTGCTTCTATGCGTGATTTCTATGCTTGACTTTTAGATATTGATCCTTTTAGAAGAAGTTTTGAGAGTGCTTCAGCCTCATCCACAAATGAGGACGCAACGCTTGAAGGGGCTAGTGTGCAGCCAATGTTTCCCTACACAGCCCTTTGTTTATTTCTGAACGTAGCCCTCTAATTCGTGATATTTTTTTTAGAAACGAGTGGAAATTTTTGTCATCTTTGTCATGTGTGTTAGACTCATAAACATTGCTGGTCCCACGCGACACATTAGCGACACAAACCAAAAATTAAAAATGATTACCGCTTCTGCCCTACCCTCAACATCCACAACCCATGAAATTTAGATATCCTTCCTTCCAATTCCAAATTGTGCAGAAACCCCTGTGTGCAGCACAGTGTCCTAGCTTCCGTACAGCTGCACACTGCAAGCATGCAGCAGTTTATTTTATAACATTCGATTCCCATTAAGTTTCCCCGTGTAGTGTCTCATCCTTGCTTACGTGCGGCAGACTCCGCCCCTTCTTCAAGTTTTTTCGAGCACTTGTTCTCAGTGATGGCGTGCAAATCAGGTCAAGCGCCGATCCTGAAGTTTAGAAGTTTCGACTTCGATGTCTTGTTGGCTGCGCATAGTTATTTTCTTGAAATGCGCAAGTTATGAATCCCCAATTCCCGTCATTTTCGCGAGAGGACTTATTCTCAAACCTCGCTGGACGTGCTTCCTTCGTGCATAAAGACAAAAAAAAAGTGCGCAGACATTTCCGCCTCCCAGCTTTCCTCAGGACACGGAGTGACAAACGCTGTTTATGTGCAAAAGCTGCGTCGAGAGCTGCGGGTGGGTTCCTGTATTGCAAAACGTCTCAACTAGGTTGGCAATTCATGTCAAGTAGCTATCGAATGTACCGAAAATACTGCTAAAGCTCTGACGTTATCTGCACCCTGAGTCGGTACGGCGGATGCACGTAGCTAGCGTTTTAGAGGGAGAGCTGCACGGCCTGCCGCGCGTCGGCCGTCTGAACGCGGAGCCCAAGCGCCTCATAGCAGTGGCGGCTCGAAATAAAGAGGACGAAAGCTCATCCAAAGTTTGCGCACGCGCGCTGGCCCTCTGCCGCCAGTTATGAGCGCTTCGTGAGGACAACAACAACAGTTACGAGAGCGCCGCGAAAAGATAGCGCCTAAGTGCGCAGCTGCAGTACGATCGTCGAGAAAGCGCAGCAACCGATCAGGCTGTTGTGGAGAACTCACGTCCTTTCAAGGCACACGAACTGACCCGATATCATTTATTACACCAGAAAGGAGCCTTTCGCACCTTCCGAGCGGGATTGGAACCCACTCCGGTGTGGAACCACTGGCCTGCTCATGTGACGAGTTGCGGCCATAGCTGCGAATGATCCTTCTGACGAGAATTTGTATGCGCGAGCCGCGTCCATACGCGCCTCGGCAGTAGTTCTGGGGCCGGCCCGTGGGTGGGGTTGGATGGTTCGTGGGCCGCCAAGCGCCTCCGCGGCTCTGACGCCAGAACAGAGAAACGCTCGGCTTCTCAGTAACGGCAGCGCCGTGCTCTAGAACATTGTGTCCGAACGCGTCCCGGATGGTGAAGAAGAAACGTGGACGAACGCTGAGGAGGCCTGGCTGAGACTGATTCGATGAGTGCGAATGGCAGCATATATGACTCGTCGTAAAATGTGCGTGATTCCTTGCTATATCCTGCAACGAAACAGCGTCGACGGCCCAGTGAGTGCACGCTCTGGTGCACACGTAGAGTCACACTGGCCGGACAGATACTCCAGAACTACGGAGAAGTTATCACGGCCCTTAAGGAACCTTTCCAACGGGGCGAGGAGGATGTCGAAACGCCTCTCTTAATGGGCTGTTGCAAACCGGTTCCCCTGCCTCTTGCACCGCACAAGCCTGGCCCAACTTGTTTACCCAGTCTAAATACACCCAGACAAGCCCTAGTTTTAAGGCGAAGGCCTTACTTGCCTCATGAGTCCGCCGGAAGTCTCCGTTCGCAGGAAGTGTCCGCCTCAGGTGTCAATCAAATGATGTCATCAAAACTAAAATAGAATAAAAATAAAACAAAATAGAAGAAGTAGTACTGAATATGAATAACAATAATATAAATAAAAACTCAATTAGTATTAAAACAAAATGAACATGAAGTAAAAAGTTAAATAAAGAGAAAATTAAAAGCAACAGAAAAAATGCAACGGGTACTGGCCTCGTGGAAGAAACTCGCCATCTAGACAGTTGCATGCTTCTTTCGCATTCCTGCACGTAAGGAGACTTACGTGCCCTTATAATTTTTTACGACATACCAACAGAGCTGTAGTCTCTGTTCCTACATAGCTCAGGAGGCGATGTCTCAGACGGATAAGAGCGGCCAATATGCTCGGCCAGTATCATAAAACAATTCCACTGTAGCTAAGAGTTCCAGTCTATTTGCCATGCGTTTCTTCATTCGCTGGCGCGACGCCACGCTCCTGCTAACAGCCGATATGTGTTGATTAGTGTTGAATAGGACAAGAATGGAGTGAAAAGAAAGCAGTTTGCCACACTTGCCGGTCCAGCTTCGGGGAAGGACGCCAGAAGAAGGGCGCGCTCAAGAGAAGCCGCCCGCCTCTGCAGCGCAGCTCGGCGAGGTGAACAGCGGGTGCGCTGCGCGAGGAGGGCCCAGTGCGCAAACTCCTGCTGAGCGGTGATCCGTTATCAGCGAAGCACGGCGCAGACCATGCTTACGTCACCGGCTTGACCTAGTTGCGTGTGTCGAGGTGGGGGAGGGCGTCGTATACTCGCATCCAGTGGGCGCATGTGCCCCAACAAAGGATGAAAAAGACTGCGTATACATACACGGCGGCGGGAACCACAGCACGATGCGGCTGAGGATTTGCGTGGCAGCGGGGATCACGACCGTTGAAAGTGACGCAAAATGCGGCGGTTCAACTCCGTGCGGCCGACCGCTGCGACCAGCGCGCGTTTCTTTTAAACGCGGGCATTTTGCTCCGAGTGCAACAGTCTCTTCCATGCGCGCGCTCACGTGGGATGCATACGCGATTCGCGCTTAGCGCGAAGAAGCGCACCCACCGCCGTCGGTCGCTTATCGATGCCACATCACACGCTCGACCGAAAGCGTACAAATCTTGCTGCCGGTGCAATTAACGATACTGGCACATTTCACTCGAGCCTTTCACTGGAAAATTACATATCTTTATTTACCGAAAGTGGCGTTTAAACATTTTTATTTATTTTTTTGCTGAAATAAGATACACCTGTTGAGAATAGACAGGATCCAGTAAAATCTCCAATGGTTCCGCTCGATTGGGCGCATTACGGGCGCTTTAACGTTGACAGCGCGATACATGCGCACGGGAAAAAATCAAGCAGATTGCGTTGATAAAGCCCAATCGCTAGCAGCCCAAGATTACCCGCTCTTAAACCTATTCAGAAATTCTTGTCCGCACTTCCGTACCGTGCTGTCACCCACTCTATCATAAGCGTTTCTGCAGCTGAAAGTAAGTAGGTATAATGTTCTTCTTCACTAAGAAAAACACATGCCTCGCCTATTTCGCCAGTCATACACACGCCCTCGAAAAATTCATATAATTAATTCTGTTAGGGCGTCTCTGCTGACCACCATGTTGTAATAATTGGAGGGCACACTTAAGCTACCCCTTAAGGGTACGACGCGATAATGTAACGGGTTAATTCCCGTACATGCAGAAGGTCATTCTCTTTACTTGCCACCTGCCACAGTGGGCAGTTTGCTCACCATGCGGTGGGCATGTTGCGATGGCACAGCAAGGTGACATAACCTAGGTGGTCCACCTGCCTCCTAGGTTGCTCTCTGGGGACCAACTGCCAGAGCCATGCTCGTTATTTTTGCTCACAACGCCGACAGCGAATTTTCTGGAGAACGGAGCCTTCAACGCTATCGCGTTAAAACAAAGAGGGGACGGACAACTGTTCGCGAGCAGGTTTTCTGAGCGAATCATCAACGTTATGTCACTGCTACTATTCCGCATTCTCTCTCCTAACAACACTGTTTCTGGAGAGTGGACAACGTTTCCATACAGGGTCAGTTTGCAAAGAGCACCGGCGTGTGGCCCTAAACGATCGCCAGCCAGGGGCGGCGCTGCGGTCGCGTTAGTTTGGGCACACATGCTTTGTCTGCTACCTCCTGCTTGAGGAGCGTCGACTGTCGGAGACTCGCATGTATGAAAAACGCGCATTTAAAGGGCAACTGCACCGCTTTTAATGCGAGAGCATTACTAGGTGTACTGTGCGAAAACCCCGCCGTCATCAGAAACCTGTGGCCGAAATGCGGCTCGCACATGACGTCACCACCCCTCCTGGAACAATAGGCCACCGACGTCTCCACCGCCAAGTACCTCATAGCGCGACTGAGGTGTCCACCAAAACAGGGAGCCAGTTATGCGCCTTTTCTTCCCTCAAAATGAACAGTATAAACATTCCGCTAGTTTTAAGAAAAGGAAAGGCGCATAACGGCCTCAATTTGTAGGTGGACGCCTACTCACATCGTGATGAGGTGTCCACTGATCCATTGAGCCACTTACACTTGCTCTCCTATTTACACATTGTAGAGGTACAGAGACTTAGTCCTCTACAAATTAACGGAGCGCGACGCGGAAGAAGCGAACAGGCTCGGAACCAGAAATCAAATTCATTTATTCTACGCCGCACGTGGCCCCACGTCCGCGTGAGTGCATGTCACGAGCCGAGGGGGCGCAGCACTAATGAGGATGATAGTAAAGCTACAGGGCTCTCCAACCAACCCCCCCCCTACCCCCCTCCCCCCCCGCATAGAGGAAGGAGAGTGGCAGTCAACAGCGCGGCACCCATGAGGCATTCCTGCTGACGGCGCGGAAAGAGTCAGTGGAAGAAGTGGGGCTTTAGATTTCGGGATGACGGGGTGAAGGAGAAACGTGCTCGATGTAGGCGGGTTTCACGCGGTCGATGGCAACAATTTCGTCTCGTCCATCGATGGACAGCATCAGAGTTTTCTCACCCCGCTGCAGGACGGGATAAGGGCCATCGTAGGGAGGGGTGAGTGAAGGCTTGATGACGTCTCGACGCACAAAGACATGGGTGGACGGGCGAGGTCCTTGGTCACGAAGACTTGGTGAGTCGGTGGAGGTGTGGGGACGGGTGGCAGGCGCCTGAAGACCAGGCGTAGTTGTTCCACGTAGGAAGGCGAGATGTCCTCGGTGCACGCCGGAAAGAAGAACTAGCCTGGTAAACGGACGGAAGTCCCGTAGACCATTTCGGCCGCCGTGCCCTGAAGGTCTTCTCTAAAAGCTGATGGAAGGCCGAGGAGCACCAACGGAAAAGAATCGGGCTAAGAGGCGCGAGCTTCGCGTGCAACAAGGGCCGGCAGCCATCAGCTGTCTGTGCAAGCGTTCAACCATGCCGTGCGCGGAGGGATGGTACGTGGTGGTGTGAACATGCCACACGCCAAGCAGAGATGTCAGGGCGCGAAACAAGGCGCACTCAAACCGGCGGCTACGATCCGCCGTCACTACCATGGGGAAGCCGAAATGGGAAATCCATCCACTGAGAAAAGTGGACGCCACTGTGGACGCCGTGATATTGGGAAGCGGAAAGGCTTCGGGCCACCGTGTGTAGCAGTCAACACACGTAAGGATGTATTGGAAACCTCGTGATGGAGGAAGAGGGCCACGAATGTCGACGAGAACGTGCTCGAAACGACAGCGGGCTGGCGGAAAGGGTGGTGAGGTGATCGCGTGTGGGGCGTTGTTTTGGCACGCTGATATTGTAAGCACTCACGAGCCCAGCTACGCACTTCTCCATTGACGTTTGGCCAGACGAACCTAGATGTCACGAGCCGCTGCGTTGCACGAATGCCGGGATGGCTTGAGTTGAGCACCTGTTCGAAGACTTGGCGGCCGAACGCGGTGGGTACAAAAGGCTCTGGAGAACCACTGGAAACGTCGCACACGATGGTGTCCGAGCAGAACGGAAGGAGCATTGGCGACAAGGTCAGAGAGCCAGAGTTGGCCTGGAGAGCTTGAAGCTCACTGTCTAACGCCTGTGCGGCAGCCAGCGCTGCGAAATCAAGCGGGCCTGATGCAAGAGCAGCGACACGGGAGAGCGCATCGGCGGCACTGTTCACGGGTCCTTCTATGTGTCTTATATCCACCGTAAACACAGAAATAAAACTCAGGTGCCGCATCTCTCATGCTGCTTATGAGCTCTGATTCACGTTAAGGGCTTGTGGTTCGTGAGCACATAAAAAACGGCTCCTTCCAAGATGTGATGAAAGTGTAGAATGGGGAGATAGACAGCTAGCAATTCACGACCAAAAATACTGTAGCGCGTTCCTGTGGGCTTGAGCTTCTGGGAAAAAGAACCCAGCGGGCACCAGCAGTCATCCTGAAGCTGTTGCAGGACGGCGCCTACAGCTGCACAAGAGGCGTCGGTGATGAGACGCAACGGGCGTCGTCAAGGGTTTCTTGGCGGCTTGGAAGGCGGTTTCGGCAGCTGACGTCCACTCTAGAGGAGTGTGAGGGCCATGGAGATCGTTGAGAGGCAGGGTAAAGCGGGCAGTGCCGGGCAATAAACGTCGGTGGAAGTTCAGGAGGCCGAGGAACTCGCAATGCTTGGGAAGAGACTTGGGGCGAGGAAAGTCGCGGATGGCGCGAGCCTTCCTTTCCAAAGGGCGAATTCCCTGCGCTGTGACGTGATGGCCAAGGAACTCGATGCCGTCGACGCGAAAAACGAACTTCGCAGGATCGATGACGAGACAGTGCTCTTGGAGGCATGAAAAGAGCAGGCGGCAGGTTTTCAGCGTGTTCTTCTGACGAGAAACTGGCAACCAGCAGATCCTCGAGATACACTAAAACAAACCGCAGGCCGCGAGCGGCCTCGTTGATGAAGCGTTGGAATGTCTGAGCAGCGTTTCGCAGACCAAAGGGCATACGGACGTACTCGAAGAGGCCAAACGATGTTACAGTTGCAGTCTCAGGGATGTCTGCAGGCTCCACCGGGATCTGATGGTAGGCCTTCACCAGGTCAGTCTTGGAAATTATGGTCATGCTATGCATGTCGGCCGCAAAATCATGAATATGAGGGAGAGGATAGCGATCCGAGACAGTGCGGGCGTTGAGGGCACGATAGTCGCCACCTGGGCGCCAATCGACAGGGTCACGTTTTGGTACCATATCCAGCGCCGAGGACCAACTGCTGGATGACGGCCGAATGATGCCTAATTGCAGCATATGGTCGAATTCGCGGCGGGCAATGCCGAGGCGTTCGCCAGCAAGGCGGCGCGATCGGCAGAACATTGGTGGGCCCGTAGTGACTATGGGGTGGGCGACGGTGTGACGGACGGGAAGCTGAAGGTTGCTGGGCCGCGTGATGGCAGGAAAATTGGCCAGAACCGCAGCAAGGGCGGACGACGGCAACAGCGGTGCGGCTTGGAAGATGGGGGTGGCCACCGGGTCGACGACGCCGCTCACAGACAAGTGAGTCGTGTGGTCCACCAATCGACGAGATCGAAGGTCGACAGCCAGGCCAAAAGTGACGAGAAAGTTCGCTCCGAGGATGGTAAACTGCACGTCCGCGATAATGAAAACCCATCGGAATGTGCGGCGTAAGCCCACATCGAGGGTGAGTGAGCGCTGTCCGTAGGTAGCGATCTGAGAGGTATTGACAGCCTGCAAAGGCGCTCCTTGCAGAACGCGTTGCTGATCGAGGCGGGAGGCAGGCCCGACGCTAACATGTGCACAGGTGTCCACAAGGAAGCAACATCCCGAGATCCTGTCGGTGACGTATAGTAGACGGCTGGATGTAGAACCAGAATCACCGGCCGCCATCAGCGACTCGCAGCCGCGTTTCCCGACCATCGGCAAGGCTGCCGGCACTCTCGGGCAGCGGCGCCGAACTTGTGGTGGTACCAGCAGAACCCGTCACGGCCTGGGCTCGATCGATGACTGAAACTGGAACGATGGCGCGACCGTTGGCGGGAGGAACGCTGGTAGCGACGAGGAAGCTACGCTCGCAGTGCGGCAAAGGTGCTCGTGAGGTGGTCGATTTTAGCCTCGAGGCTTGACTGCCGGTCGCCGAGAATGAACGACGCGGCGGAAGGAATTGCAGCCACAGAACGCGGACCAGATCTGGTAGTCCGATACACGGTCAGCCAACTCCGCGAGCTAATCTGAGCTAACATTACCTGCTGCAGCCAGGACAACCACAAGGTTCTGAGGCAGGCGCTGAAGAAACAGCTCATGGAGTAGCGGGCTGTTGACGTCCTGTGGGCGGTCGCCGAACAGCTGTAGCATCCGATGGAGGAGCTGAGATGGTCGACGATCGCCAAGGTCCTCAGTGCTGAGCAAGTGCTGCAGCCGGCTGCGCTCCGAGATGGTTTTCTGGGCCAGGACCGTTGTCATGAAGTGATCATACGTGAAGGAAGGGTCGGGCGTCTACAAAACGTCGTCAGACTCGTCCATTACCTCAGGGGAGAGAGTCGACACGACGTGGAGATACTTCACGCGTTGTGAAGTGATGCGCCGAAGATCGAACACAGCCTCCACTTGCGCGAACCATACAGCCGGTTTCTGAGGCTAAAATGACGGTAGCTGAAGTGGACGCTGGCGATGTCCTCCGCAGCCGGTGTGTGAGCCGGGACCTGGGGCCTGGGCGCCGCAACCGTGGCGGCGTTATCCGCGTCCGTCCCGTCCGGGTCACCAAACTGTAGAGGGACAGAGACTTAAGACCCCTACAAATTAACGGAGCGCGACGCGGACGAAGCGAACAGGCCGGGAACCATGAATCAACTGCATGTATTCTACGCCGCAGTAGCCCCACGTAGCCAGCGCCACCGCATGTCACGAGCCGAGGCGGCGCAGCACTGCTGATGATGATAGTGCCGCTGCACACTTCATAAGAATTGCTAGCGCCTCATAATTGCTTGAAAATTTCGTGATATTCAAGGATTCATGTCTATATTCGCTGTAGTTAAAGCATGTGAAGTTTTTTTTTCTTGCGCTAGAATTTAAAATGTTGCCGTAATCGACGATTAATTTTCAGGCTTCTCACAGCCCCAGAGAAGTGCGTAGGATGGATGGATGGAAAAACTTTATTTGTGAAAAATTTGAGGTGTCCTTGATTCTAACGGGTCACTGAGCACCGTGGTCCATCCTTCGTGCAGGATGCCGCACTTAATTGCTGCATCGTGGATCGGCATACGAGAAATCGTTGCGCTTCCTCGTCCTGGCTGGCCAGCAAGTGCTCCCACTGCGTCACACTCGGGTGGTCTATTCTAGACTGTAACCCCCGACTGCAGAAATGTAACTTGTCTCGCGCTTAGGCTTGGCTTGGCGAAGTATGCCCGAAGTAAAAAGCTGACTTCAAAACACCGAAGTCGGCAATCACGTTTCATAGACGCTCCGGCTGACGCTTCGCCAAGTCAGCCTCAAGTCAAGCGCTTGATTGAACGCGAAGGCACATTGCTCGTCTGTGACCGAGATTCACGAACAATGTAATATTTTATGCGCACTGTATGCCAACAAAACTATGCATTTGGCTCAGCATTTATAGATGAACTCAGTATACGAGTTTTTTATGCAGAAAAATGTCATCAATGAAAAGTACATATCAGTTCTGCCTGCCGCTTTCACCCGAATGATGTGTTTGGTTGGCAGCATGCACCACAGACGAGCCAAGTCAAGTCGCGAAGTTCAACAAAGCGTGCCCGTGCCATTCCGTACGTCAGAGGCAATAGCAACAGCAGCAGTATTTGCGAGTGTATCGTTGCTGCGCGATTTTATTTGCCCTGACTCGAAAATGTGTCAGCTGTTGTCGGCGTGATCGCCAGATGTCCCCTCCCAGCGGAGGGCAGCGCCTCGCTTTATTCCGCACGACAAGACTCTGATCACCGATATGGTGAACCAATTTAAGCACATTCTCGAGTGCAAGAAAACCGACGTGACCTCCCTGGCGAAAAAGACAGACACCTGGATTGAAGTCACCGGGCTGTACAATTCGCACCACGGAGTGTCCCGGCGGGACCCCAGCCAGCTTAAAAAATGCTGGAACAATATGAAGCAGAAGTCAAAAGACGAGCTCACAAGGCAAAAGGAGACCGCCACAAGACAGGTATGCGCAGCTTGCAAGTCGTGCACGAATACCTCCTCCTGCATGCATTGTATGCCATGGATAAGTGCGTAAAAATTCCGCTTGCTTTTCAAAAACAGGGTTCCAAGAAACAGGTGCGCTCGGAATCACGCTTTCTGCGAAGTGTAGTGTGGCTACTGTATTTTCTATTGCAGACCACGACCTACTGTATGATGTAGGTCGTGTTGCGTGTACATGCAACCTGCGTTAATAGTTCCAGCAGTGCTAAATCAATTTTGAATATTGTGCCACACCAAAGTTAAAACGAAGCGGACATCGTGCTCTTGAGGCATTATGTCTGTCAAGATATCGTGGGCGGCTGTGGTGTTGGTTGGCGCCGAAGTTACATTTAATCGGGCCAACCTGCCCACCACTGCACTCTCCGTAGGTTCGGAGGGGGAGGAGCGACAAACTTCTCCACCCCGCGTGCGAAAGATTGTGATTCGACGGCTGACCGGCGATAGGGCCCACGCCTGATTAGTCGTTGACCGGAGGCATGAGGCGTAGGCAAGTTCCGTAGCGAATTAATTTAATTAGGCAAACAACAACCAAGTATTACAATATGCCAGACAAGGTAGCGCCGTACACTGACGTGACGCAAATAACACAAGCACCAATTTAACACGTTAACACAACAATTAACACAAAGAAAGAAACATCAGGGCGATTGCTATACAAAAATGTTACGAGACGGAAATACAGTACAAAGGATTACAACGAGAGCCACAGAAAGCAAAAATACAAAGATAAAAGGGTTGAAGTGAGTGGTGAGAAACGATGGCTTAGCTGCGGAGTGGCAAGGTCCGGTCGCAGGGAGCGTCGGGCTGCGGTTGCTCGTCGCGGGGCTGATGGGGGCTGGGGGATACGGGCGAACTTGGGCCTCGCGTCTTCGGGACCACCGTCGCCGCGCTCTACGCGTCAGATCTCCGCCTAGGCTCCTTGCCGACCACATCCCTGGCTGACCTCACTCACGACCGCACGCACCGAAATCTCCAGACCAACTGCTAGCGCGCGGCGTACCCGTCGCCCCCTTCGCAGGGCAAGGGATGAAAAAAAAACACAGGGAAAAAAAACTCTTCAGGAGCCACGCACAGAGGAATGCAGCTCCCAAAAAGAAAAAAAGGAACACATGAAGTAATGTCGAAAGAATTCGGCACAATGCCTTAATCCCACGAGGAGTCATTGGGGGCCGCGAACAGTGCCGGGGCATTCAATCCGCTTATACTGTTACCAACACGTGCAAGCGCTTGCCACCTGTATGGCAACAATGCTAGTTGGGGGGGGTGTAGTTTTGAGTGACCCCTCCATTGCTATGGTGAGAATGCCGTTCCCCCGCGGGGGAGGGGGAAAAAGTCGTCGACGCCGCTCCGCGACATGTTTCTGGGAAACAAACGTCAAAGCTGGACAGGGCAGGCATGAACTTTGTGACACAACCCCCACGAAAAGAATGATATTCTCAATAACATTCACAAACAGAACACAAATTTCGTGCATGCACACACGCTCCTGGCGGACAAGCCACCTCAGATGAAAGACGCGCACATCACTGTCACCAGCGCGCACCACCTCGTCGTATCACCAGTTTCCCACGAAGGCTCGCAGGATAGCGCACCGACACACGCCTCACGCACTGCCAAACCTCACGCAGTCACGTCCCAGTTAGTCAAAACAGTTCGACAGTGCACATTCGGTCGTAACAGTCCAACACTGAAACACGACCACACGCAAACATCTTGCGCTACCTAACATTTCAAAACACTACCAACAATGCACAAAATAACAATAAAAAGAAATTTCTAGCTAAGGGTGAAACTGGGCCGTCGCAACGCGTTTAGTTCACCCAATGGCTATTCACACCCGGCTGAGGTAGTCTGCGCCGACGTTATCTTTTCCCTTAATGCTCTCGACCCCGAAGTCGTACTCCTCTAGGAGCAGCGCCTAGCGAAGCAGCCGTGAATTCATAAACTGAGCCTCGTTCAGCTATTTCAGTGGCTGATGATCTGTCTGGACGGTGAATCGTTTGCCGTAGAGGTAGAAATTGAAGCGCTTTATAGCCCCTACAATGGCCAAGCACTCCTTCTCAACTGCTGCGTACGCCTTCTCTCTGGGAAGTAGCTTGGGACTCGCGTACGCGACGGGATGCCGAAGTCCGTCCTTTTCCTGCAACAGTACTGCCCCAACCCCTTGATCTGAGGCGTCGGTACGGAGTACGAATAGCCTGCTGAAATCCGCAACCTGTAGGATGGGGGCCTCTGAGAGCAGTTGTTTCAGGCTCTTAAAGGCTTGTTCTTCGTTATCCCCCCACCTAACGCTGTTTGGTGCGAGTTTTTTGGTCAGGTCTGTCAGAGGTGCGGCAAGAGTTGCGTAACTCGGGATGAATTCACGATAGTATCCCGCTAGGCCCAAAAAGGCTCGTACTTGGCGTTTGGTTATCGCTCGTGGGGCTTGGCGGATCCTGTCCAGTGTTGATTCCATCGGGCCAAGGGTCCCCTTTCCAATCGTATGACCGACAAAACACAGTTGATCGACGCCGAGTTCGCATTTCTTCGGGTGTATGGTCATCCCGGCTTCCCGGATTCGCGTGAGAACCTGCTCAAGTGCGTTGACATGGTCCTCCCACGACTCTGTCGCTACGAGCAGGTCGTCGTAGTAATGATAGACGTTGTCTATCCTGTCTAGGACCTTCCTCATCAGTTTGTCCCCCGTCCACAATTCCTTCGGTATAGTGAGGGGGCCTCGCACGTTCCGCCCACGTTCCGCCAAAAGCTCGAACGGGGAGAACCCAGTGCTTGCCTGGGGGACCTCCCTGTAGGCGAACAAAAGCGGCTCGATAAACCGATCCCACTCATTGGGCTGTTCTGTGCACATGCGGTGGAGCATCTTCTTGAGCGTCCCGTTGAGCCTTTCCACGAGGCCGTTGGCCATCGGGTGGTAGGGCGAGGTGGTCTGCAGGCGAAGAGACAGCAGAAGGCCCACTTCTGACATGAGTTCCGAGGTGAAGTTCGACCCTCGGTCGCTCAACATCTCCTCCGGAACGCCCACTCGGGCGAAAATCTGTAAGAGAGCCTCGGCTACCCGCTCGGTCTCGATGCAGGGCAGGGCGACGGCCTCTGGGAACCGGGTCGCATAGTCGACTAGCGTCATGATGTAGCGATTCCCCTTCCGAGTTGTGGGATTGAGGGGCCCAATAATATCGATAGCCACCCGGCGAAACGGCATGTCAACCAGAGGCATTTTCTCAAGGGGCACCTTTTTGACTGATCCCCGTGGGGCTGTCTTCTGGCAGCTGTCGCACGACGCCACAAACCGACTAGCGTCACCATGCACGCCGGGCCAGACGAAATCAGCCAGAATGCGGTCACAAGTCTTTTTGTACCCCAAATGACCTGCCATCAGTCCGCCGTGCGCAAGGCGGAGAACATTGTTTCGGTGCTGAAAGGCGACAACCAGCTGTAAAGTACCCGAGCCTGACTCTGGTAGGAACTGGCGATAGAGCATGTCATCTCTTAGAAGAAAGGTGTACGGGCCCCCTCCCTTGCACCGGACCTTTCCCTCTTCCCTCTGCATCTGAAAACTACGCCGGAGGGTCTCGTCCGCTTGTTGGTCTCGGCTAATCTGCGTCGGGGTGACTTCTGCCATCGCAGTTGGTACTCGTAAATTGCGCAACGTCTCCGATGATTTGCTGCCTGGAGTGTTGACGGGTGGTCACGGCCGCCGCGGGTGCGGGCTCGTCCGAGGTACTTGGCTGTCCCTGTACGGGATCCGATGCACCCGCTTCGGCCCCTTCGATACTCAGGGCTATTCCCCTCCAAGTCGCGTCGGGCTCGGACGGATGCCTGGCGCCGTCTATATTCCCGAGATTTAGGTCGAACAGTGGCGATTCCATACATCCGGCAAGAGTACATCCAGCACCTCTCCCCTATAGTAAGGTGTGTCAATTTGAATTCGCGCCTCGGGTAGCGTTTTGACCGAGCGGTCCACCAGGTAAACGGCTCGGTGTCGGCCACTAAGTTGGGACTTTGTTACAAGGTCTCGGTTGACAATAACAATGTTACACGCCGTGTCTCTCAACACCTTTATCCCCTGCCCAGCAATGAGGCCTTCAACGACGGGAAGGACCCCGGATTCTTGGGCCCTACCGAGGTTCACCACTGGCAGGAAATGGCCATCTTTCAGCTCTAGATAGCCGTTTTGAATGCAGGCCGACACGTCCTTTGCTCCAGGGCGTGCCCGGTTGCCCTGCTCAGGATTTCTCCGGCTCTCCTTGCAATGCGCCGCGACGTGCCCCGGTCGCGAGCAAATGTAGCAGCGTGGTGTGGATGATACTGCCGCGGGTAGCGGTTTTCCCTGGTGGCCCTTGCGGCCAGCGTCGGAGGACTTGTCTACGGGCCGGTTGTCACGTTTCAGTTCACGCCGGCCAAAGTATGTGGACCCCCTAGCAGTGACATAGTTGTCTGCCCTTTGTAGCAGCTCATTCTGATCGCCCGCCGTTTTCTCCTTCAGGAAGGTAGCCATCGACGGCGTGCAGTTCTCTAGAAACTGCTACCTCAAAAGGAGGCTTTTGATACCCTCGTAGGTCTGCTCGCACGAAGAGAGCTGTACCCACCGCTCCCAGTAATTCTCTAATCGGGAGAAGAACTGGGACGAGGTTTCGTGCTCGTGGGGGGCTTCTGTCCGGAACTTCTGTCGAAATCCCTCCTCCATCAAGCGGAAACGAAGCAGAAGAGCTCGCTTGACCTTGTCATAGTCTACCGCATCCGCTCCCGGCATGCGGCCAAAAACGCTCAACGCCTCTCCCGCAAAGCACGTGCTAAGGGCAGTAGCCCACTCGTCTCGCGGCCACTTCTGCGCTTCTGCGACTCGTTCGAACCGTGTCAGGTAGGCGCCCAAGTCGTCCGTTTTATTGTTAAACGGCGCCATTAGCGTATGTGGACTGACGACCATGAAACGCGATGTAGGTTCGCTTTGAACCGAAGCGGAATCTGAACCAGCGCTCCCGCCACCCTCGCCTCTCGCGTGGAGAATTAGTAGTTCAGCGTTCAGTTCGAGCATTCGACGAGCGGAGTGTGCCTTGTTCCTTTATTCCTCCTTGAGCAGCCGCTGCTCTTCTTCTTTCATGCGCTCGCGGCGCAACTGTTCCGCTTTTTCCCTGCGTTGCTCTTCTTTCATTTGTTCGCGCTGTTTCGCGCGCTCATCTCAGGAATTCCTGGAGGGCAACCCCCTCGAAGCCTAGCTGCTTCCCGAGAGCAATTATTTTTTCTAACTCTGCCATTGCACCAACGTCCTTTGTTCTCAGTTCTGACAGTACGTGAGATTACTTGAACGCTATGCCTCGCGGTCACGGCCAATCGTGGTCAGCAAGTCCTGTCGCGGACGCCAGTTTGTCAAGATATCGTGGGCGGCTGTGGTGTTGGTTGGCGCCGAAGTTACAATTAATCGGGCCAACCTGCCCATCACTGCACTCTCCGTAAGATCAGAGGGGGAGGAGCGACAAACTTCTCCACCCCGCGTGCGAAAGATTGTGATTCGACTGCTGACCGGAGATAGGGGCCACGCCTGATTAGTCATTGACCGGCGGCATGAGGCGTAGGCAAGTTCCGTAGCGAATTAATTTAATTAGGCAAACAACAACCAAGTATTACAATATGCCCGACAAGGTAGCGCCGTACAATGACGTGACGCGAATAACACAAGCACCAATTGAACACGTTAACACAACAATTAACACAAAGAAAGAAACATCTGGGCGATTACTATACAAAAATGTTACGAGACGGAAATACAGTACACAGGATTACAACCAGAAACACAGAAAGCAAAAATACAAAGATAAAAGAGTTGAAGTGAGTGGTGAGAAACGATGGCTTAGCTGCGGAGTGGCAAGGTCCGGTCGCAGGGAGCGTCGGGCTGCGGTTGCTCGTCGTGGGGCTGATGGGGGCTGGTGGATACGGGCGAACTTGGGCCTCGCCTCTTCGGGACCACCGTCGCCGCGCTCTACGCGTCAGATCTCCGCCTAGGCTCCTTGCCGACCACATCCCTGGCTGACCTCACTCACGACCGCACGCACCGAAATCTCCAGACCAACTGCTAGCGCGCGGCGTACCCGTCGCCCCCTTCGCAGGGCAAGGGATGAAAAAAAAACACAGGGAAAAAAAACTCTTCAGGAGCCACGCACAGAGGAATGCAGCTCCCAAAAAGAAAAAAAGGAACACATGAAGGAATGTCGAAAGAATTCGGCACAATGCCTTAATCCGACGAGGAGTCATTGGGGGCCGCGAACAGTGCCGGGGCATTCAATCCGCTTATACTGTTACCAACACGTGCAAGCGCTTGCCACCTGTATGGCAACAATGCTAGCTGGGGGGGTGTAGTTTTGAGTGACCCCTCCATTGCTATGGTGAGAATGCCGTTCCCGCGCGGGGGGGGGGGGGGGAAGTCGTCGACGGCGCTCCGCGACATGTTTCTAGGAAACAAAGGTCAAAGCTGGACAGGGCAGGCATGAACTTTGTGAAAATGCCGCTCGATCTACAGCCGCGTGATATTCTCGCCCAAAAGTCCAGGAGGCTGCACATAGAGCAAACGACCTTTACTGGTTCCTGATGCTGTGGGCTAGGCAGTTACGAGTGGCGCAAAAATGTAGCAAAAACACACACTGGTGTGCCCTGCATAGCTTTGGCGTGGGACGAGTTTAGGAACAACTCATAACAAAGTAAAAGAGATGGAGAAAAATCTTGTAATGGCACTTTTCCTGTTCATTAAAACGGGCTTCACTCTATGCTAATATAGATTTTTTTCTATTTAGGAGGAGGACAAGCAGCTCTCCCCCCCAACCCTCCAGTGTGAGCGGGTGGTGGCCATTGCCAGCCATATTGCCACCCGGATAAGAAACGACTACGATTTTAATGGGGCAGTTGGCTTGCCACCTGTGGAAACATTTCCAGTTGTGCGCCTTCTGCAGTCTACGGTAGATGGATCCGGTGGCACTGCTTACGAGTACACAGGTAGGGTGTTTTGCATGTGTGGAATATACCATTGTAGAAAGAAAAGGATTTCTCTCCTCTGAACGCCTTTTTTTCGATGTCAGTGGCAGCGTGCAATGCCACAGTTCACGCAGTGTTTCAAGTTTGTTCTAGGCTACTGTGCGGAATATAAGGTTCCATCCGCGGTGGATAAGAAAAATGAGATAACGTGTAGCAACACTATGTAGCTGCTGTAAACCCGGTTGCTGAATGTTTCTCCAGGTAGAGGATGACTTGCTTCAAGCTGCATCCGAATCTGATAGCATTTTGTGGGCGTTTTATGTCAGCGCCATGTTCGCAAGTGGTATGCTGCTTCTCTGTAGTGGAAAGAAGGGGGCGAGCTCTCGGGTGGTGTGGTAGCACGGCTTCCCAGTGCTGCAGTCCGGACTGCATCCACTGCAATATTCCCACCCGATTTGTCATTTTTGCATTCGGTTTTGGCATCCTTGCATCACTGTCCACAAATGCCAATGTAAATGTAGTTTCATTACGATTACACTTCTCCACATACATTCTCACATCTTTATCTGCTTGTACAACATGTGGCTACACAGGCAAGTTGACAACCATGTTGTTGGTAATTTTTGCAGCTTTTTTTTGTAATTCTCAGCCTTTCATAATCCAGCTGCTAGTTTCAAGCACGTGGTGTTGGTTTCCTTCTATCAGTTTTTTGGTGTCGCTTTGAATTTTGTTGCCTATGGATGTACTATCATGAGCAATGAGCAGGAACACAGGAGTGAGTGGCGGATAGCCTCAAACCCTCCTTGTGGCGATGCACGACGGCCGCTTTTCGGAACTCTGGGGAAAGGATTCTGCTGCGTTGCGTGCTTCTGAGAAATGGAAGAGCGCACCGCCCTTTCCACTTGGTTTTTGAGGCCGCCACGTATTGTTACATGCAAGGTTCGAGGCTATCGGGCACGCGCTCCTGTGTTCCCGTTCATACTGCTCATGACAGTACTTGTTTCTGTAGCAGACTGCTGCTATCTTGTGTATCTAGCATGAGCTCGGAAAACCTCTGCACACACAAGAAAACGCTGCAGTACCATTCATGTAGGCAGCAAAATATCTGTTAATGTCCTTTCTTTCACTGACACATAATCATGAAAAAAACAAAACTGCCACTTATGCATACTTTATTTGCGCAATGCACTGTTTGATAGTTACAATACTGGCTTCAGATGACACTGCTTATGGTAGCATAACGAAAGTAAACTGCAGCAGTTTTCAGTCACTTGTTGGTTCAGGACTGTCATCTTAGATCACGAGACACAGCAACATACGCGCCCGTTACAGGCTGTGGCATGGGCTGCGTAATTTTATTTTTCACTCTATGTGTGCCCCTCCATAGCGGTTGTATCACATATATGCCGCTAACAAGGTAGACAGGTGGTCTTTTTATGAGCTTCGATTTATTTTGTTTTTCATCTGCTGTGTTTGTTACAGACGACGACCAGTCGGAGTACAGCTGCATTGAGGACTAGTTCTCAGCGGCTGTTGCTCACACAATTGCGGCAGGTTCAGAAGCAGCCGCGGACAACGGTGCTTCTGTGCAGACTGATGCTGCGTGTAACACTGCTGCAGCAGGCTGCAGCAATGCTCCTGCTGCAGCAGTGTTACAAGCAGCGTCAGTCTGCACAGAGGAACTGGTGTCCTCGGTTGATGCTGCACCAGGCTCCAGCAATGCTCCTGCTGCTTCTGGAGCTTCTGCTACCCGCACCACTGCTGAAGCAGTGATCGTTGGAGACAGTGGAAGAGCACCAAGAGGGCGGATGGCCCTTCTAGAAAGAACACTGGAGGATGAAAATGAAACCAGTGCTTCTCTCCTCTGTGAAGAACATGAAGTGAGACTTCAGCTGCTTAGAGAGGACCATGACAGTGTCCTCAAAGAAAGGCGGCGAACAATGGACTTCACAGAAACCATTCACAAACTTGAAGTGGAGAAAAAAAGTGGAATTAGAGCGTCTCGAGAATGAAAAAACATAGAAGTGCAGAAAATTGAATTAGAACTTCTCGAGATAGAAATCAAAAACAAAATTGGAGCACCTTAGCAGGCGGCGTGACGCTGCAAAATAAACAGTGCTCCCATAATGGATGAAATAGGCATGCTGTCTGAATGCATGCACAAATATTTCATGCGGAAAATATACACAACTGCAGTTTGTTTACATGCATGCATGGTTTTAAGTGCGTGCCTCAATGTGCACAAGCACACAGTCCTGTCACTCCCCTCCTTGCGTGCCTCAGAAGCTATTGTACAATAGGCAAGAGGTAGGAATGTTGTGCAGTACTCTGCCTCCTGCCGATACGGCTATGTGGAGCGTACAGCTCACCGTGTTCAAATAGCACTGCGCTCATAAAAATCACTTTCCAAAACCAGGCTGTAGCTAACACCGCGCATCACATAGCCAAAAGTGGGCATCACAGCTGGAAAATTCAGGGGGCCACTTTGTCGACCTAAACTGCGTTGAGGCGAAAGCCTTTAGCGTGGTGTTGCTGCTTGTGTCACTGATGTATGGTTAAGATGTTGATCATGTACACAGTCGTTTGTGAATCTTAAATGCTGGAGACACCGGGCGGCGTTTGGGAGGATCCATCTCATCCGACGTCTTTTTTACAAACACTCTCCCGTGTACTAGACAAGGAAAAGCACGTATGCGTTGGCAGGAAGTAGCGTAGTCGTTACCACGCTCGGCTGTGGAAAGAAAGAATGGTGGTTCGAATCCCATCGTGCACAAAGATTTTCTTTCATATCCAGTAGGAGTGTAACGGACGGAAGGATAGAAGCGAGCATGAGCCATTGAAGGCTTTTGCCTTAATAAGCGAAGGCACGTGACAGGGAACACGGCACAAAAACATTTCATGCAAGCTGTGAATGCGCACAAGTAAGGCACTTCCAAATCAACGTAAATGTCGCATCACCTCTCCATCAAACCCAGGGCCTCCAGCTAGCACTTCATATGCTACTAGGAAAGTTCGCTCTATGCTTGTTACTGTGCGGGCCCATCTCATGAGTTTGTCCAACATTAGGCCCAAATATTATACGATGTCGAAGTGACCGAATCCCTGCGAACACAGCCAGTGCATTTCTACAACAACCCGCACCAGGCATTGGCAGACTATAAATAAGTATACAACGTCGAATGCTTTGGACGGCACCCATGTTCCGTTACTCTTATCCACCAAAGCCTGTAACAATTTAAACAGCTGGTCGTTCGTATGGAGTGGATTGCAAGAAGGCAGACTGAAAGGCACAATCTGTGCTTTAGTACCTGACAGCCAACCAGTACCTGCAGGTACAACTCGCAAGAACAGCTAGTCGAAGTGCTGTGCTTGCACATAGAAAATATGAAAGAAGCAACTATCAAGTTCGATCGCAAACCACTGATTGGCCTACAGAAGAAAATTTCCACCCTACTTCAGAGTGTGGTGGTACATCAGGACTGATCTATGTTCGAGGAAAACCGGCAGTCGCACTGCCTCTTATGACACCAAGAGAGCCCAACAAAATATAAATATACCGTCACAATCCTGCACTGCACAGAATGCTCCTAACCAGCAGAAGAAAAGTTCTAAAAACAACATATTTTGTTGATGAGGATAGGACTCGTGCGCTACATTTATGAGGCATTGTCGCAAACTTTTGGGAACGACGACTCGTCACCTCGGTACAATACGTCCTGCAGGATGGACAACCCCGCGGATGGGAGATAGTATGGCTTGAGATTATGTGGCAGGGATTTCTTCTCACGCCATGTTGCAGATGTAAATTGCATGGCCTGTTCAACAATCTTGTCGATAGTTGCCTCTTGTAGCTCTTGTGAAGTCAAAGCTGAGGATAGCAGGCAGACGAAATCGTCGTCACCTGCGTCAAACTGATTTGATCCACTGCATGATGTGGTCAGTAAGGAAAGGCGAGACAAGGCCTCCACAACAGAGCTTTCATTGCCTGTACAGTACCATACAGTGAAGTTATAATACAACAGGCGAGCTGACCGACGTGAAATTTGCAATGGGCGATGTCGTGTTCTGTTTGTCGACAGCAAGGTGACAACTGCACTGTGATCAGTTCGCAGAACAAAAGGCCGGCCCCACAAGTACATGCGCCACTGTTCACACGCCCAAACGAAAGCTAAGGCCTCACGTTCGCCAACCGAGTACTTTCTTTCTTGAGGTGTTGAGGTACGGGAGGCAAACGTAACGGTTTGCAGGAAATGGGCGTTATCTTGCTGATGCTCGCCCCGAGGCCATATCCGGAAGCGTCAGTCGTTACGACAACCGGAAGGGCAAAAAAATTCAGCACATCGCACGATGTCAGCATGGAATTTAGTAGCTTGAAGTTTGATTCAGCTGCAACGGTCCAGGAGAAGGCTGAGTCGCTTCCACGAAGCACGGCGCGCAAGGTTGAACGAAATCGGAGTAATGCGGAATTAACTTGGAGCTGAAGCATGCGAGTCCAAGGAGGGAACGAAGTTCACCGATGTTAGACGGAGAGATGGCAAAAGAAAGGGGAACCAGTCCTTCACCGCTGACAACGTGCCCCAAGAATGTAAGCTTTGGAACATCAAAGACACATTTGTGATTCAGCTGGAGTGCGGCTTGCGACAGGTGCTGAAGTACTGCACGAAGGTTGATCACATGTTCCTGTTGGGTGGTGCCATGGACTATGATGTCGTCGATGTAGAAGAGGACCTTCTTGCATCCTTTCACTATTAAGCCCCCTGAAAGTGTGCCATCTTCTTAAAAGCTGAAAGCGCCGAAGGAAGGCCGAAACAAACTCGCTTGAAGTGAAAAAGGGCATCATGGGTAATAAAGGTTGTCAATTCCGGACTGTCAGGGCTGTCCGGCCCTGGTGGTTAAGCCGAAGCAAGGCTCAACTTCAAAACACACTGCGGCCCGGTCAAGCTATGCAGGAGCTCTTCTCTTTGTGGCAAGAGGAAACTTTCAACCACAATAGCCTTGTTCGGCTCACGCAAATCCATGCAGATGCAGATGGAGCCGTCGGAGCTTGCAAGCCACAAGAGGAATGGAGTCCTGTATTTTGCGTTTGTGCACATATCCGCGGGCTACTCAGAGTTCCTTGGTGAAGAGATGCTTGAAGCTCGAGCGTAGCTCCGGAGGTATCAGGGGCGTATCAGGCGTCATGAAAAGACGCTCTAGTGATGCACCTTTTATCCTCATTTAAAAGGTCGCAATGGCATCCAGACCAAGCAGCGTTGTCCCTCCACATTACCATAATCCTCCCGTTCACATTTCAAGCTTCCTACAAGCAACTCAAAATGGGCTTCGTATGGCAAAGAGATGTAAAACGATATAACTCTTCAAAATAGTGAACAACTCCACCGTCTCACCTAAGAGCGCCGCAGCTAGCTACAGCTATGTAACAAAATGTACACCTCAACTCCGAATAAACAGTTCCTTTCCTGCTCTCGAATGAGTGGGTCTGCACCTTGGGTTTCACCAGCACAGTGCCTATACATAACTATAGTGATACCAATAAAGTACTGCAGACACCCAATTTGAGTTGTCATGGTGGCTGAGTGGCTACAGTGCTCGGCTGCTGAGCCGAAAGACGCGGGTTCCATCCCGGCTAGGATGGTCGAATTCCAATGCAAGCGAAATGTTAGAGACTCGTGTATAGTGCGATGTCAACGCACATTGAAGAACCCCAGGTGGCAGAAATTATGTGGAGCCCTCCATTACGACATCCCCGCAACCTGAGTGACTTTGGGATGTTACAAACCTCGCATGAAAAACAGACCCAATTTTGGTTTCATGCTTTCTTCTTTCAAATCATGCATTAGACATTAAAATACATAGCTCATCATGTGGTATTTGCCTATGACCGCAAAATAATATATAACTGAACTTCTCCCATGCTGCTTTGATTCATCAACCGAACGATGGCTGTGACGTGTAGTTAACCTTTAGGTCACGTGGGTCACGAAAAAACTGCAATATAAATCACTACAACACTCACACCACCCTGCTTCAATACCTGGAATGATAATAAATGATGTATCAGCAGTTACGTTTTTATATGACCAATTTTTAAGGCGAAAGCCTTTAATGGCTCATGCTAGCGTCTATCCTTCTGTCCGTTACACTCCAACTCGATAAGAAAAAAAAATCTGTGCACAATCGGATCCGAACCACCATCCTTCCGGTCCACAGCCGAGCGTGGTAACGACTACGCTACTTCCTGCCAACGCATATATAATTTTCCTTATCTAGGACACTGGAGAGTGTTTGCAGAAAGGCGTCAAATCAGATAGGTGCTTCCCAAGCGCCCTCTAGTGTCTCCAGCATTTAATATTCACAAACAATTGTGTACTTAATTAACATCCTAACCATACATCAGTGACACACGCAGCAACAACGCGCTAAAGACTATCGTCGCACTGCCCTTTAGGTCAACAAAGTGTTCCCCTGAATTTTTTTTGTGTCACGTGGCCTGAATGTCAACTACACGTCAAAGCCATCGTTCAGTTTATAAAACCAAATAACCCTTAAGAAGAAATTGAATTATAAATTATTTAGCTGTCATAGGCGAATATCACGAGGTGATCCATGCATAATAACGTCTAACGCATCACTTGAAAGAAGAAATCATGACAGCAAAACTTTGTTGTCTATAGCCCTTTAGAATGGCAACTACAAAACCAAAACAGAATGACAGCAGCACATATTCCCGCAATGCCCACTCTGACACTGCCCGCAATACTGGTGCACAAAGATGCAAAAATGACCCGGTTGTCGCTCTAGAAGTGGCCATTAGTTATGGAGCTCCCATAGTGCAGACGGCTCCTTTGGAGAATTTGGCCTTCTGTGCAAGCAGTATGCTTGTACTCGCCTCCTGCAAGGTCAATGCAACACTCTTGAATGATGGCACCAGAAAAATGGACCCTATGTCAACAAATGCAGCAACACAAGCAAGGAAAAATAGCTTTGTAAAGTGGGACAATCTCGAAACTCAGGATCACCATAAGCTGAGAGGAAATCTCAACGCTTTCTTAATCATTGCAGAATGAAATTTATGATGTAGGTAGTACACGTAGGGGCACTCTGCAAGGATTTTTGACTCCAGATGCACAAACCAACGTGGAAAATTCTGTATTTTTTACCTATGTGGAGCTCTTTGGGATCAGCAGCCGCCGTGCCTGCATGACCGATGCGCTGTCGATGCGGTCGTCAACAGGTGGCAGGTACGGTGGTCTCCTTGCAGCTGCCGTGGTGGTAGTGTTCACTGCAGCTGTAGTGACACGGGGCTGCGGCTGTGTCATCAAGCAGCCAAAGTTATGAAGTGCTGCGCAGGCTGTTATTATGCAGGCCGCCTTCTCTGGCTTATGCTGCAGCCCCATGTCCAGGCAAGGGAAGCGGCGCTTCCACACTCCAAATGCCCTTTCGACACCGTTCCTCGTCTTGATGTGGGCTTTCTGGTACCTGTGTGAATAAATGAATATTACACACTGCCGTGTACGATTGTACCTCATTAAAATGGACACTTTGGTTAGCAAGAAAAAGTGTTGATAAGGCGAGTCGTCTAAAATTATAAGTCATGAATAAAAAACTAAAAAAATATTGAAGATTATGGACTGCTTGTATGCATAGTGGTGGGCACTGAAGTAAAATATGGCAATCTTGGAAGCTGATCACCATTATCTTTAAAATTATGCGGTGCAGGTATAAGCATGTTAGACGCGCCTAGCGGTCCATGAGATGAAATATCTTCTACTACATGTTCACATTCCAAACAAAAACTCGCAACTCCTTATGCTTACAACTGCTGATTGTGGTTTTTCAGTGTGCGCATGGAGGTAATTTTTTTTCACAGCCATTCATGCAATGTGGGAGATAGTAAAGCATGTTGACTGCCACTATATACCATGACTCAGCACACATACACACAAACAGTAAACAAGAAAAATCCGGGAAAAATATACATTTTTTGAGTCGTCCATATTAACAGGGCAAAACTGCATTTGTTACGAATCGATACCACACATCAAACGTGTGGTAAAAGCTTGTGCCACGCAGAGTGACTGCCAACTTACCTTCCTTCTGGTGTGTTTGCTGGGCCAGGGCCCAAGAGTGGCGCCATCAAGAATGGCTGGCACCCATATCCAGCGTCTCGCAGCAGCACACCATGCACCCGGCTTTCCTCGCACATCACCGGCACGTGGGAATTATCAAAAATTTTACTGTCGTGCACTGAACCTGGCCAGCTGGCAACGACATCAAAAAAAAAACTGGAGTTGTGGTCCAGTGACAGCCTGCATTAAACCAGCAATATACCAGTCAGCACAACTAGGGCCGCGTATGGCGCCTATTTTTTCCAAGGCTCGGGATAAACTACCCCTGCAGTACAGACGCTGTTGACACGGTATTGTTTTATCGAGAAAATCCAGATCACTTGTGAAAACCACTTTCCAGGGCCACAAGCAAAAAAAAATACGAACGCATTACAGCGCTTGTCCGGTTGGTCTGAATGGTTAGCAAAGCTAGATTCTCGAGCAGTCACTGCGTTTAAAAGAAAAAGCTGAACCTCGAGCGCAGCACTGTACTATCGCGCTCAGTATGAGCTGCAGTGCGCTAGCGCTTGACGGGTCGCTTGCGCGGTGTAGGTGTTGCTCATATTGAGCGCGATAGTACGCAGTGACATATTTCGCAATATTTCATCCACCAGCGCACTAGACAAGCAAGATCACGGTTGCACGTTTGTGGCGACCCGAAAAAAAAGGGATAGCAAGCGCGTTGCAACGAAAACCTGAAAATGTTCATTGCTTACCTGCACGTTGATCGAGAAGTATCCCTCCCGGTTACGGAACACTTCTTCCTCTTCATCACCGGGGCTTTCAATCCGAACGGGCGTGCAATCTATGCACGCGGCGACTCCCGGAAACTCTGCCAGCTCGCAAAAGTCGCGCATCACTCTGGCAAACTCGGACGCTTGGGGGAAGTGGGCGAGCATCGGGCACAGGTGTTTGGCTATTAACACAGTCATTTTGCCAACTGCGCGGCACACTGTTGACCGTGGAATCCGCACCAGGTCTCCTGTCACAGTCTGGAAAGTTCCAGCTGCATAAAACCTCAGTGCCATAAGTAGCTGCCGCATAGGAGGCACAGCGCACTCTCGCACAGGCAGCATGGAGAGCAACTTGCGCACGGCGATCTTTGAAAATCTGTACCGGGCGAAGAACTGGTCTTCACTGTACAGTTCCATGGGGTTGCCCCGATCGCGCAAGGCCGGTCGCGGAACTCTCGGCAACGGATGTGCCTCCGAAAAAGCTACATCCATTGCGTAGCACGCGAATTCGAAGGACGAAATCCTGCGCGCGACGTCGTTCCTGCGGGCTGCCATGTTGGAAAGAACGCAGAAAATCGGCGAGGTCGGTTCCAAGCCACCCCGGACGCAGACTTGAAATTTGGCCGCCTTCGGTGAAGCCAAGTAAGAGCGGAGGTCGCCTTCCAAGTCGAGTAAGATCCATGGCACATGATGAAGCCGTCTTGATAACAACGCAAGTCAAGTACGAGCCAAGTTACATTTCTGCATTCGGGGGTAAGTCTCCCTTAGAGCAAGTCGATGTGACATGCTCTAGTGTAGGTTTACCCTGGCACCACGGACGTTCGTCTATATGTTGTGTAGGGAAAATCTTGTATAGTTTGTGCAGGTGCGGGTACGTACCATATTGTAGTCTGCGCCAGTCTACCACCTCCTCTTTGGTTAGCCTTTTGTGTGGGGCTGGGTAGCGTTTCCGCTGACTCCTGTAATGATCGAGCATGTCTGAGTACGTGGGGGTAACAGGCTCGAAGGTGCCCGTGGTGCGAAGAGTTGAGATAAAAACTGGGTGTGACGTCACGGACAGTAAGATTTCAGATTTCCGCTGCCGCCAACCATATCCTGCCGTGCGTCGTTAGCTGCTGCCAAGCAACGATCGGCGGTCTTTGGCTTCAGCGGACTGGTGTTCTTCCTTCAGAGCAAGAGTTCGTGCGTTTGAAATCCACCGGTACCGTATATGACGTAATCATGCGCACCACACTTCGCGCTCTGCGCTGCGAAGGTGCTTGAAGGCCGTCGCGAATTTGATCGGCGATTAGGTCAACATTTCAAATGCTACCACAAAAAGACTTCGCGTGATTTCGCTGCGAGTTCCGCACCTTTGATCCCTTTAAGCTCATCCAATTTTAACAACTTTCCAATTGCCCATTTAAGGAATTAACGCCAGGTTTTTGTGTCGGCCATTTTCACATAGCTGAAACAAGATGTTAGCGTTGCATTTCAACTGCAAATTTACCGGAACATGCTCGGCAAGCGGCTGCTGACATGCGCATGAGATACGCATCCAAGAAAATGGGCTGGTTTCAAACGCTGTCGCTTTGCTTAAACAAGCTGATCTAAAGGAGATTCCCACTATATTTTCATCTTTTTCTATTTATATTTCGATGTTGACATGTTAAAGAGGTGAAGGCCACTGAAATAAAGGTAATATTCGCAGTAAAATAAACACAATAGCTGGCAAGTGAAATTGGTCTCCTTTTTATAAGTGCCATTTCCTAAGTTCCAGTTCAAGAAAATAAATTTACCGCAAACTGGACAGGATTAGCCTGCTTCATGTATTGAAGCAAACACATCTATTAACCATTCTGATTCATATAATGTATTCCGATAGGTATTTTAGCGCTGTCTTTCTTTATCAAAGTCCCGCATGCGCGAGAGCATGGGCGAAGGAAACGCAAAAGATGGTTTATGGTTTACGGGGGTTTAGCGAACCAAAGCGATGAGTTTCTTTAACATACACTGACATCGCACAGTGCGCGGGCCTCTATAATTTTGCCTCCATCGAAATTTGACCGCCACGGCAGGAATCGAACCAGCGCATTTTAGGTAAGCAGCCATAAGGGCCGTTGTACGATCGTTTCGGAGCGCTTTCCGCCAGGTACGCTTCGCGAGCGGGCCTGGCGGATCCGCTTCGTTCGCTGAACGGATGAAAAGTTGGTCAACTTCAACTTTCTGGCGGACGAGCGTATCCGGCCAGCGACCGGATTGCAGCTATTGGCTGCTTTTCCCGTGACGTCAGTGACGTCTCGAGGCCCTCCACCCCGGTTCTGCCCTGCCGGGGCAAGATGGCCGTCCGTCGACTGAACTGGGGAGCGCGGCCTGGGCAGTGGCAGCGATGTCGCGAAGCATATTATATTGGACACATCTTGATATTACCAGTGTTCAGAGCGACTGCAAACTTCGCCGCGTTCAGCAGTGGCGAGCGACAGTTCCACTAGTTGAATTCTGTAATCATCTACGCTGACGGAGTTGACAGAGCGCCGCTTCAAACCGATGAAGTGGCGGTGTCACGAAGTGTTTATTTCGAGCTGTTTGTTGTTGTTGTAAGCGTTTGTACTTCCTGCGAGGATCATCACGGACAGCGGCGAGTCACGGTGAATTTCTTGTGCGTGCATGAGCTGCATAGCACAGTGACAAGTGTCCGCGTAGTGAACGTGATTGCGATCGGAGCGAGTGCTTTTACGTCAAGGCAGCGAAATGTGTACCTGCGAAAGCTCACGACGGACGCCGTGCTTTCCGAATGCTGAAATGATCGTGGCGTTGCGCAGCTAGTCGCATTCGTTGCGATGGTTGCAGTGATCGCTACCACACGACGTTATTTCTGCTACGTATCCATTACCATTTTGACCGCGATTCGTGCGGGAACTGTGCTCGAGTACTGCCGTGTGTGCGACGTGGCACGATCTTGGCTGCACGGCCGTCGGACTGTTTTCTGCGGCGACAAAAGCAACGACGCCATCCTTTTGCGTCTTGGTGCTCCATTCAATACATTTTGTGATTATGGGTGCTCGGATTACGAGTGGCCGGCCGACTGTAACTTTTGTGAAAACATGGGTGTGCAGTGCAGATGTATCTTCGAGGGCGTCATTTCTTTTTATTTCCTGCCGGCTGTGCAGACATTTGTCTGCAATAAATATTTGCGCGATGAATGGGTGACTGAACACTTCCTCTAGGCATTTCGCTTTAGGTTGTGACAACATGGTATTACGGGATTACGAACAAGAATCATTGCCGCTTTTAAATCATGGCTAGTTCACAGTGTAGAATCTCTAATATGTGTTAACTCATGAGTCTACTTTTCAATGAGCATTCCACTCTGTTCTGTAAAAAAAATAACTGGCAGCAACTTATGGGGTAAAAACTGTCCACAGAACAAGTTGGGCATAACGAGTCTAGATGAATATATATATATATATATATATATATATATATATATATATATATATATATATATATATATATATATATATATATATATATATATATATATATATATATATATATATATTAAGAAAAATTTTTCCATGGCTTTTTTATCTTTTTGCTTTGAAAAATTCTTGGCAATGTGAAGTTGAAGTGGGATCTTGGTTTCTACTGTAATCAGAAAAATTCGGTGACCTTGAAGTGCCTCATGAACCGTGACACTGTTTGTTGTTGATTTTGCTCACGGTCCCTTTTGATCAGGAGATCAGCGGTAGGAAAGTGGATGTGTGCACAATGCTATTGTTGCAGAGCAGCTCGTGAACTCTGCTGTGCTGGTGTTAAATGGTTATTCAGCAGCACTCCCTGGGACAGCCGCACCAGTTTGTTTCACAACACAATTTTGAAGCCTTGAGAAGGAGATGTCAGAATGCACATGCACCCTGCTACCTCCACTTGCCTCTGACTGCTTTCTACGGACATGATTACTTGTCTGCTGAGTGACGGCGATGGCGAGCACAATCAGCTGTGTATCGACAGTGTAGAACGCTTCCCAGATTTCCTTAATCCTCCTTACATTTTACACTAACAAAACTTTATTTCCTGACATATAGACGCATATTTGCACCTTCCCCAGTGATCGGCTAGGTTTTCTGGCCCACTTATCCTTTCACATTTGTGTGGTCACGACAGTACCATTCCTGCACAGATTCAAAGCTACAATAACAAGGCTTAATTCAGTTCTTTGAAATGTGCTAAGCATTGTTGCATGGTGGTTGGTTCTGTAATACCGATGTTTCCCTGTTTCTGAGAGTCCTGTAGTATCAATGGAACCGCTGACCTGCCAAGGCAAAGACCATATTTAATTTGAACCCATTCTTTTACTTGAATGAAATGGCTGTTGCTGCTTGCATTAGCAGATTCCCCGCTTTTCACCGGTGCCTAGTTCTGTTCTTGCCCGCTGCGCATGCCTGAATCAGGAGTGTTGCATTTTTCTTTTCTTCTGCGGTGTACTCAGTATAAAAAGTGCTAACCTAGCATTGCGGGCTGCGGGTAGGCATACGTGATGTTATAATATAAGCAAGCGATTCTGTTTACTGTTTAAATTTTAAGCAGGTTATTTCATTTTGTGCAATGAGGAATCCAAGCCAGGATGTGAGTCGCCGAGCTCTGACAGTGATTTTTACACTAGAAAGAGAAGCTCGTTGGCAACCAGAAAGTGTGTGAGCTGGTTAGAAGTCAGTGTGCCTGGCAGTCCATGGGTTAGCATTACAGTCTGTGCAGACAGTGGGGTGATGGCAATTCCAGTGTGCAAGGAAGGTATATGATTCAGGGAGCGTTCGATTTATCTGCTCAAATCCAAAGTTTTAAGTATTTCCCCTATGCACATTAATGGGACAAGAACACATGCGACAATGGGCCGTACGCATTTTCACTCTGTCCACTATGATCAGCAAGTTTCTATGTTAGCAAAGCGTAAGTGCATTGAAAAAAGTTTCTCCCCAGAAACAATGCTAATAGTTTGAGTCCATATTAACGAGCACTGCAAAAATAAGGAATGACTGTATATGTGAAAGTATGGTTAATTTTTTTAGTTCTGATGATGACACAAGCAATTAATCTGTGTTATTTTGAATATGAGACTAAAGAAGTACATTTATCTTGCAACTTATGAAGATGATTACAAGGATGTGTTGTATGGCACAGCAGTTTGTTGGTTGAAGAATAGCGATTGGTTTTACCTGACACCACTTAAAACAGCAGACTGCAAAATGAGCCCTGTAGAGCTGGTAAAGGTATGTTAGGAACAAGGTGGACGGAAAACAGCACCACTGCACATAGTAGAAATTCTTGCTCTGTTGCCCTCGTCTCTTAACGCAGTTTCAACATACAAACTTACTGCCGGTTCACCCGACAGTACACTCGTACCAAGTTTTGTGAAATTTGTAGCAAACATCAACAGGACAGGAAGCACGGTGTACGCATATCTAGTGCATACTGTGCAGATAGCTTCCTGCCTCATCATAGCTTGGCCCCTCTATGTTTCTTACCCATCATTACCCAGCACCTATGGCCCTATTTATGCCATTGTCATGTGCTGCAAATCACCAAACACATTTTGTACTCTCGCCCTGCTAGATTGTTTTGGCCCATTAAGTTGTTTCATCCAAATTGGCAAGCTTTTAGAAAACATTCCTGCAATAGCCAACTTGCTCTTGTTCTTCACGACATGCACCTTGACTACAATATCCCCTTCGATGCTTTTATTCTTGGCTTTGAAAAAGCATGTGATTCCCTTATTTATGTATGGCTTTTTTTGTCGTGCTTTAACCTCTATCCAATAGCTCTAAACTGGATCCAAGCCAGCCGTCGCCAGATTTCCCTTGCCAATTCTTAAGAATCCTGCCTTTTCCTGCAGCCTTGGATGTCCTCCAAGGCATTGCCCTTGAACCTCAGCTTTTTACTACCTACATTATGGCTTTCCCTTCAGTGTGTTGTTACATGCCTTCACTGATGGCTATATTAAGGGGTCTGCCATCTTGCATTAAATACCCATGTTTTAGTTCTCCAAAACAACATTTTGCATGCTCTAGAATGGCTTGTTTGCTAATGTTACTAAGAATGTGCTCATATTTTTTTTTATTGTCAGCAAAACTACATTTTGCCTACTTATAAGGCGTTACCGAGAAAGGTATATTCACTGGATACTGGTTGAAACACTCAGCCATTCACATGGCTCGCAAAGTAGCATGGTCTCACCTCATAATGCTTGTACGCCCTCCCACAGCCTTGGATATTTACACCATAACATGTACTTAGCAACGCCGTCTTCCAAGTTACTTGCGTTCAGATCCCCTGTGTGGCATCACCTTGGGCATTCTAATGGCACATGGCACAAACCGAACTTAACTAAAATCCTAGAATGAGTTCAGACCTGAGCCCTTGTTTTATTTGCTCAGACTATTGTTGAAGCTCCAGTTTCACAGCACCAAAGGTGAATCTTCAAATTTCTTCATGTCGTGCAGAAACTGCAGGGTTTTTTTAACTCTTTACTGTCACATAACCAACTAATCTGTTCTGACTCATCTTTCCTTCTACACTCGCCTCACAAGTGCTGTTGTGCCTCAGTTAGCTCATGCCACTGCATTTCAGGATTGATTTTTGTTTTTGCCACTAAAGGCTGGAATGGCCTTCCAGCTCACAAGGCTTTTTTTTTTGAGCTGGTCACTGCAGAAATCCACCCAGTAAATGATGATGTTCATCCACTGATCAAAGTGATTTCCCCAAGGCAGAGAATATTTGCAATAAGGGAGTAAATACTCATTAATGTCCACCCAAGTGCAGCCATAAGGCCACAAAGAAGAGCTACAAAGCTTTCCTTTGTAGCCCTATGGCTGTGCTTGGATGCTAATGATTGATTACTTCTACACAAAGCTGACCACTCAAGTATTGTCCTTTAGTACTATTTAGGTATAATAAATGTTAAAATAAATTGTTCTAATGAAGTGCTTAGTCGCTTGCTCAGCTCGACAAGCCAATGCTATGTTCTCTTACGCGTAAGAACTTTCCTCACAATCTATTTCAAGTAATATTGGGGCACATTTAGACAATACTTTTGTCGGACGGCATACAGTTGCATTTATGCTAACTTGCACACTGTGCACAAGCTAGGTCTAGCCAACTGAACCTGTGCACTCAAAAGCTAAGCATGCATTATTGTGCCTATCTGTGTCAGATTTTTCTTGGTTTCTATCTTATCGTCTCTCCAGCTAAGCAACACACCGTCTTCATAACATGGCTCAGTGAGAATGCTACGAATGCATGTTTATGCATGTGACTTTTATATATTCAGGAAAGTGTTAACAAGGCTGTTGGTTCATCTTAAACACAAAAGCCGTCAACTTCAATTTGCAGCAAAGAGACACCAGTAAAGACAAAAGTCGTCACTGCTTTTCTTTTTTTTTGCTTTCTTCGGCCTAACTTCAAATTGGTCTTTTCCAAGTTTCTGATGCCTATCCATGGCTCAATTAATTTCTTTCTTTGAAAACCAGACTGGCAGTGAAATAGGTAAATTTTGCTGAAAATGTTGACAGTCGGCAACTAATAGCACACTCTTTAAAATTCAACACATGTGGAGTTGTATAAACATCAGTTAACAGTAAGCAATGCTCACTTTTGCTAGCTAGATTGTGAACTGATTACCTTTGCATTCAATCAGTCTACATTTTACTAATGAGTGAAAATAACTCTTAAACATTGCTTTAAAGTTGTATCAGAAAACATACGCATATATGCCTGTCACACACTTAAATGGCTCAATTTTTATTTCATTTTATAGTGCAACATCATAGACCTCATACTGGAAATCCAAGTTTACAAATTCTTCTTAAGATGTTGGTGTTTGCTCGAGATAAGCAGATTATAGGGTCATTGTATCCTGCTTCCCTGACTGTACAAAGTATTCTTTCCCAGCCTAAGCCAGGAGCCATTGCAATGTAAACCCTCCAAATCGGTTCTTGCATTTCCTCTACCTGTAATATACTTTACTGGCTCCCACATCTCATTATGTTTATATTAATAGAAAGATGTGTAGACTTTTATGCAATACAAAGGCACCCACATTGTTTTCCAGTCACAGCGACATTAGAGAATGTTTTGGAGTTGAACAGAGTACATGCCAGCTTATTTTGCACATGACAACAATGACGTGGCCTTCAGCGGACCTTCCCATACTTGTTTTCAATGCTGTAGTCTGACTTGTGCAACGGCAATATCGGCTCATGAAGATGTGCTAAAGGACTACCTGATGGTCCGCGGTCTCTGTGGAGAACAAAGCGCCTTGCACTACAACCAAGTGATGCATGTCTAATCCCCTTTGCAGCCACACAGTGCTATTTCTATTTTTTTCAAACAACAAAAATAAGTCACTATTGTTACATTGTCACTGTTCTGTAAAATGTAGAACTGCTTTAATTAGAACTGATTTTACCTGTTACATACAACTGGAAAAGTAATAATTACTCATGGTCATTTGGATTTGTGTTTGACAGCAGTGTGCTAAAATGTTAATTTTTAATGCATACACAATAAAGACACACACACAACTTATATATTGAATAGATAAGCATGTCTTTTGCATTGGCAGTCAGCTGGCTGTAGGTAGCTAGTTGGGGTGGAGGGGGTTGTTTACATATTAAAATGACAACTGTGCAAAAGACAGGCCAACAGTCGGCCTATTCGGTCTGCCAAAATCATGTCGTCGTGATGTCTGGCTCTATGTCACACTGCGCCGACGAAAACAATCGGTCGACTGTCGGCGTCGGCACCACGTCTCCCACAAGACGGCAGTTGGCCGATGGTTCGCCAACTCCCATGTCACACTAGCGAGACAACGTGTGAGACCTCCCGCCGACTTGGCCCTTTCGCGTTCTCACTCTTCTTTTGTCATTTCCTGCTATGCGAAATTCATGGGCCGGGACACTTCATTTTCAACTCTTTTAAATAAATCCCACCATAGTAAAACAAACTCTTCACACTAGTGATTATATGAACCTTTATTGAGTGCAGCCCAGTACTGAGCGGCACTTATTGCTGGGTCAGAAAGGCATGGCTCGAAAACTAAATCCAGTCGCTCGCGGGTAAACAAGACGGGAGAGAATATTTAAAACTAAAATAATAAAAAGAAGAAAACACTCCCGACCACGCGGATTCGAACTAAGAACCTCTGGAATGCGAAGTTACTGCTATACCCACGACACCATGGAGAACAGAGCACTTCGTTGTTTTCAGAGGTGCTGATAAGAAACACTCAGCAGTGTGACGCGACAGAAGTAAAAAGCAGGTGACCCATGTGCGAAAACTCGGCCGGCGCGCTGCACCGGTCGCTCCTTGCGAACTGCAGCCCCACTGCAAGCAGGGACACACAGAGCAGCAAGCATCGCTGCGCCGCTCGACTCAAGCACTCGAGCTCAAAGCGTACGCTTTGCCACTCGCAGCGGTGTGATTACTGCTCGGCTTGGTGTTGAAGTTCGCACCGTAAAAGACAAAATAGAAATATTATCTGAAAGACCGCCTGCTATACACGAGCAGTGACAAAGCATGCTTGCGCTAGTAGCGAGATTTCGGCAACGGCACCGCCTGCGGTCGCGCCAGGCGACGAACTGCGCTGCAGCCTGGCGCAGCACACGCCGCTTCGCGAGTAGCCTGCCCTATAATATCTCTTAATATCGCTTTGCTGTTGACAGCATAATCTTACCATAAACTAAAATTATGGTCAATTTCCGCGACACCTTCGGCTGCGGAGCCAGCGGACCGCTGCGGGCGACAGGCGAGCCGGACCGCAACGGCGGGCCAGCGGCAGCTTGCGAGGCGATTCTGGCGAGAAATTTTGCTCGTATCAGAGTTGTTGCTTTTACCAGCAACTCGGTTTTCGAAATTAACGGGGATGGAATTCACGAGCTTTTACTACATCTACGCGCCAGTGTATAGCAAGCCGCCACTTCGTGATGACGATGACAATCACGTGTTGCTGGCGCAGTTTTATTTTCGTACAGGGTTCTAACGCGCAAGCTATCTTTAGACGAGTTTTTTTTGCCGCAAAAAAGGTGCGTGTTAGAATCGAGCAATTAAATATGAATGGTGGAGAGATACTGGTCCAGAAAGGCAATCTGGGTCTCACAATCCCATCGGTGGCAGAACCTGCCATCGCAGGACAGTGGCGGATGGCATAACCGCTGCGCTACTCCGCCGGGAGTGGTATGGGGACTCCCAGAGATCTACGAATGTAAAGTAGAGAATAGCTAATTAAGCACATATGGGCAATATACCATTAACGATATCGCGTCACACCCTTAAGCCGGCGCTTAAAGGTGCTCTGAAAGGGGCTCTAATAAAGTTGCAGTGTGTCTGGGTTGTTAAAGCACGCAGCTGGACGAATGTTGTTCAGGAAGAATTTTTTTAGTGCGTTTTGTAGAAACAGAGTTATCTGTAGTCAAAATGTGAATTTCAGCGGCCTGTCTGCAGATGAAGAGGATCACCGCCGCCGTGCACAAGTTCACCGCTCGACGCCAAGGCATCTACCAGCAAGCCGTGCTGCGGCTATACAATGCCGCTGCTTTGGGGGCGGTGCTCTATGCGCTGCCGCTCCTCACGGTGCGCAAGTCGTGCTGGAAGAAACTCGAGCTTCAGCACCGCAAGTCCCTGCGCGTGGTGCCTAGGCCTACCCAAAAACTCGCAGTGCGCCGCAACGTTGGCCGAGGCAGAAGCGTGGCCACTTGAGCTCCAAGCAGCGCGCAGGGCATTGAATCACATCGACCGACTTCACCGCGCACTGGACGGCGGCTCGCTGCTGCAGCGTATGCGCTCGCACCCGCGATCACGAATGGGCGCGGCTCTGCTCGAGTATGAGCAATTGACCCAAGGCCCACCCCCCTACGACTCCTACGCGCCCTGGCCTGCTGCCTCGGAGGTTTAGCGAGAGATCGTCGGCATTGCGGGAAAGCGGAGCACACCCCTCTGTGCTGTGCAGCAGCTGGCCAGAGCCGTCATACACAAGGAGCTCCAGGACCATCTCCTCGTGTACACCGACGGCTCAGTAGCCCGCGACAGCTGCTCCCTTGCTGCGGCGGCCACCATCCCCGCCCTGCGACTGCACAGCCAGCAACACGCAGCCTTCCTGGGCTCCTCCACCACGGCGCAGTTGATGGTGATCCGGCTCGGGCTGGACCTGCTGCTCATCCTCGGCCCTCCGCCGCCCAGGAGTGCTCTGCTGTGCGACTGCCGCGCCGCCCTCAGCCGCCTGCAATCTAACGGCCGCGGTACCCCACTAGTGCGGGAAATTCGCTCGCGCATCGAGCGCCTCGCGCAGAGAGGTTGTGCCGTGAGTGCACAGTGGGTGCCCGGTCACTGCGGCATCGCAGGCAACGAAGAAGCTGACGACCTCGCGACCGCTGCACACCAACTACCTGCCAGCGATCTGCCCCTTGCGCTGGAGGACGTGCGTGCGGCCATCCACGACCATCTCCGAAAGCAATACCCCGACCCACGCATCGCGGGAGGTGAGCGCATCGAGAGTGTCACCGGCTGTCGCGCACTTACACGGTCACAACGTGCTATGATCCTCCGTGCGCGCATTGGCTGCGTGTGGCCCGGGAACGACGGGTGCGTCACAGAATCGCGACGAGTGATGTGTGTGACGAATGCGGTGCAGTGGAAACACTAAAACACCTGCTCCTTCACTGTGCCGCGTTCGCCGATGCTCGTCGCGATATGCTCGCGGCCTATAGGGCGCAGGGCATACTACCACACACCATCAAGACACTATTGTGGCCGCAGGGCAGTGCGCACACTCGTGAGCGAACTTTGGTGAGCCTCTGTGCATTCCTCGAACACACGGGCTTGACGTCCCGTCTGTTCTCCGTCAGGTAGTTACACGCAGTGACCGAACACTCCGCGAGTTCTACCTTGAACGATTAATAACTGGACGCCCCACTCCAGTTGTAACCAACACAGTGATGTGCGCGTGTGTGATTTAATTCCTCTAAAATGAACTAATCACGCGCACAACCTGGACACATTTCTTATTGTGTAAATAGTTTGTACATATTACTTCTCCCCCAATCCTCTCTTCCTGTCCCCTCACCTCTTTCAATTCAGTTCTCAATTCTGCCTGCTATCCTTTATTTCCGCTGCCCCAGCTCAGGTGCTTCAGTATCGATGGCAGATGCCGGAGCTAGCAAAAATCTTTTCCTTCCTTTTTACTATAATTTTCAATAAAACCACTACCACCACCAGCGTATTCGCACCCTCCCTCTCCTCTCGTAACTTTTCGCACATAGGAAGGTCAGCGCTCCTTACCGCCGGCCCCACCTCCGGGGGAAAGCTTCCGGATCTATGCGGCTTATGGGCCGCGGCCTTGGTAGCTGCCTGACGTGTGAGAGAATATAACCAATAGCCATATCTCAACATGTATACGTAGATGTGAGCGACGGAGGAAGGTGCGAGCATGAAAAAGTCGCCTGGAAGGGCCCGCCAACTTTCGCGCCTGATTGTGGGTTCTCTGCTGCTTGCAGAAGCGTATTATTTGGCTCAGGTGTTCATGACAACACAATTAAGTGATTGAGCAAGTTGTAGTCCCCTCTTTGGAAGGGGTCGCAGAACCGCTTTAAGTGTTCCCTCCAGTTTTAGGGGGCTGGCGCTAGTCCCCCAGTCACCGATTTCCCACCTTGAAATCTGAGCCTCATACCAAAACCAAAGTGAAAACCGAAGTGTGAACTCACTTTATTCGCGTTTGGCCTAACCATGCTAAAACTTCCTTCATTTTAAGCGACAGCGTATACGGCTCGTTCAGTCGAAAAGCCTCGTCCTCGTAGTAATGGTGTAGGCTACTCAACAGAATAGCAAACAAGCACCCAGAAATTAAGGAGACAAACCTCTGGAGAGTAGTCCGATGATTCGCAATCAGTTGAATGACATCCGTGGCACCATACATACGGCTACCCAAAGCAGAAAAAAAAACTGGTTTTGGAGGAAAGGAAATAGAGCAGTATTTGTCTCACATATCGGCCGACACCTGAATCGTGCCGCAAGTTAAAGCATAAAGGAAGGATGTAAAGAAGAGAGTAAAAAAGAGATGCCGTAGTGGAGGGCACTGCAATAATTTCGACCACCTGGGCATTTTTAGCATGCTTCATCATCAACTAATTACACGCGCAAACTGCACACATTTCTTATTGTGCAAATAGTTTGTGTGTATTACCTCTCCGAGCGATTACTTTTTCCCCTATCCTCTCTTTCTGTCCCCTCACCTCTTTCAGTTCATTTCTCCATTCTGCCTGCTATCCTTTATTTCCACTGCCCCAGCTCAGGTGCTTCAGTATCGATGACAGATGCCGGGGCTAGCAAAAATCTTTTCCTTCCCTTTTGCTATTATATTAATAAAACCACTACCACCACCTATTACCTCTCCCCCTAACCTCTCTTCCTGTCCCCTCACCTCTTTCATTTCATTTCTCCATTCTGTCTGCTATCCTTGATTTCCGCTGTTCCAGCTGAGGTGCTTCAGTATCGATTGCAGATGCCGGGGTTAGCAAAAATCTTGTCGATGATTTTTATTAATATTTTAATAAGCCACTCCATCTTTAACGTGCACTTACTTCACACAGCACACGAGCGCATTAGCGTTTCTCCTGCATCGAAACGCAGCCCCCAAAGTTGGTTTCGAACCCGCGAACTCCTGATGAGTAGTCGAGCGCCCTAACCACTAAGCCACCGGTCCGGGTAAACGAGAAAAGAACAAGACAGAAATCATAATCAAAAGGCGTCCAAACTGCCCTGGGCGTCCCCCTATACATCAAAACAGAACATTCTGGACATGGGGATTTCACGCTAGACGAGATCATTGAGGCTATCAGAGTAGAGCCTCATTTCCTTTTTTTAAACCAATTTTAATTTCATTTTCCTTTTAACCGCCGCGTTGGCTCAGTGATTAGGACACTCGGCTACTGATTCGTAGTACCGGGTTCGAAACCTACTGCGGCAGCCGCGTTTCGCTGGAGGCGAAGCACAAAGGCAGCCGTGTGCTGTGCGGTGTCAGTGCACGTTAAAAATTTCAGCAGGTCGAAATAAATTAAACAGGAGCCCTCCACTACAGTACCTCTTTCCTTCCTTCTTCCTTTCGTTCTTCTTTCACTTGCTCTTTTATTCCTTCCCTTTCTGTGCTGTTCAAGTGTCCGCCGAGATCTGAGACAGATACCGCGCCATTTCCTTTCCCCAAAAACCAATTTTAATTATCCTAATTTTAATTGAGGTAGGGCACTACATACGTTATTCTCCTAATGACGAAAGCCTGCCATAGGCGAAATGTCCTCTTTTCCATAAGTCCACCGTGCTTGCCAGATACCCTGCCAATCATCTTAATGATTTTCTCACTCGTGGACTTTAGTTTCTAAATCGCCATGGCATTATTACCTTTGTTGTTGATGTGTAGCCCTAACACGGATTTTTTCTACCTCCGAGATCGGAGTTCCATCTATGTATATTTGAATTTTGCTTGGCGATTTTTTATCCTCTTTGATATGAACGAGCTCTGATTTTGTAGGAGCGCACTTAAATCCACACACTTCAGCATACTTGTGTACCGCAGACGCTGCCTCCAAAGGCGTCCTCTATCTGTCCAACACTGCCACCTGACGACCACAGAGTGATGTCGTCCGCGTAGAAGGCGTGTCTCACGCCATCTATCGCGTTGAGCCTCCCGGGGAGGCCCATCATGGCTATGTTGAAGAGCAGAGGTGACATTACCGCCCCTTGAAGCTTGACTCTCGTTCACACCTCTATGGCTCCGAATTCACTGTCGTCTATCCTTTGTATGCCTTCCTGTCCGTGAGAACGTGATTGACGTGCTGGTAAGTGCGCTTTCCGCAGTTTCTGGTTTTGAGATTCTCTAGTATCTTACTGTGTTTAACGTTGTCAAAGGCGCCCTTCAAATCCAAAGCTAAATTCGCTCTGTCCCCTTGATTGGCGTAAAGGGGGCCTATGACTTCCCTATCAAGTTGTAAAAGCACGTCTGGTACTTACAAGCTTCCCCGGAAGACGAACATAATTGTAGAGTAAAGCCCCTGGTCCTCTATGTACTCAGATAATCTTGTCCTGGCCATCGTTTCCATAAGCTTGCCCGTGCACGCTGTAAGTGACCCATTTCGGAAAACAGAAAAAAAATTATGGGGCACTTTGGTGATCTAAAGTGCGATGAGGGTAAACTGTTCTGCGCAGTATTGCATCCCCTGTGGCTGTTTGTGTGCTGAAACTGCTAATAAAAGAATGCGATTGTTATGAATCTTTGTACCGTCTTTATTCGAGTGAATCCCCTTCGGTTGGGTCAATTTCCGCTTGCACCATTTCTACTGCGTCTTTGATGACGTCATCGATGATGTCTTCAGTTGGATTGGCAGCTATAGTGTGACAGGAACGCGACCGGACACGCTGGCGGGTTCTGAGCCTACAACGGCTTTCGCCTTAACAGCTCTTCGTTACTTCTAGATGTGCAGACATTTAAAGAGCCGATACAGCGAGGGAATGTTGCGCTCTGGCATTGAAGCTTGAAAGCTGGTTGTTCGGGCTTTTTGTTCGGGTGCCGTAGTGGAGGGCTTCGGTATAATTTCGACCACCTGGAGATCTTTAATGTGCACTGTCATCGCACAGCACACGGCCGGCTAAGCGTTTTGCCTCAATAAACACGCAGCCGCCGCCGCCGGGTTTGAAGCCGGGAACTCCAGATCAGTAGCCGAGCGCCCTCACCACTGAGCCACCGCAGCGGGTCACGTCATAATTGAAAATTGGTTTTTGGAGAAGAAAGAGAGAAATAGGTGCCGTAGTGGAGGGCTCCGGCATAATTTCGACCACCTGGGGATCTTTAACGTGCACTGACATCGCACAGCACACGAGCGCCTTAGCGTTTTATGGAGGCAAAACGCTATGGCGCCCGTGTGCTGTGCGATGTCAGTGCACGTTAAAGATCCCCAGGTGGTCGAAATTATGCCGGAGCCCTCCACTACGGCACCTATTTCTCTCTCCTTCTTTCACTCCCTCCTTCATACCTTCCCTTAAGGCGCGGTTCAGGTGTCCAACGATATATGAGACAGATACTGCGCCATTTCCTTTCCCCAAAAAAACAACCAAGAAAGGAAATGGCGGGGTATCTCTCTCTCGTCTCGATGGGCACCCGAACAACGCCACAAGAGAAGGTGAGATTTAAAGCAGAACGTAAGAAAGAGGTGCCATAGCGGAGGGCTCCGGAATAATTTCAACCACCTGGGGATCTTTAACGTGCACTGACATCCAACAGCACACTCAAAATTGATTATGGGGCCTGCAATGGTTTGATTCGTTCGCGTTGAATGAGAGTGATATAATTGGTTTTCGTGGAAAGGGTATGGAGCAGTAACTGTGTCCCTTCACGCTTGACACATCAATCGCGCCGTGAGGGAATAGAGAAAAGAGGTAGTTAAATAGCAAATAGAGAAAGAGGTGCCCTTGTGAACTCATGAATAATTTCAGCCGCCAAAGAATTTTAACACGCACTGATATCGGATAGCACACGGGAGCCGAATAGAGCAGAATGATCAAGGCCGAATCGGATACTGTCCTCTTAATGTGGGTATTTGACCTCAAAAATCTCGACCTCACCTAAACCAAAAAAAAAACAAAAAATGTGCCGACCTCCCTCACCTCATTTGTTGAGGTTGAGGTCATGTGAGTCGCCCTCACCTCACTTTTCCTCAGGCCACTGGCGGCCTCACTCAACCTCTCCTCAACCTTACATTATGAGGTTGAGGTCGGTTGCCCGACCTCAGAAAACCAACACAAAAACGCTTCAGAAAATTTTCACCTAAAAACAATTCTTAGAATCCTGTGGGACAGGAAAGCCAAAACGATGACGGCACCATTATGACTAATTATAACAATAACGGCACTAGAGAGAAGAGAGAAGTTGCTGCCAGGAAGAAAGAAAAGGAAAGTGCACAGGCCTGCCCACTGGCTCAAGCCGAGCCACAATCGCTACCACGTGCAGATAGTAGGAGAGTTGAAACATGGGATAGAAAGACAGGATAGTAAAGACGCGCTAAAGACAAGGCCGATCCCGGAGGCAGTGCAATACCGGGCCAACCGGTGGCGGGAGTGAAGCATCCTTCAAACTCTCCGCCACATTTCCAAAAATAAGTACAATTGGACCCGTAACAGATACTCTACGGCACTAAATGATCTGTAATTATTTATAACGTGTATACAGTCACTACTCATATGTGCAAGCAGTACCAGAAGCTTAAAATCTGGAATGAGCCCTCAAAGAGTTCATAGCCTGCGCACAGGGGTGTGCCTTACGCACTTACCACCAGCACTTCGGAGAGCACATATAAGAGTGTTAACTCTTATCCATCCCGCTTCTCGTATTTTGGGGAGGTCTCCTATGCCCTCCCTCCCCCAATTGGATCATATTACTCCGGAGTCCTCCACTATGGCACCTCTTTCTTCCTTTCTTCTGTCACTACGTCCTTTATCCCTTTCCTTACGGCGCGGTCCAGGTCTCAGCCGAGATGTGAGGCAGATACTGCGCAATTTACTTTCCTCAAAACCAATTTTCATTTTATTTTTCAGTGGCGGCGTTTCGATGGAGGCGAAACGCAAATGCGTCCATGTGGAGTTCGATGTTAGTGCATGTTAAATATTTTCTGATGGTTCAAATTATTCCGGAGCCCTCCGCTACGACACCTCTTTCTTCATATCTTCTTTCACTCTCTCCTTTATCCCTTCCGTTAAGGCGCAGGTTCAGGTGTCCGCCGATATGTGAGACAGATACTGCGCCATTTCCTTTCCCCCAAAACAATTTTTCAATTTCTGCTCGAGTGCGGGGCCCCATGTCGTGGTGGTGGTAGTGGTTTTATTAAAAATAATAGTAAAAAGGAAGGAAAAGATTTTTGCTAGCCCCGGCATCTGCCATCGATACTGAAGCACCTGAGCTGGGGCAGCGGAAATAAAGGATAGCAGGTAGAATTGAGAAATGAATTGAAAGAGGTGAGGGGACAGGAAGAGAGGATAGGGGGAGAAGTAATATGTACAAACTATTTACACAATAAGAAATGTGTCCAGGTTGTGCGCGTGATTAGTTCATTTTAGAGGAATTAAATCACACACGCGCACAGCACTGTGTTGGTTACAACTGGAATGGGGCGTCCAGTTATTAATCGTTCAAGGTAGAACTCGCGGAGCGTTCAGTAACTGCGTGTAACTACCTGACGGAGAACAGACAGGACGTCAAGCCCGTGTGTTCAAGGTATGCACAGAGGCTCACCAAAGTTCGCTCACGTGTGCGCGCACTGCCCTGCGGCCACAATAGCGTCTTGATGGAGTCTGGTAGTATGCCCTGCGCCCTATGGGCCGCGAGCATATCGCGACGAGCATCGGCGAACGCGGCACAGTGAAGGAGCAGGTGTTTAGTGTTTCCACTGCACCGCATCCGTCACACACATCCCTCGTCGCGATTCCGTGACGCACCCGTCGTTCCCCCGGCCACACGCAGCCAATGCGCGCGCGGAGTGTCATTGCACGATGTGGCCGTGTAAGTGCGCGACAGCCGGTGACACTGTCGATGCGCTCACCTCCCGCGATGCGTGGGTCGGGGTGCTGCTTTCGGAAATGGTCGTGCATGGCCGCACGCACGTCCTCCAGCGCAAGGGGCAGATCGCTGGCAGGTAGTTGGTGTGCAGCGGTCGCGAGGTCGTCAGCTTCTTCGTGCCTGCGATGCCGCAGTGACCGGGCACCCACTGTGCACTCACGGCACAACCTCTCTGCGCGAGGCGCTCGATGCGCGAGCGAATTTCCCGCACTAGTGGGGTACCGCGGCCGTTAGATTGCAGGCGGCTGAGGGCGGCGCGGGAGTCGCACAGCAGAGCACTCCTGGGCGGCGGAGGGCCGAGGGGGAGCAGCAGGTCCAGCCCGAGCCGGATCACCATCAACTCCGCCGTGGTGGAGGAGCCCAGGAAGGCTGCGTGTTGCTGGCTGTGCAGTCGCAGGGCGGGGATGGTGGCCGCCGCAGCAAGGGAGCAGCTGTCGTGGGCCACTGAGCCGTCGGTGTACACGAGGAGATGGTCCTGGAGCTCCTCGTGTATGACGGCTCTGGCCAGCTGCTGCACAGCACAGAGGGGTGTGCTCCGCTTTCCCGCAATGCCGACGATCTCTCGCTGTACCTCCGAGGCAGCAGGCCAGGGCTCGCTGGAGCCGTAGGGGGGTGGGCCTTGTGTCAATTGCTCATACTCGAGCAGCGCCGCACACATTCGTTCACTCCCCATGTCGTGGATTTCATTTTCAGAAGCTCACGACGTCGCGACCGCTGCACACGAACTACCTGCCAGCGATCTGCCCCTTGCGCTGGAGGACGTGCGTGCGGCCATCTACGACCATCTCCGAAAGCAGCACCCCGACCCACGCATCGCGGGAGGTGAGCGCATCGGCAGTGTCACCGGCTGTCGCGCACTTACACGGCCACATCGTGCAATGATCCTCCGCGCGCGCATTGGCTGCGTGTGGCCCGGGGAACGACGGGTGCGTCACAGAATCGCGACGAGTGATGTGTGTGACGAATGCGGTGCAGTGGAAACACTAAAACACCTGCTCCTTCACTGTGCCGCGTTCGCCGATGCTCGTCGCGATATGCTCGCGGCCTATAGGGCGCAGGGCATACTACCACACACCATCAAGACACTATTGTGGCCGCAGGGCAGTGCGCACACTCGTGAGCGAACTTTGGTGAGCCTCTGTGCATTCCTCGAACACACGGGCTTGACGTCCCGTCTGTTCTCCGTCAGGTAGTTACACGCAGTGACCGAACGCTCCGCGAGTTCTACCTAGAACGATTAATAACTGGACGCCCAACTCCAGTTGTAACCAACACAGTGCTGTGCGCGTGTGTGATTTAATTCCTCTAAAATGAACTAATCACGCGCACAACCTGGACACATTTCTTATTGTGTAAATAGTTTGTACATATTACTTCTTCCCCTATCCTCTCTTCCTGTCCCCTCACCTCTTTCATTTCATTTCTCCATTCTGCCTGCTATCCTTTATTTCCGCTGCCCCAGCTCAGGTGCTTGAGTATCGATGGCAGATGCCGGTGGTAGCAAAAATCTTTTCCTTCCTTTCTACTATTATTTTTTAATAAAACCGCTACCACCACCATCCCCGATCTAGGCAAACACGCGTGCACTCAAATTCGGTGCAAGATAAAGAAGCACGTGCAATTTTAGTTGCCCCTTCCTTTCGCTTGCCTCTTCACATAGAGTGGTACTTTGGCATGCAGAATCTATTAACGTCCTTACGCATTAATGTCTGTGCCTTTCATTGTGAGGGAGCTGGTGCGCATACGTGCATTCGAAATAATTGGGTCACACCATGAGACGCCGGGGCCTGCGTCAATGAGCATGGCGAATGTGGTTTCTCAGAAAACTCGGGCTCCTTAGAACGCACTGAAGGAGCACGCAGCGGCGCAAGTATCCGCGAATTGTTTTAAGAGCGTTAGCTCTCATTTATCACGTTTCTCGATTTATTGGGGTCTGCTACCACCTCCCTTCGGCGTGAAATTTTCTGAGGCATAGTATCACCACTCCTATCATGCGCGGCGCAGCATTGCCCATTCATTTCCATATTCTGTATTTGTAAGTAGTTAGCGTATATTACCCTTGTACCCCTATCCTTTCTTACTATTCCTCCCCCCTTTCTTTCCCTGTTCTTTTATTCCTCTAGTCGCAGCTCACGTGCTTCACGTTGCGATAGCAGATGATAATAATAATTGGTTTTTGGGGAAAGGAAATGGCGCAGTATCTGTCTCATATATCGTTGGACACCTGAACCGCACCGTAAGGGAAGGGATAAAGGAGGGAATGAAAGCAGAAAGGAAGAAAGAGGTGCCGTAGTGGAGGGCTCCGGAATAATTTCGACCACCTGGGGATCTTTAACGTGCGCTGACATCGCACAGCACACGGGCGCCTTAGCGTTTTTCCTCCATAAAAACGCAGCCGCCGCGGTCGGGTTCGAACCCGGGAACTCCGGATCAGTAGTCGAGCGCCCTAACCACTGAGCCACCGCGGCGGGGTCGATGGCAGATGCCGCGGATAGCAACAACTTTTCCTTCCATTGCTATTTTATCAATAAATAGGCACTAACAACAACAACATGGTCAGCTTGTAGCGGATGATGTCGCGAGCCACGTCCAAGTCCGAGGAATTGAACATGGCGGCCCCCATAGTAAATCGATATAGCAACCCAATTGGTGATTGACTGAGGACGTCATTAGTATATCGAATTCGTGATTGATTGGTGACGTCACTGATTCTATGAGGTCGTAATTAATTAGTCACGTGACTATGTTTGATCGCTTATAACCTAGTAATTAATGAATCATCATAGAATAAATTAAATATTTCGAATCCTCTAGATGATTAGAACACGTTCGACACTAATATTTACTAATGAAGTTATATTTAGTTTTAGTTAGGTTTGTTTGGTTTGGTTTATGCGGTTTAACGTCCCAGAGCGACTCAATCTATGAGAGACGTCGTAGTGAAGGGCTACGGAAATTTCAACCACCCGGGGTTCTTTAACGTGCACTGACATCGCACAGTACACGGGCCTCTAGAATTTCGCCTCCATTCAAATTAGGCCGCCGCGGCCGGGATCGAACCCGCGTCTTTCGGGCCGGCAGCCAACTGCCGAAACCGCACAGCCACTTCGGTGGTTAGTTATGCTTAGGTTTAAATTTATTTGCCTGTAATTAAACAACCTATGACATCTAACAAATGACATATTCGCAACGGGCTCGAATAGTAGAAGATGTTACACACATATCGCCTAGTTAAGTTAGTATTTAGTTATGGTTAGGCTTAACATGGCGGCCATCACATTACCACTCGGCAGCTCAATCACGTGATAATACATCGCATGGACGATAGATGGAGCTACCAAACAGCTAACGCTCGATACTTCAACGTCTTCCAGACGGTGGCGGCATATTTTTTTCATTAAGTTTGCTTCACTTTTTGCAAGCTTGTCAGTATCCATTTCCACAACCTGCTTCGCGTCCACATGTTCGTATTGTAAGCCTCTCTGTCATTCACGCATGAACCGGCAATCGTCAAACACAGACCTTCTAAACCATCTACCAGAAATTCGAAACACGGGGGGGGGGGGGGGGGGGAGGGGGGGGGTATTCACGGTGCTCTTCTTAGATTTGAGAAGAGTTATCGAATGTAACGAAACTGGTCGCCAATGTACTTTCCAATATGAAGACTACGCAGACGCATATCGTATATTTCGACTTTCTGGCTCTACTACCATAGCGAGAAGACTCGGCGTAGATGAGCATTTTGCCACACAGCAAACGCTGTTTTCATTCCTCTGTATTCTGCCTTCGAAAACAATTACTTATCTGCAACAGTTGATCACCGACAGAGGCGCGTTCAAAGAACAAAAACCGCACACTGAAAACAGATGCGAACAGTGTGCACCCGCCGCGGTGGCTCAGCGGTTAAAGGCGCTCGTCTGCTGAGCCGGAGTTCCCGGGTCCCAACCCGATCGCGGCGGCCGCGTTTGAATGGAGGCGAAACGCAAAAAATCGCCCTTGTCCTGTGCGATGTCAGTGCACGTTAAATATCCCCAGATAGTCGAAATTATTCTAAAGTCCTCCACTACGCCATCACTCTCCTTTTTTTTCTTTTACTCCCTCCTTATTTACCCCTTCTTTTGCGGCGCACCTCGGGTTTCCATCGAGATATGTGAGACAGTTAATTTTCATTACCTTTCCTCAAATCCAACTGACTTATTAGATCCAACTGACTACGGCACCTCTAACATTCCCTCTTGCAAGGGTTATGTTATGGCTTTAAGAGTGAATGGCAATGCCATTCCGACGGTGGACAGCGTTCGAGTCCTAGGGTTGCGCTTACAAGCAAATGGCGAAAACACTGAACTATCATGAGACTTGAAGCGCGCGCCAGCCAGACGTGCCGGCTACTCAAGCGCATTTATAAAAAGCATGCGGGGATGAAGAAGGCCAATCTTCCGAGATTAGCTCAGGTTTTCGTCATAAGCCGTGTGCTATACGTTGCCCTCCATCGCAGACTTGGCAAAGCAGGAAAGGACAAAATTGAAATCATAATCAGAAAAGGACAGAAAACATACCTAGAGGAACCAGGACTGGACTCAAAATTGCACCGCTGCCACAGAACATGCATCCGGTGATTCTTGAAGGTGGAGGCGAAGATAGGGCTGCGGCCCCACAGGTCAAATTTCAAGGTATATCTGATGTGCTCTACACAGACGCTGCCGAATACGATAGCAAGGCAGCACACACAGCGGCGGTGATTCATGAGAGTGGAGACCCGGTCTCGTGCTGCACCGTTAAAAACACAAGTGAAACTAAGGCAGAATTTGCCATTGCTCTAGCAAAAATTCAATACGGTACTTGAGTTATATATTGGCTCTAAGGCAGCCGTTAAGAATTCTAATGGGGGCAGAACTCTGCTGCAGCAGCCAAAATTCTGAGAGAAGGGCAAGTACCATCAGAGCTACTCTCAGTGATCCGGTCCCCGGCTCAACAGACCAGTGGGGGAACGAGAAGGCGCACGCGATCGCCCGAGGGCTCACTTTCCGGTCGATCGCCGGTGACGCGCCCCCTCCACGCGAGGAGCTCCTCCTTTAGGGTGACGAACCCACAACATTCCATGAAATCATTTCTCATGATAAGCTCGGTCGTGAGACCTATATTGCAGCAGATAAACATCTCAGCAGGAAAGAGGAAATAATGTGGAGGAAATTGCTAGCCGGGGTATTTCCAAACCGTCAATTGTACAATAAATGCATCCAGAAGTCTTTAGTCCTAGATGTATGCACTACAGTAGCATTGCCGACCTGGCCCACATTGTCTGGATCTGCCCTTCTTAAACGACTCGAATACAAATTTACAGTCCTGGGAGGCGTTGTAACTCAACCACGAAGCAGAAGAACAATGCAAAGTCATCGGTCTCACCCTGACCGCCGTCGAGTTCCAAGAAATCCCGGCCGACGGTTAGGGGAATGAATGGGGGTTTAGGCTGAAGCCTTCTCCCCCGTCCTTTCAATCGGTGCGAATTAAAGTAATTCCTCTCTCTCCATCAGCCTTTCCTGGACGAATTTCTCAGATATTATGCACACACTATGGCGAACTGCGGACGAACGAGCTACTCGCAACGCGTGCCCGGCATTATGTACGTGCTGCATTATCAGTTGAACATCTAAAAGGTCAAAAGCGCACTGAAATTTCTGCAGGCGACTATAGAGAAGGCGCTCAGGACCTCAGAACTCAGCCTCAGAACTCCACTTATAGCACGTGACGTAGCGCTCCGAGACGAAGGATACTGAGCCATCTCCGCTCTCGTCCTCATTTGCAAACGGCCCTCGCCGAGCGTTGAGCACGGCCTGCAAGAAACTCCGGCTACCGGGCACTGCCCTGCGCGCTTTGTTAGCAATTTCAGAAACCCGCTTGAGAGTCCACCGGGTGATTGCTTCAGAAAGAATCATGCTGGTGTCTCTGCCATTCTCCTCGACCAGAGGCCCGAGGCGTCGTCACGGATTACATTGTCGCCGACTCCTTTTACAGCCCTTTGGTGCAACTGTTCCAGAGGGGCTCGCGAAATGTCGTTTCAACCTGCATATTCAGCGGCCTCTCTTCGACCTCACGATCATCGCACTGCTAGTCGGAAGCCTCCTTCGTGGCTGGAGGTAGAGTGGAACCAGGTGTATCCGTATAATCAGTGCTTCAACCCAGTGTGGAGCAGCCCAGGAGAGCTCGGTTATGTAACTCAGCTACCAGAAGAATTTATCTCACAACCCCCGCCTAGAGCGCCAAAGCTGATACTCCCTGCCATAATGCCAGATGCCCGGCAACACCTGTCATCCAAAGGACCTCTGCTCAAGGTTTTTTCGCGGAAAGACGCCTCTAGACAGCCTTTCGTGCATGTCGGTGGGAGGAAGGAGCCGAAGCCGTTTTTTCCTGGCCCGAATTGACGGAATTGTATGCAGATGCTTCTCACGGATCCTGCGCACGTTCGCTTCGCGGTACGCCCCGCCTCTACACTGTCGTCCCCTTGGCGGTGCCATCGACACCGAGTCGAGACGGCAAATTGCCAAACAAGAGTAGTTGCATCATTCTCGTGACCGCTTCGTAACGCCTACTATTACAACACCTGTGGTAGGGCTACCAAGAAAGAATTAAAACTAAAATTGGTAAAGTTTATCTTATTGGGTTAGCGTATTATCTAGCCCTCACTGATTGATTCAAACTGACGGGAATTAATGTGCACTGTAGTGATAAGCAGGCACAGAGCAACGCCGCAGTAGGGAGAGGGGGTTCAACTTTCAAAATTATTTTCTCGCTTAAAACAAAAATCCCTTAGATTAGACTACCTAAAAGTACCATTGAATGCTACTGGAAAATTTACTATTTTTCATACGCTAACTATAACCGCCGCACTATGCACTTGGCGGCAGAATATGCCGCAAAAACCAACTGTTCTATAATTATTATTTTCTTTCAATGCGTAAGGATTGTATGGCTGTGTTTGCGGATTCGTAACATCACGAGCTTGTCACCACGATAATGTTCGAGCGAATTTAGTTGTAAGAAAAAGAATGTTTGAATCAGATAGAGCATCAAAAATCTCTCAAGGGAAATCATGAGGGGCATCTGAAGTAATTAGTTAATTAATTAGAGCTAAAAATACTGGTGGGCGGGCGGAGCAAAAATAGCGCCAAATTTTAAAACACCGGAAGTGTGGATGGACCGAAGCGTGGCGCCAAGTTTGAAAACTCAAAATGGGCAATGATGGAACTTGATTAATTTAGGCAAAGAGGGGCAAAGAAAGGCGAGGAGGCGTCAATGCTTACGTATTTCTCCAATGCAGGTGCCGCAGTGATCTCTTTTTTTTCTGGCATGGCTTACGTATTCCGAACACTGAAATCCTTTTGGATAACTTAGGAAAGTAGTTCGAATGACTACTGTGAGAACACAAACTTGGAGAAAAATTTACAAGTTGCGTAGTTTTGTACCTTTTTTCATATTTGAATTAAAATTAACAAAAATAAAATAATTTCAAATTATTGCGTACGAAAACGGAGTGTATTTTCTTCAGATATTAAAGTTCATAGTCATGCATGAAATATTTTATTTTTAGAAGTTGTTTTGATAGATATCATTTTGCTACGATTTGGAAACCTATAACATGGCACGAAATTTTTTTTTCGCAAAAAGTGAGATGGGAGAATGTTTACCATAGTAATGCTATAAACCATTATTTTTTTAAGTAAATCTAAGGTGGACGAGCGCGAAGACAATGTCAGTTGGCGTGAAATGACACTGCCTCCCGAAAATCGAAGATTTTGAAAACAGTATATATGATATGTTTTAAAACTATTACAATGTGTTTTTAAATATAGTTCTGATATAAGCGACTACTTCACCTAAGCTCTTGAAGATCTGAAGTTGTATTTCGTTCAAAAATGGACGTGTAATTAGACTGGATGGGTATATAGTGAATGGGCGAGAACGAAGCGTGGCAGAGAATTTGAAAACTCGAAATGATTGCCGGGATGAAACGAGGGCGTCATCAGAGTTAATCGATAACCAATCAATCAAGTGAACGAGAAAATAACCTTGGCGCCAATTTTGAAACGCGATCAGCGTCGAGGATGCGTTAACGCTTTCGCATTTCAATGCGATTAGCAGCAGTGATGTGTAATTTTTATTTATTTATTTATTTATTTATTATTTGTACCCTCAGCGCCAAAAGCATTTCAGAGGGGAGTGGTTTTAAATTATACTAAGACGAAAAAAAAACAAAAATTCAACGTACAAACGTCATGTTCCTGGTTCTACAATTCAGTGAAAGAGGTTAGGATAAGCTGTCAGCGCAAAATAAGAGAACAGAGTTAACTAACGTGAACAAAGGTAATTGAGAATAATGAGTACATTTGTTGTGAGCATTAGTATACAACGTTAGGTAAACTGTTACGGAAGAGCAGGTTGTCTTGAATGCAGGCTGTCGACCCGGGAAGGTGGTTCCAATCTGGTGATGTACGGGGAATGAACGACTGCCAACAAGCTCTTGTTTCGTATGATGTTATGCCGACTTTGTGAACGCGCTCTAGCCGTGAAGATATGAAACACGGAGCAGATATGAATTCTTCGCGTAGATTGCGACACTCGTAAAAAATTTTATGAAATAAACGTAACCGTGAAAATTTTCGACGGGAAGCTAAGGGTGAAAGGTTAGGCGTGTTTTTCATGGAGGTGACACTTGCAGTGACAATTTCGAACTCGTCTCAATTTCATCCACAACTTACATGCCATCATGGCCCCCTGTCGGGGCGCTATTTCGATTTTCGATACACCTAAGCGTTTCGAATATTTCGTGAGAAAACAAAGAGCGCTGTGTTTCAGCGTGGCAGGATACCGGCGATTATTCTTTCACGGCCACCCAGGCTAACCTGACTAACACGACCAGAGGTAGACGTGTGACGTCAAAAATCTCGACCTCACCTCCGCCTCACAAAAAATTTGTCGACCTCACTCAACGCTAACCTCGTTGCTTCAGCTTGAGTTCGTCTGAAACGCCCTCAACTCAGTTTTCCTGGGGCCACAGGCGACCTCACTCAAACTCACCTAAATCTCCAATTTTGAGTATGAGGTCAGCTGCTCGACTTCAGACAACCAAAAAAATGCGATTAAGAAGTTTTTCATCTGAAACAATTCTCTGAGAATCCTGTGAGACAGGATTGTCAAAATTATGACAGTGTCATTGCAATTACTATTTAAAACAATAGCGGCACTAAGTGATCTATATTTATTTAATAACTTGTGTACAGACACTACTCATATGTGCATACAGTAGGAAAAGCTTGTAATATGGTATGAGCCCTCTAGAGTTTATGGACTGCGGACAGGGGTGCCTCATGCGGTTGCCACCAGTACGTCGTAGGGTACTTTGAAGAGCGGTAACTCTTAATCATCGCGTTTCTCGAGTTTTTGGGGTCTGCCACCACCCTTCGGCGTGAAATTTTCTGTCCCAGGAGTTCAAGATAGCGACCCCATATAAATCAATATAGCGACCAAATTGGTGATTTATTGGTGACGTAATTGATATATTGAATTGTTTATTGAATTGTGACGTCATATAAAGAGTAACGAACGCCGGCAGCTTTCGCTTCGCATATCTCACGGCTGCGTTATATTTTTCAGACGAACCTGAGCAACCGTAGTGCCTACAGTTAAGAGATGAAAGCCAACAATATCCATGAAAGGGCTCTCACGTTCAGCTTCACGACAGTCTAAAGTACACTGGTTGCTTTGCGAGGCGCCTGTATTTATTGCTGGAGTATATGGTTGCCCCGAACCTCAGGACCTAAAATAAATGTAGCACTGCGCAGCTTGCACAAGGTTTTTACATTAAATATTCCACCGGAGCAGTTAACAGCAAAAAACAGCTGACTTGAAGGTCAAAACTGAGTTTGAGGCCGGCAGTGGTTTCGTTTCCTTGCATTGAATGTGACAAAATTGGTTTTCGAGGAAAGGAGATGGCGCAGTAACTGTGTTGCTTCCCGGAGGACACCTCAATAGCGCCGTGAGGGAAGAGAGAAAGCACGTAGTTAAACAAGAAAGAGAGAAAGAGGTGCCATTGTTAATAAGTCATGAATAATTACAACCGCCAACGATATTAACGCGCACTGATATCGGATAGCACATGGGAGTCGAATACAGCAGATAAATGAAGGCCGAAACGGATACTCTCGCCCCCACTAGACCACTTACAAAGCGCCCACTGGAGACAAATTAAAACCAACTGAACCCCATCCGTTTGACCCCTTGTTTCACCCCACCCTCATTGCTCTGTACTGTACCACCTGCTGAGGCAGTTACATCACACTATCACTATATCTGAGAATGCCCACATCCAGTCTGTCTGTGCCCCAGCCGTTGTGAACAGCTCATGCTGACCGGCCAGGGCAAGTTGGAGGGGAAGGGCTGATGTAGTCGGGAGACTCCCAGGAAGGTTTCACCATTACTTTAAATACAGTTTATTCCCTATCTCTTATTTCTAACACAATTTTGGTACACCCTGAACATAGTGAATGCTTTTGCACTGTCTTTGTGCCTTAAGTAGTCTCAGGTGATTGTTCGTGTGAGGTATTTACTCTGATAATAATAATAAAGAATAATATTTATTTATTTATTTACTTATTTACCTATTTATTATTGATACCCTCCGGGCCAAAGGCATTTTAGGGAGGAGTGGTTATAAGTTATACAAAACGAACAAAAACAAAAATTCAACATAAAAGTCTCATGTTGCTGGCTATACAATTCAGTAAAAGAAGTTAGCATAAGCTGTCAGCGCAAAATAAGAGAACAGAGTTAACTAACGTGAACAAAGGTAATTGAGAATAATGAGTACATTTGTTGTGAGCATTAGTATACAACGTTAGGTAAACTGTTACGGAAGAGCAGGTTGTCTTGAATGCAGGCTGTCGACCCGGGAAGGTGGTTCCAATCTGGTGATGTACGGGGAATGAACGACTGCCAACAAGCTCTTGTTTCGTATGATGTTATGCCGACTTTGTGAACGCGCTCTAGCCGTGAAGATATGAAACACGGAGCAGATATGAATTCTTCGCGTAGATTGCGACACTCGTAAAAAATTTTATGAAATAAACGTAACCGTGAAAATTTTCGACGGGAAGCTAAGGGTGAAAGGTTAGGCGTGTTTTTCATGGAGGTGACACTTGCAGTGACAATTTCGAACTCGTCTCAATTTCATCCACAACTTACATGCCATCATGGCCCCCTGTCGGGGCGCTATTTCGATTTTCGATACACCTAAGCGTTTCAAATATTTCGTGAGAAAACAAAGAGCGCTGTGTTTCAGCGTGGCAGGATACCGGCGATTATTCTTTCACGGCCACCCAGGCTAACCTGACTAACACGACCAGAGGTAGACGTGTGACGTCAAAAATCTCGACCTCACCTCCGCCTCACAAAAAATTTGTCGACCTCACTCAACGCTAACCTCGTTGCTTCAGCTTGAGTTCGTCTGAAACGCCCTCAACTCAGTTTTCCTGGGGCCACAGGCGACCTAACTCAAACTCACCTAAATCTCCAATTTTGAGTATGAGGTCAGCTGCTCGACTTCAGACAACCAAAAAAATGCGATTAAGAAGTTTTTCATCTGAAACAATTCTCTGAGAATCCTGTGAGACAGGATTGTCAAAATTATGACAGTGTCATTGCAATTACTATTTAAAACAATAGCGGCACTAAGTGATCTATATTTATTTAATAACTTGTGTACAGACACTACTCATATGTGCATACAGTAGGAAAAGCTTGTAATATGGTATGAGCCCTCTAGAGTTTATGGACTGCGGACAGGGGTGCCTCATGCGGTTGCCACCAGTACGTCGTAGGGTACTTTGAAGAGCGGTAACTCTTAATCATCGCGTTTCTCGAGTTTTTGGGGTCTGCCACCACCCTTCGGCGTGAAATTTTCTGTCCCAGGAGTTCAAGATAGCGACCCCATATAAATCAATATAGCGACCAAATTTGTGATTTATTGGTGACGTTATTGATATATTGAATTGTTTATTGAATTGTGACGTCATATAAAGAGTAACGAACGCCGGCAGCTTTCGCTTCGCATATCTCACGGCTGCGTTATATTTTTCAGACGAACCTGAGCAACCGTAGTGCCTACAGTTAAGAGATGAAAGCCAACAATATCCATGAAAGGGCTCTCACGTTCAGCTTCACGACAGTCTAAAGTACACTGGTTGCTTTGCGAGGCGCCTGTATTTATTGCTGGAGTATATGGTTGCCCCGAACCTCAGGACCTAAAATAAATGTAGCACTGCGCAGCTTGCACAAGGTTTTTACATTAAATATTCCACCGGAGCAGTTAACAGCAAAAAACAGCTGACTTGAAGGTCAAAACTGAGTTTGAGGCCGGCAGTGGTTTCGTTTCCTTGCATTGAATGTGACAAAATTGGTTTTCGAGGAAAGGAGATGGCGCAGTAACTGTGTTGCTTCCCGGAGGACACCTCAATAGCGCCGTGAGGGAAGAGAGAAAGCACGTAGTTAAACAAGAAAGAGAGAAAGAGGTGCCATTGTTAATAAGTCATGAATAATTACAACCGCCAACGATATTAACGCGCACTGATATCGGATAGCACATGGGAGTCGAATACAGCAGATAAATGAAGGCCGAAACGGATACTCTCGCCCCCACTAGACCACTTACAAAGCGCCCACTGGAGACAAATTAAAACCAACTGAACCCCATCCGTTTGACCCCTTGTTTCACCCCACCCTCATTGCTCTGTACTGTACCACCTGCTGAGGCAGTTACATCACACTATCACTATATCTGAGAATGCCCACATCCAGTCTGTCTGTGCCCCAGCCGTTGTGAACAGCTCATGCTGACCGGCCAGGGCAAGTTGGAGGGGAAGGGCTGATGTAGTCGGGAGACTCCCAGGAAGGTTTCACCATTACTTTAAATACAGTTTATTCCCTATCTCTTATTTCTAACACAATTTTGGTACACCCTGAACATAGTGAATGCTTTTGCACTGTCTTTGTGCCTTAAGTAGTCTCAGGTGATTGTTCGTGTGAGGTATTTACTCTGATAATAATAATAAAGAATAATATTTATTTATTTATTTACTTATTTACCTATTTATTATTGATACCCTCCGGGCCAAAGGCATTTTAGGGAGGAGTGGTTATAAGTTATACAAAACGAACAAAAACAAAAATTCAACATAAAAGTCTCATGTTGCTGGCTATACAATTCAGTAAAAGAAGTTAGCATAAGCTGGAAGCGCAAAATAAGAGAACAAACAGAGTTAACCAACGTAAACAAAGGTAATGGAGAATAATGAGCACATTTGCTGTTAGCCGTATTATACAATGTTCGGTAAACTGTTACGGAAGAGCAGGTTGTCTTGAATGCAGGCTGTCGACCCGGGAAGGTGGTTCCAATCTGGTGATGTACGGGGAATGAACGACTGCCAACAAGCTCTTGTTTTGTATGACGTTATGCCGACTTTGTGAACGCGCTCTAGCCGTGAAGATATGAAACACGGAGCAGATATGAATTCTTCGCGTAGATTGCGACACTCGTAAAAAATTTTATGAAATAAACGTAACCGTGAAAATTTTCGACGGGAAGCTAAGGGTGAAAGGTTAGGCGTGTTTTTCATGGAGGTGACACTTGCAGTGACAATTTCGAACTCGTCTCAATTTCATCCACAACTTACATGCCATCATGGCCCCCTGTCGGGGCGCTATTTCGATTTTCGATACACCTAAGCGTTTCGAATATTTCGTGAGAAAACAAAGAGCGCTGTGTTTCAGCGTGGCAGGATACCGGCGATTATTCTTTCACGGCCACCCAGGCTAACCTGACTAACACGACCAGAGGTAGACGTGTGACGTCAAAAATCTCGACCTCACCTCCGCCTCACAAAAAATTTGTCGACCTCACTCAACGCTAACCTCGTTGCTTCAGCTTGAGTTCGTCTGAAACGCCCTCAACTCAGTTTTCCTGGGGCCACAGGCGACCTAACTCAAACTCACCTAAATCTCCAATTTTGAGTATGAGGTCAGCTGCTCGACTTCAGACAACCAAAAAAATGCGATTAAGAAGTTTTTCATCTGAAACAATTCTCTGAGAATCCTGTGAGACAGGATTGTCAAAATTATGACAGTGTCATTGCAATTACTATTTAAAACAATAGCGGCACTAAGTGATCTATATTTATTTAATAACTTGTGTACAGACACTACTCATATGTGCATACAGTAGGAAAAGCTTGTAATATGGTATGAGCCCTCTAGAGTTTATGGACTGCGGACAGGGGTGCCTCATGCGGTTGCCACCAGTACGTCGTAGGGTACTTTGAAGAGCGGTAACTCTTAATCATCGCGTTTCTCGAGTTTTTGGGGTCTGCCACCACCCTTCGGCGTGAAATTTTCTGTCCCAGGAGTTCAAGATAGCGACCCCATATAAATCAATATAGCGACCAAATTGGTGATTTATTGGTGACGTCATTGATATATTGAATTGTTTATTGAATTGTGACGTCATATAAAGAGTAACGAACGCCGGCAGCTTTCGCTTCGCATATCTCACGGCTGCGTTATATTTTTCAGACGAACCTGAGCAACCGTAGTGCCTACAGTTAAGAGATGAAAGCCAACAATATCCATGAAAGGGCTCTCACGTTCAGCTTCACGACAGTCTAAAGTACACTGGTTGCTTTGCGAGGCGCCTGTATTTATTGCTGGAGTATATGGTTGCCCCGAACCTCAGGACCTAAAATAAATGTAGCACTGCGCAGCTTGCACAAGGTTTTTACATTAAATATTCCACCGGAGCAGTTAACAGCAAAAAACAGCTGACTTGAAGGTCAAAACTGAGTTTGAGGCCGGCAGTGGTTTCGTTTCCTTGCATTGAATGTGACAAAATTGGTTTTCGAGGAAAGGAGATGGCGCAGTAACTGTGTTGCTTCCCGGAGGACACCTCAATAGCGCCGTGAGGGAAGAGAGAAAGCACGTAGTTAAACAAGAAAGAGAGAAAGAGGTGCCATTGTTAATAAGTCATGAATAATTACAACCGCCAACGATATTAACGCGCACTGATATCGGATAGCACATGGGAGTCGAATACAGCAGATAAATGAAGGCCGAAACGGATACTCTCGCCCCCACTAGACCACTTACAAAGCGCCCACTGGAGACAAATTAAAACCAACTGAACCCCATCCGTTTGACCCCTTGTTTCACCCCACCCTCATTGCTCTGTACTGTACCACCTGCTGAGGCAGTTACATCACACTATCACTATATCTGAGAATGCCCACATCCAGTCTGTCTGTGCCCCAGCCGTTGTGAACAGCTCATGCTGACCGGCCAGGGCAAGTTGGAGGGGAAGGGCTGATGTAGTCGGGAGACTCCCAGGAAGGTTTCACCATTACTTTAAATACAGTTTATTCCCTATCTCTTATTTCTAACACAATTTTGGTACACCCTGAACATAGTGAATGCTTTTGCACTGTCTTTGTGCCTTAAGTAGTCTCAGGTGATTGTTCGTGTGAGGTATTTACTCTGATAATAATAATAAAGAATAATATTTATTTATTTATTTACTTATTTACCTATTTATTATTGATACCCTCCGGGCCAAAGGCATTTTAGGGAGGAGTGGTTATAAGTTATACAAAACGAACAAAAACAAAAATTCAACATAAAAGTCTCATGTTGCTGGCTATACAATTCAGTAAAAGAAGTTAGCATAAGCTGGAAGCGCAAAATAAGAGAACAGAGTTAACCAACGTAAACAAAGGTAATGGAGAATAATGAGCACATTTGCTGTTAGCCGTATTATACAATGTTAGGTAAACTGTTACGGAAGAGCAGGTTGTCTTGAATGCAGGCTGTCGACCCGGGAAGGTGGTTCCAATCTGGTGATGTACGGGGAATGAACGACTGCCAACAAGCTCTTGTTTTGTATGACGTTATGCCGACTTTGTGAACGCGCTCTAGCCGTGAAGATATGAAACACGGAGCAGATATGAATTCTTCGCGTAGATTGCGACACTCGTAAAAAATTTTATGAAATAAACGTAACCGTGAAAATTTTCGACGGGAAGCTAAGGGTGAAAGGTTAGGCGTGTTTTTCATGGAGGTGACACTTGCAGTGACAATTTCGAACTCGTCTCAATTTCATCCACAACTTACATGCCATCATGGCCCCCTGTCGGGGCGCTATTTCGATTTTCGATACACCTAAGCGTTTCGAATATTTCGTGAGAAAACAAAGAGCGCTGTGTTTCAGCGTGGCAGGATACCGGCGATTATTCTTTCACGGCCACCCAGGCTAACCTGACTAACACGACCAGAGGTAGACGTGTGACGTCAAAAATCTCGACCTCACCTCCGCCTCACAAAAAATTTGTCGACCTCACTCAACGCTAACCTCGTTGCTTCAGCTTGAGTTCGTCTGAAACGCCCTCAACTCAGTTTTCCTGGGGCCACAGGCGACCTAACTCAAACTCACCTAAATCTCCAATTTTGAGTATGAGGTCAGCTGCTCGACTTCAGACAACCAAAAAAATGCGATTAAGAAGTTTTTCATCTGAAACAATTCTCTGAGAATCCTGTGAGACAGGATTGTCAAAATTATGACAGTGTCATTGCAATTACTATTTAAAACAATAGCGGCACTAAGTGATCTATATTTATTTAATAACTTGTGTACAGACACTACTCATATGTGCATACAGTAGGAAAAGCTTGTAATATGGTATGAGCCCTCTAGAGTTTATGGACTGCGGACAGGGGTGCCTCATGCGGTTGCCACCAGTACGTCGTAGGGTACTTTGAAGAGCGGTAACTCTTAATCATCGCGTTTCTCGAGTTTTTGGGGTCTGCCACCACCCTTCGGCGTGAAATTTTCTGTCCCAGGAGTTCAAGATAGCGACCCCATATAAATCAATATAGCGACCAAATTGGTGATTTATTGGTGACGTCATTGATATATTGAATTGTTTATTGAATTGTGACGTCATATAAAGAGTAACGAACGCCGGCAGCTTTCGCTTCGCATATCTCACGGCTGCGTTATATTTTTCAGACGAACCTGAGCAACCGTAGTGCCTACAGTTAAGAGATGAAAGCCAACAATATCCATGAAAGGGCTCTCACGTTCAGCTTCACGACAGTCTAAAGTACACTGGTTGCTTTGCGAGGCGCCTGTATTTATTGCTGGAGTATATGGTTGCCCCGAACCTCAGGACCTAAAATAAATGTAGCACTGCGCAGCTTGCACAAGGTTTTTACATTAAATATTCCACCGGAGCAGTTAACAGCAAAAAACAGCTGACTTGAAGGTCAAAACTGAGTTTGAGGCCGGCAGTGGTTTCGTTTCCTTGCATTGAATGTGACAAAATTGGTTTTCGAGGAAAGGAGATGGCGCAGTAACTGTGTTGCTTCCCGGAGGACACCTCAATAGCGCCGTGAGGGAAGAGAGAAAGCACGTAGTTAAACAAGAAAGAGAGAAAGAGGTGCCATTGTTAATAAGTCATGAATAATTACAACCGCCAACGATATTAACGCGCACTGATATCGGATAGCACATGGGAGTCGAATACAGCAGATAAATGAAGGCCGAAACGGATACTCTCGCCCCCACTAGACCACTTACAAAGCGCCCACTGGAGACAAATTAAAACCAACTGAACCCCATCCGTTTGACCCCTTGTTTCACCCCACCCTCATTGCTCTGTACTGTACCACCTGCTGAGGCAGTTACATCACACTATCACTATATCTGAGAATGCCCACATCCAGTCTGTCTGTGCCCCAGCCGTTGTGAACAGCTCATGCTGTCCGGCCAGGGCAAGTTGGAGGGGAAGGGCTGATGTAGTCGGGAGACTCCCAGGAAGGTTTCACCATTACTTTAAATACAGTTTATTCCCTATCTCTTATTTCTAACACAATTTTGGTACACCCTGAACATAGTGAATGCTTTTGCACTGTCTTTGTGCCTTAAGTAGTCTCAGGTGATTGTTCGTGTGAGGTATTTACTCTGATAATAATAATAAAGAATAATATTTATTTATTTATTTACTTATTTACCTATTTATTATTGATACCCTCCGGGCCAAAGGCATTTTAGGGAGGAGTGGTTATAAGTTATACAAAACGAACAAAAACAAAAATTCAACATAAAAGTCTCATGTTGCTGGCTATACAATTCAGTAAAAGAAGTTAGCATAAGCTGGAAGCGCAAAATAAGAGAACAAACAGAGTTAACCAACGTAAACAAAGGTAATGGAGAATAATGAGCACATTTGCTGTTAGCCGTATTATACAATGTTAGGTAAACTGTTACGGAAGAGCAGGTTGTCTTGAATGCAGGCTGTCGACCCGGGAAGGTGGTTCCAATCTGGTGATGTACGGGGAATGAACGACTGCCAACAAGCTCTTGTTTTGTATGACGTTATGCCGACTTTGTGAACGCGCTCTAGCCGTGAAGATAGGAAACACGGAGCAGATATGAATTCTTCGCGTAGATTGCGACACTCGTAAAAAATTTTATGAAATAAACGTAACCGTGAAAATTTTCGACGGGAAGCTAAGGGTGAAAGGTTAGGCGTGTTTTTCATGGAGGTGACACTTGCAGTGACAATTTCGAACTCGTCTCAATTTCATCCACAACTTACATGCCATCATGGCCCCCTGTCGGGGCGCTATTTCGATTTTCGATACACCTAAGCGTTTCGAATATTTCGTGAGAAAACAAAGAGCGCTGTGTTTCAGCGTGGCAGGATACCGGCGATTATTCTTTCACGGCCACCCAGGCTAACCTGACTAACACGACCAGAGGTAGACGTGTGACGTCAAAAATCTCGACCTCACCTCCGCCTCACAAAAAATTTGTCGACATCACTCAACGCTAACCTCGTTGCTTCAGCTTGAGTTCGTCTGAAACGCCCTCAACTCAGTTTTCCTGGGGCCACAGGCGACCTAACTCAAACTCACCTAAATCTCCAATTTTGAGTATGAGGTCAGCTGCTCGACTTCAGACAACCAAAAAAATGCGATTAAGAAGTTTTTCATCTGAAACAATTCTCTGAGAATCCTGTGAGACAGGATTGTCAAAATTATGACAGTGTCATTGCAATTACTATTTAAAACAATAGCGGCACTAAGTGATCTATATTTATTTAATAACTTGTGTACAGACACTACTCATATGTGCATACAGTAGGAAAAGCTTGTAATATGGTATGAGCCCTCTAGAGTTTATGGACTGCGGACAGGGGTGCCTCATGCGGTTGCCACCAGTACGTCGTAGGGTACTTTGAAAAGCGGTAACTCTTAATCATCGCGTTTCTCGAGTTTTTGGGGTCTGCCACCACCCTTCGGCGTGAAATTTTCTGTCCCAGGAGTTCAAGATAGCGACCCCATATAAATCAATATAGCGACCAAATTGGTGATTTATTGGTGACGTCATTGATATATTGAATTGTTTATTGAATTGTGACGTAATATAAAGAGTAACGAACGCCGGCAGCTTTCGCTTCGCATATCTCACGGCTGCGTTATATTTTTCAGACGAACCTGAGCAACCGTAGTGCCTACAGTTAAGAGATGAAAGCCAACAATATCCATGAAAGGGCTCTCACGTTCAGCTTCACGACAGTCTAAAGTACACTGGTTGCTTTGCGAGGCGCCTGTATTTATTGCTGGAGTATATGGTTGCCCCGAACCTCAGGACCTAAAATAAATGTAGCACTGCGCAGCTTGCACAAGGTTTTTACATTAAATATTCCACCGGAGCAGTTAACAGCAAAAAACAGCTGACTTGAAGGTCAAAACTGAGTTTGAGGCCGGCAGTGGTTTCGTTTCCTTGCATTGAATGTGACAAAATTGGTTTTCGAGGAAAGGAGATGGCGCAGTAACTGTGTTGCTTCCCGGAGGACACCTCAATAGCGCCGTGAGGGAAGAGAGAAAGCACGTAGTTAAACAAGAAAGAGAGAAAGAGGTGCCATTGTTAATAAGTCATGAATAATTACAACCGCCAACGATATTAACGCGCACTGATATCGGATAGCACATGGGAGTCGAATACAGCAGATAAATGAAGGCCGAAACGGATACTCTCGCCCCCACTAGACCACTTACAAAGCGCCCACTGGAGACAAATTAAAACCAACTGAACCCCATCCGTTTGACCCCTTGTTTCACCCCACCCTCATTGCTCTGTACTGTACCACCTGCTGAGGCAGTTACATCACACTATCACTATATCTGAGAATGCCCACATCCAGTCTGTCTGTGCCCCAGCCGTTGTGAACAGCTCATGCTGACCGGCCAGGGCAAGTTGGAGGGGAAGGGCTGATGTAGTCGGGAGACTCCCAGGAAGGTTTCACCATTACTTTAAATACAGTTTATTCCCTATCTCTTATTTCTAACACAATTTTGGTACACCCTGAACATAGTGAATGCTTTTGCACTGTCTTTGTGCCTTAAGTAGTCTCAGGTGATTGTTCGTGTGAGGTATTTACTCTGATAATAATAATAAAGAATAATATTTATTTATTTATTTACTTATTTACCTATTTATTATTGATACCCTCCGGGCCAAAGGCATTTTAGGGAGGAGTGGTTATAAGTTATACAAAACGAACAAAAACAAAAATTCAACATAAAAGTCTCATGTTGCTGGCTATACAATTCAGTAAAAGAAGTTAGCATAAGCTGGAAGCGCAAAATAAGAGAACAAACAGAGTTAACCAACGTAAACAAAGGTAATGGAGAATAATGAGCACATTTGCTGTTAGCCGTATTATACAATGTTAGCTAAACTGTTACGGAAGCGCAGGTTGTATTGAATGCAGGCTGTCGACCCGGGAAGGTGGTTCCAATCTGCTGATGTACGGGGAATGAACGACTGCCAACAAGCTCTTGTTTCGTATGATGTTATGCCGACTTTGTGAACGCGGTCTAGAGTTGGAGATATGAAACACGGAGAAGATATGATTTCGTCGCGTAGTTTGAGACAGTCGTAAAAAGTTTTATGAAATAAACATAACCGTAAAAATTTTCGGCGGGAAGCTAAAGATGAAAGGTTGAGCGTGCTTTTCATGGAGGTGACACTTGCAGTGCAATTAAAATTAATTAGGATTAAACGGGTAAGGTTATTTTGCGCAAGAACGAGCGCATTAATTGAATTTGCGTAGATGGGGTCCCAAATTGCAGATACGTATTCTAGTTTTTCTACGGACAAAGCTTTTATATAACACGAGTTTTAGGGAGGTAGGGGAATTAGAGAAATTCCAGCGCAGATTGCCTAGCAAGCTTTTAGCATTGTTAATTATGGCGTTCATATGGATCGACCAATTTATAGAGGAACATATATGAACTCCGAGGTAGCTATATGAAGTGACGGCCTCGAGTATGGTATTATTTAGATAATATGCACCGGTAGTAGCTGATGTGCGGGAGAAACATAAAACTTTGCATTTAGAAGAATTGAGTTCTATTAGCCAAAAGTTGCACCATGCTGATATAGAAGAGAGATCGTTTCGTAGAGCGCACACGTCGTTTGTGTCGTTCATTTAGCGAAATATTACGCAGTCATGAGTGAATAAGTCTATGTTCGAGGATACACAACTAGGTATGTCATTAATATAAATCAGAAATTAAAAAAGGCCTAGAACAGATCCCTGTGGCACTCCACAATAGACGGGGGTTGATGGGGAGGTAGCATTGTTGGCAGTTAGGAATTGAGAGCGGTTGGAAAGGAAATATTCGAGCGAGGAAAAAAGCCTCGGATCATGGTTTAGTTTGCTTAGCTTAAAAAGTAGTAATTTCTGGCGTACCTTTTCGAAGGCTTTTGCGAAATCGAGAAAGACGCAGTCAGCTATTGAGCGGCGATCAAGGATCAGATTACATTTATGTGTGAATGATGCTAATTGAGTTTCGCAAGACAGTAGCTTACGGAAACCGTGCTGCGTGTCTGTAAAAATGAATTAGATTCCAGAAAGTTCGCAATGCCTGTGATAATATGTGCTCTAATACTTTACATGGAATGCTTGTTAAATATATGGGACGGTAATTATTGGAGTAAATTCTTGTTATCTGATTTATGGATCGGGACCACCTTCCCGGCCATCAGTCAGCAGGCAGGGCACCGGTGTCGACGGACTGTTGAAATATCTTACAAAGCAGCAGTGAGCAGTACGTTTGAGAAGACTTAATAAAACCCTTTATAAAAGCTGCGGGCTCCACACAGAACAAGATCTGAATACATGAAAGCTAACCGAAGATGAGCGTTTTTGGGGTTGTTACGAAATACAAATGCAAGACCAGGTGCAATGAATGTAAGCTGCACACTGTTAAGCAAACAGCATGGCGCGCCTGTTTACGTTGTTTTCAGAAAGCGTTTTAAGATCGTGACAGAGGTTAAGCATGAAGGTTACAATGTAATACTGTAATACTGCGTTGAGTGCGCTTTCCGCCTGAAGGTGCAGTATTCGATTTCGGGCTATTCTATAGTGTCCTATGCTGCTGTTCTTTGTTATACTGATGCTACCCACCGGAACAGGGCTGCTTTATAACCCAGAATGTAGCTACAAATAAAACTTTCTTAAACCGATACTATCTTTATAAGGAAGACATAGTGAATTGTAGATGTGCCTGATTGTTTAAAAATAGTCAGCTTCACACGCCAATAGATATCGCATTGAATATAGGTAGAGCAAGTCAATAATGTTGTCTAACTTTGTTTTTGTTTTCTGGTACATTTAAACGTTATGCTTCCTTTGTCCTCCTTCAGTGACAGCTCATTTTTTTCTCGCCGCATCCTGCAAAAAATTCCCTGTTGTGCCACAACTCGCCTTTCTCCAATTTGGCCAGTAATAAATACATGGATAGAAACAATAAGCATATCTATCCCGTTTTCCGGTCATCTATAATCATGAAACGATTGACCGACTTCAAAAAGTATGTCAGCATCACATAGCTGTGAAGATCGCTCACGGTTCGTAGCCATAATACGGCAGCCTTAACGCATGATTGGATGTCGTTCCTGATAAAACAAAGGGTAATTTTGTCCTCTTTCACAGCTTACTGAGAGCAAAAAATCATAAAATCGCGCCCAAAGAGCCCTTGTAGCGGCGAATGAGGAGCAAAACTTATACATTTGCAAAGGAATACAAATTCTGCTGTTACTTACTTGGATTCATTTAAGTTCATCAGCCCTGTCGTGTCGTCCAAGGGTGTGAAACGCTATTCATTTTGCAAAGAATATTTATGCTGGCCGCATAATTAGAGTTTACGCCTACAAAAAGTAAACGTTCATTTTGTGAATAAAAGGTACATACATCTAGGTAAAAGGGCTGCCCCGGAAAACATGGTTATACTTTCGCTCACTACCAGCTTTAAATACCTGCTGTCCTCTGGGGAAAGTACATGTAGATAGGCTACGTTCAATGTGGTAGAGCTTTCCACATAGTTCTTCGCCTTATGCTTATTATGCCATTTCTTCTTGTAAATTTCATACCTCACTTATGAACATAACTCAGGGAGTTCATAGTGAGTTATAAGCTAGCAAACGTGTACGTGGCCTTGGTTCATGTTAGTTGCACTAACGTCGAACAATCGCGATATGGTAGGTTATTCGAGTTGTTTGCTTCCTTCGTATTTTTTATATGGAAGGCGATAGAGAAAGCGCTGAAGTTGAGGAATCAAAACTAATCGCAGCTTTTTCGCGACTATTGTGATAAATATTGCGGTGCGCTGATACGTGAGGTCAATAAATATATGCAAAAAGGTAGAGGAAGCAAATAATATTTCTTAACGCGAAGCCCCTACGCCGGATTATGTCTGACGCCCAACTCGCTCAATTGCTCGAACGCGATTTTCGAAACTCTGACGTCTATTAGGAGTTTATTAGTTCTCTACTTCAAATTCATATCGCTGATGTGCGAGAGAAGGCATACGGCACAAGGAATCTTCTAGATCACATCCAGTTGGTTTTTTGGGAGGGATGCGATGACTGACCTACAGATGGAGACGGCCGAGCGTTTACATGGGATTTTGAGCCACGCTGGTATAGTACTTTCGTACAAGGCGTGCCAACTCCTCGCTGGTGCCAATCCCGTTGGGCAGCACTATGCGGGCGTGTTTCTCGGCCTGCGTGAATGGCCTGCATGACATGACCAAGGAGGAGAAAGGACGTCGGCTCTCCTTTGCGTTCTGACCATTCAGTAGGCCCAGAAGAAAGTATCGAGTGGGTCCCGAAACGTTGGGACCTTTTTAGAGTGAAAAGCTCTACTCCTCTCATGCTGAGCCTGAAGGTCATCTGGCTCTTATGTCATTATGCTAATACAGAATACACGGAAAACTCGACGATTATTGAGCGCCTCCGCGCCACATGCAGATCAAAGTCCTCCTCCGCCGCATCGGAACCCGCCGCAGAGGTGTGAAGCAGGACGACTTCTGTCGGCTCACGCAAGCTTTCCTCATCAGCAGGATAGTCAACTCCTACCCCTACTATCCCCTTCGCCGGAAGGACGAGGAGGCTGTGAACAGCACTATGCGTTCAGCGTACAAAGTGGAACTGGGGCTGCCCCAGTACGCCAGCACACAGCATCTCCTCCAACTCGGCATCTACAACACGCTCACAGAACTTATAGATGCACACAATACCGCCCAAATCAACCGACTCTCCCGCACCAAACATGGCCGGCTCATACTTGACCGTCTCAACATCAACCCCATAGGCGACATCCACCCCACGGCCCCTCTCCCGATAGGGGTCCATAGCCGCTTTGTCATCAAACCATTCCCAAAGAACATGCTACCTGGCCGCCATGATACGCGCCGCCAGCTCAAAGGCCTAGCACTGGGTGGCACATATGTTGCCGACGAGGACGCAACATACGTTGACGCTGCACGGCAAAATGCAACCACACACGTGGCTTGTGAAACCACGCCAAAATCCACTCTCGTCACCACCGGCCCAGTAAGAGCCCACTCTCGGCGGAAGAAACCGCCATCGCGCTGGCCATAGCTGACTCAAGTACGCAATCAGTCCTAAGCGACTCCAGAAGAGCTATACAAAATTACTCGGCAGGTTTTATCTTCCATCCCGCTGCACGCAATCTTCGCGGCTGCACTCTCGACCCTAAGATCAACCTAGTCTGCATGGGTACCCGCTCACGCGGGAAACTTCGGAAACGAAAGGGTCGACCGACTAGCCCGATGCCTAACCAACCTGGCGGCCGGCCCCACAAATGCAGACGCTCTTACTGAGGCCCCCAGACATTTGTCGAATTCACCAACCTCCACAGAGAGACGAGACGCCAATTCCCGCCTCCCCAACCCGGCTTAGATCGAGCTCAAGCCACCATGCTCCACAGGTTGCAGACACACTCGACTCTTAGGCATTCTAGATTATCACTCATCACAGACGGGGAATACAGCCGACCTGCCAAAATTGTAACCAGGGAGAAATCGCCACCCAAGCGCATATCCTATGGGGTTGCTCGGGAAACCCGCCCCTACGAACCTTACTGCCTGCTCCCTCCGAGGAGGGATGGAACCAACTCCTCAGAAGGCCAGGCAAGACCATCCAACTGGCATTCGTTTCTTGGGCTCAGGAAGTCGCGCCCACCTGGGGACCACACCATGCCCACTTGCCCTTAATCCCGACATTCTGTGGCAATAAAGTTGTTTCTCTCTTCTCTTAAATTTGACCTCTAATGGAAGGCGCGCCGCATGTGCAAAATCGCGCGTGGCGAGTGCCGAGACCTTCTTCATCGACGCCATAGCTGCGCGCTTGGCAGTCACGTCCGCCGCTGCGCGGGCTGCTGCTTGGCCACTCCTCCTCGCCGGTTGTCTGATGCGATGTATCACATGATTCCCTCTTGCTCTTAGCAGTCACATCCGCCGCTGCGCCGACCGAGGCTCTGGACGCTCGCTCTTGCACTTGCGGCACGTGATGCATCATGTGGTTTGCTGTCGCTGCAACAATTTGCTGTTGCTGAAGTCTAAAAAAATTAAGAAGAACCTAAGCTAAACCATGTCTAATCATGCTTATCACACCTTTCGCTCTGTATATCCTGGCTCAACTGAGTTGAACCACAACCACTTTTTTCTGTTTTTTTGAACCCTTGTTTAAAAATTAATCATAATAACAATATTAACCTTTCGTTTCCATCAGAGCGAGGGAGGAGACTGTAGGTAAAAGCTGCTCAAGAAACGGCAGCTTGACAAAGCCTCACAGCCCCCACTACAAGGCGGCAACGGCACGAATGGAAAACACACCCAGGCGTATATTTGCTCGCTACTCTACTTGAAACACACACACATAGTAATAGCTACACAAAATGATAAAACCAAAAGTAACTGCAAGAAAATGCACAGAGAAGAAAGCGCACAAATAGATATACAGTGCAGAAAAATAATAATCACATAACATGAGTAGAGGTCAAATACATCATCACAGATTATGATGATGGTGATGATGATGGGTGCCACCGCGAAGACTTTTTGGTTGTGGAGCTCGGCTGCGGACCCGAAAGACGCGGGTTCGATCCCCGCCGCGGCGGTCTAATTTCTAGGGACGCGAAATTCTAGAGGCCCATGTACTCTGGGATGTCAGTGCACATTAAAGAACTGCAGGTGGTCGAAATTTCCGGAGCCCTTCACTACGCCGGCACTCATAGCCTGAGTCGATCTTAAACGTTGAACCCCCTGAACCTTAAATATCATCATAGAAGTTTAGGAGTAAAGCTATCGTATTTCATGACTGGACAATTTGTGCAAGTCAGTATCGGTTTTGTAATAATTATTTAACATTGTGGGAAGTGTGAGAGAAAGTTTTCTCATTGCCTAATTGGTTCTCCGGGTTACTACACTCCACTCTTCTTTGTGGCGGGTAAGGTAAATCAGTGTTCTTTTGCTACAATGAAAGTTCGCTCAGAGAAACAGGTGCTAGTACCTTTCTGATTACAAGACCCACCAGACGGTCACTTATTACGGACTTTTTTCGTTTTAGTCATTGCGCCTTGACTTCGAACAGCAGACAACACAGCTGGCCAAACATAATGTGACCTTTGCCCGAAATGATTCCACCTACAAGAAGAAGCCCTGCAAGCTGTGGAAGCCAATGTTTCAAGACCCTCGTCCACACATCAGAAGGAAAGGCGATTGTGCCTATGACGAATGACGGTTGGAGCACACTTGGATTCATGAGAGCCGCCCCATCCTGGGATGAAAGGAGTTCGACTTGTTCTTCATGCGCTAACATCTGAAATATGGGCGTGGCTAACTTTGCCTAGATACCCATAAGTTCTGGACAAGCGCATTTTTCAACGAGAAGCTGTTTATGAACGCAGTTTTTTCATATATCGAAAGATGTCACTGTAACAATAAATATATCCGAGGATGCCCCTCCGAAGTCTTGAATTTTCTTGCTATCAACGTTCCTGCTGTCGTGAAAAACTATCCCCACTGGCGTTGCGAGCGATGGACAAAGTTTAAAATAATGACTTTGCTACGCAACGGCAGAATGCACCATTACCTTCTTTGTTTCCATAACAAGAGTATCGTAAAGAATTTTGTAGTTACTTCAAATTAAACTTCTTGTTCAAGAATCGTTGACTTATCTGCAAAAATTACATCCTCCATGTACACTAAAACCGCAAGACATTGAAATGCTCTTAGTCTTTATCGACTATAGGCTAAATCATACCAACTCTAGTAAAACATGTTGTTGGGCTAGTCGGTGCATTGCTTTAAAGAAAACAACAGCCAAAACATGACGTCCACAGGAAGATGGAAAGACAACCATACAGAGACTGGACAGAGACAAGAAAGAGCTTCTGTCCTGACATTCTTCCATTTTTCTGCGTGCGTCTTGTCTCTTGGCTGGTGTTGTCTTCCTAAATACCCACTCTACTCTCAACTAGCATGCTATCTACCTTTGCTATATAAACCACGAAAAGCGGCCGCAATGGGCACAGCAGTCATTATTGTGTATATATGCCCACCTCCACCCTAGCGTTCGGTTCTTCCCGGTGTACTTGCACTGCAGTGTTCTTACATACCGCGCTTATTATCTGCACTGCGTCGGTTTCTGGCCCTGGTTCTAATGGAAGCAAGGCCAGAGTGAAGCACGGCTTACATTCACACTATCACTTTTTATGCGAAGTAAAACCCATCTTATCGGGCTCTTTTGTGTCATAGCTAGCTGTTTAAATACTCCTCGTTGCTAGAGATTGTCCTCTGAAAGTCCACACACACTGAACGTACACTGTGAATACTTTTCACCTCATGAAACGCCAGAATGTGGCTTCGACTGCACCTATATTTAGTTACCGGCTCTGATGCATTGTGTACTTTCCTTATACGACAGCGGCACTCAGCATTGATGAAGATTAAATAAGGAGAAAAATCCAACGTATACGTACGGAGGAGTGCAACTATCTCTTCCTTGTTGGCTGCTCCGTTGCAGGCATTAACTCTTCCATCCTCGTGTAACTGCTCACCGCACGTTACTGGTGGTACAAGAAGGGATAATTTCTTTATGAACCATACAGCAAACTTTATACAGCTTAAATCAGAGAATCATCTACACCACCGATATGGCGGATATGTCTCACTCCCCTAATGTGATCAGCAATTAAGACGTTCAGCCACCACTTGATCAGCTTATACGTTGTACCGAAAGGATGTTCACACTCGCGAGTCGTGGATGTCGCGAGACATTTTTAACCGGCTAGTCACGATGAGGGAACGACTTCTGCGTGCAGTTTTCCCTGATCGACGATTAACAATATAGTTTTTCGCTATTAGGTTACGCTCACCTATTATTCAGTTGGAAACTAATTCGGGGTTAAGCCATAACCACATGCTTACTCGCCTGCACGTAATAAAGGCTTGAATCAAAGTTTCATGTAGTACTGGCCATCTTTCCTGGAAAAATTCACAGCCGATAGTTTCAAACTGCGGTGATGATAGAGAAAATAGAAAGATTCGTTCAGAAAGTCGTTACCTTTATCGCAAAGTGAATTTACATGAGAATTCTCATGATAACAGATTTCAACTTCCAAACATCATACGTCATTACCATATTTATTTCAGAAAAACATAAGTCAGGTGCATGGGCGCAGCAACCCTGCGTTTTGAAACGAGATAATTCTGGCTTGATATCCCGCATTTGCAGCTTTTGAGTTGTTCGTACTGTTTGTAACCACACAGAAAACACCTCACCACTAAGCGTTCCACTAACCGTGGGAATCTCCAGATATTTCTACCACCCTCTCTGCCGGTTATCATCAGTTTGTGCTGCTATGTACAATCTTATCCCCGATGTAGCCATAAAAAGTTCACTTCGTGCTCTTTGGCCGAAGAACAGGTGGTTAGTAAGCATAGATAGCCGCGGCGAATGGCTTCTTTTGGAGCGAGAGCTCCACTTACCGCATGCAATGCTGAAGGTCAAACGACGCTTGTATTTGACCTCTAACTGGAGGCTCGCCGCAGGTGTGGCTATGACGTCATACCACTTGACTTGTCGCAGCTGTTACCGCTCGTTCCGCCTCTGCGCCAACCGCTCGCTCTCGCCAGTGGTGTCACGTGACTAACCATGTGATTCGCTCTTGCTGAATAAAGGGCAGTTTTCGCCGCCTATGCGGTACCGCCGCTGCGCCAAAAGTAAACCGTGTGTAACCATGATTAAATATAACCTGGTTCAGTCGAATTGAGCCACAGCTAAGTTTTGCTCGTCTCATCCCGCAGTTGTAGCGAGACCCCAGGAATAGACCTCCTTGTTCAGTGTGCCATGATGGTGACAGGAAAGTTGGTCTTCGAAGCTTCAATTCTTCTGGTTGGTATCGGTTTTAAACAACAAAGCTGCCTCACTGGTGTATGTATTATGTGGCAGCGCCTCATCAAGCGTGTTCTGGCACACTGGTGCAATTTGCTCAACATACGCTTCCGTAGGATCTGCTGATCGGACTGATCGGCTTATTCGTCAGTTTCTTATCCTTTGCGCTGCCAGCTTCCGTCAGCAATCATCCTGGTCTCAAAGATTCATTGGATGAGCTCCTTGAGCAACTGCAGCCAGTTGAAAGCTTTGAATTGCCGTTTCGTTTAAACTTAGCAGCTGTTTACAGGCTTCACAGACTGAGCGTCCACCATGCTAACTGTCGCACCATGCAGTGTCGCCCCTAATGCGCACTTCTTAACTCCCTAATTAAGCACAAAGTGGACTATAACGTCAGGCCCCCTGTGGGTCTGATGTGAGCGGTTAAATATGAGCCCCTGTCGACCAGTGTCGGTTCTCAAGCTCTTTTGCCCGCTGTAGTACAATCAACAGTGGCAAGCCCACTTTCTCCGCAAAGGAGGCAGACGTACGTATTACAGCCGTTGCTCCAGCTCCACTTGCCCATGTTCGACGCTGAGGGAACCCACATCATGCGTTGCTTGGGTTCCACCGGCTGTGAGCGTAAACAAACTGATCCCCCAGCAATACTACACGCCTGGAAATAGCAGTCTTCTTGGCATTCCTATTTTGAGTATTTTACAGGGTTTTTTTTCAATTTTTTATAGCAAAATCTTGTTTCTTTCCTTGTTTTTTTCCGGCTTTATAAATTTCCGGAAATCTTACATCTCCAGCCGAAAGCCGTACAGAAGCAAAAAAAAAAAAAACTTAAGCACAAAGCCGAGCAAAAAAAGTATATGGTTATCATTCCTAATGACGCCTTCTCGCTTGTAAATAAATGCTCATGTGCCGTTCCAATTTGCTGTTCAGAAATTGTTCCTCATATGTCGCAATTGGGCCTCTGAAGAGATAATTCATCATGTTGGCTAGTCATTTATTAACTGATCGTAATATTCTGGCCTACTAAATGTTACTCGTATACCAGCACACTTCAGGAATGCATGCGTTGTGCGCCGCGTCTTGTTACCATGTGTACACACCGAACATTGGTGGTAAACAAAACTAATTTGCACTGCATTCGCTGCGATTGTTCGTGTGTACCTCAAGAGAGCCACCAAGTGATATCTCGCGTAACCTTCTTCGGAGCTGGTCAAGCATGCTTCATGGCCAGGTATCGAAGGGCGTAGTTAAGGCTTCACCTGAGATGTCCGCAGTTTATCGGCTACTGCTTGCGAAGGCGACACTGCTGAGTCTTCGCCACGCTACATATTCTGGCCCGCTGTTGCCTCGGCCTGTCTTTTGTGACGCGGGGCTAAATCCCGGGGTACTTCCTTTCGCCCATTTTAGCCCAATCTTTTTCTGTACTCGACGCGAACCAATATCATTTTACCAGGGATCATGTACCATCGATATAAGCTGTACCTACTGAGGCCAGTGCGGCCGCCATTATATATATTTTTTGCGCCACTTTATGCCTGTGGAGCACTTCAAAAGGCCGCCAGCATGTCTAAAGGGATTATCGCTTCCTGCCCCGGTCTGCACTGCACAAGCTACGCACGGGACAACAAATTGGCGTCCGTGACGTCATGTAAATACCCCCTATTTTCTCCGTGACTAGTTTCTGTGCCCTACGACGTTTCTGTTATCAAGCAGTCGCTTCCGAACTTGCGATGTAAACCCATTATTTTACAAGTCGATATGCCTGATATAAATATAAGCAGGTGCGCTGTATCTTTGACATGTTGCTAGATTGGTTCTTCTTGCTAAAGTCTGTAAACAGTTTATGTACCGCTGCCCACGAATTTAACCCGTTTACTGTAGCAGTTCGCTCGTACCAACCATAACGCCGCTGACAGCTGACCGCTCAGTCCCACTCCCAATCAGGCTGGCCGAAAGGCACCCGCTATCATCAGCCGCTGGAAAACGCCGTTCCGCATGGTCCGGGACTCAGCAGTCAAGCGCATCTCTAATGGCAGCCCAAGCCACACCCTCGAGCATTCGTGTCACGTATTTGGGCAACGGTACATACAACGTTATTTCGCTGCTGTAATTGTTTTTGATGCTTGAATTCGTTTAATCAAAATAAAAGCTGCCACGACTATATTTAACGCAATTATACGGTTTCCTCGCCAAACACAAGATTAAAGAACGACTTTTATTAACTGTGATAAAACCGGCGCTTGCGGCAGCAGTGTCCATAACCCGTGCTCCTTGGCGACTGCGAAGCCACACGCGATCGTGACCGGCACTTTCCTGCTTTTTGTCTCCCCTCTGGCACTTCCAGTCGTTAGTTTCCAGGTCTGGTTCCGTATCCCGTGAGCACCTTCCATCATCCTACACGTCCAAGTGCGTACAAGTGCTCGCACGGTATGTAAGCAGGCCGGCGATACATGGCTCGAGTAGATGTTCATTGATACGGATAAAAAATCCGCTCATAAGCGAGATTACAGCCGTACGACCGAGTACCCAACACCGTATTTCACGGCAACGCTTTTTTATTCCGAACACTACACGCGGCATACGTTTGCTTTAGCGCGGTAGTGCTCAAACGTTTCTAAAGTTCAGCATGTACGGGGTTTTCCAATCATAGTGCGAACACGCGAGAGCTTGGCCGTGCTCTCTGGACGGCCACTGCGTCCGAGACGGCCGCACACCGAAGTGGAAGGTGACGTTAAGCACCACGTCCAGGCCCATCGGCTTCTGCGCCACTTTGCTACGATGAGCGGCGTGTTCGCACTAATAGCGCAGGGCCGCGTACATAAGGGACAACCGAAGTATTCAGTACCAGTGCGTGTGGAACGAGTTTTGTTGTCCATCAAATCTTCGCTAAAACGCAACCTTGGAATACTCAAAACGCTCTCCCTGAATAGAACTTAAATCAGAAGTCCTTGACAGTGTACACAACCCTTTTTATTTTTTATTCTTTTTTCGGAAAACGTTTAGTTTCTGCATGGCAAGCGTGGCATACATTTGCTTTATGCAATGCCAGAAACAAAAAACTGCTTAAATACAGTACCTACAGTCTGAAAGCAAAAGCACTGAGTCTCTGCAGCATCTGCAACGAGCGTTTGCAGCGCGCAAAGCTCATCTTTCCAAAAATAAAGTTCATCTGAACTTCAAGAAGTTTGGTCTTTCATAAAAAAGCGCAGTCAACGTCAGCACAGGGCACATGTTCATCGATGGGATGCTCAGATATTGTTTGGAAAACCTTGATGTACTGCAGACTATCCTTGCATCGACAACAATGAATGTGGAGATTGTCTGATAAAAAAATAATTGAGTTAGACCTTCAGTACCTTAATCACGATTGCATAAGTTATGATTGTCGCACCCCTTGCAACTGGGAGCATGAATGTTAGATGCAAGCACGACTGTTGTATGTTGCATCATGCCTTTTTTACAGACTATGATGTATCTCGCTATCGGAATAGGGTAGTTTAATCTAAGCATGACTAAGCTATCTGTTTCAAGTGCACCATGCGCCTAGCTACGAACAAGAGAAGTTAAATCCAAGCGCGACTGCAATATTGCACGCAAGGTTCATCCTAAGTTTTGTAAAATGATATGGCATACCTAGGTATCAGACCAGGGAGTTGTACAGCAGTGTTTAATTGCAATAAGTCTATAAACGATTACAATACTTTGTTACCGAAGTCGTCAGGAGGAAGACGTCATGCCATTAGGACATAGAACCGTCGTAGGACAGCCGTAGAAGGAATTAGACGTGTAAATTCGAATGAGACAGGAAACAGAACAAGTTAACAATTGCTCAT